>NC_141855.1:15352899-15705491 GCF_024713525.1 Acromyrmex echinatior
TTTAATATTTATTATTGATTACATATGATTTTCGAATTATTAATCCATTTCGTATACATTAAAAAATATTCGAGTAAGAGTTCCACAATAACAGTTTAAATTAGATCTTTGTTTTCTAATTTCACTTTCTTATGTGCTATTCAATTTTAAGCTACCTTTGTCTCTATTGTCAATCGTCCATAAAAACTGACGAAAGGTGCCCTCAAAACTGTCATTCATCCACTCGATCTCGACAATGCGCGAGAAAGTACACTACATAGAAATCCACGCATTGGCATACTTATTAACATCCAGGTGCAGTTCCTCGATCCATAAACATGGATATAAACGTTTCAAATGTCACAGTCTAATTCGTCATTTCTCTAAAGGAGAATCCAAAGAAAACTTTTACGACGCGGCGGTGAAACGTGTAGAAATTTGGCTTCCATTTGACTTTCGATCGGCGGCACGACTTTCGTTTCGTTCCGATTTCTCTATTCCGAGTTTCTCTGCCACGCGCGTCCCTTATCTCTCTCACATATATGCGTACATATACACACACATGCGTTTCCTGCCCGCAGAGACCCTGCTCTCATGGGACCTGCCGGAAGTCGAGGCGAGATCGTCCACGTCGCAGTCCAAGTGCCTGTGCCAGACTTCTGGTTGTCTCTGCTGCGTCGACCTAAACTTGACGGCCACTATTGATCTAGGTGGCCCAGCTTGCGTCAATATTAGGCAGAAAGAGCAGAATATCTCATTAAATTTGAGCTATGGCGATAATCCAATTCACAATGCAACGATAAGGATCGGCAAGTAGTCAAATCGTAATAATAATAAAGAAATCTTATTTGTATTGAATTTTAAATTAAACTTAATATTGTCTAATAACAATTTAAATTTAACACGTTGAATTATAGATTAAAATTTAATTGAAAATATTAATATAACTTTACCGCGCTTATTATAATAGTTTTTTATAATCTGTATTTTATATTTCGATTTATAAAATATACAGATATTTTAATATTTATCTATTAATGTCTACATTTTTTGTATCAGATAAATGACATTAATCATTAATATTTTTATTTTTGCAGCGAACGCAGCCAATAAACCGACATGCATGAATTTGTTATCGGATTTGGCTCAGATTTGCGCGCGATTTACATCAGTGAAGCAATCTGATGTCGGTGGCTACGATGGTTGTATGGTAATCGAACCGGCTTTGTTGGGTGCACCGCAAGCCACATATCACATAGGATGCTTCAATTTCTATCAGGGTGTCCGACAAGTGGAGGTCTCCGCGTAAGTATCTCTGTGATCTAGTTGAAAGAAATTTGAAATGCAAAAAATATATTATTTATAAAAGAATGTCTTGTTACTTCCTTTCGATTCTACGCAGCATCACGGAAACGACAGAGCCCGTTGATAACGCAGACGAAGAAGAGGACACTCTTAACACCGATGAGTTGATTGCTGCAGTGTCCGCTAGCGCCGAGCAAGGTATCGCGTTGTTCACTCAATGGCTGGGTCTTAATCTGAATCCAAAACTGAATCTCACAAACAAGGACAATGGACAACAAGATCATCAAATAACGAATAATGAACGAACGGGACCCTCAATTGACGTGTCTTCGAGATCGGCTCGCAATATGGACGATGTTGTCCAGAACGAAAAAAGCGATGAGCGGTTCAAGCAACTGTTGAGCGCTCAGGACAATGTCCTGAAAGGCTCAGCGACTATCGGACAATCTCACGGTGCGGAGACCACATTTGTTTACTCTAGACCAAGCGATTTAATGGCTGACAGAAACGCGACGGAAGAGGCCAAGAAGAAACTCGAAGCGGAAGCTGTGGTACCGCAACACCGGATCGTGGTACCAAAAGAATCCAGGAGGGGCGGACGGGCATACAACATTCATCAACACGTCAATGAAATCTGAGTTGTGCCGTGTGATCGGTACCTCGTGCAGGAAATTGTCAACTCATTCTTTTAGAGCTAGAGTGCTGCACCTATAGACTATTCTCGTATGTATGCACGCGGAGCTGGGTGATGGAGAGGAGATTATTACTTCATTTAATCGTCTCGCCCGTCGCGGTAATTTAATCTTTGCGATCAGTACAAATCGTGATCCTCGATAATATCATTGAAGCTAATGCTGATAAATCAATGTATCGCAATTTGCAATAATGAAGCAAAATGGGATTACAACTTCGCACCATAGTTCAATCTTCGGTAGCTTAAATTCTCCGTCTCCCGGAAATTTCATTCCTATATTTTCAAATACTATAGTGCATATAAAAGCTACATAACAATAATCGTTATATATATACTATGATATATGGAAATACAGGGATAAAAATTTCTTCTTTTTAACATCAATCTGAGTAATTTTATTGTTTAATTTTTTATTTTAAAATTTCTTATAAAATAGAATCTAAAAAGATAATTTTTACAAGCTTTACTTGTATACTTGTATATTTTGTTAAATTAAAAAATTTTGATAAACCTTTCTACAAATCTTTCTTGCTTCGGTGCGTAGTTTTCCCTATTGTTGCGATCTTATCCTATTCATTATGCGTGCATCTCAATTATTATATTCTCGCTCAGCTCCTCAAATATGATCTCCCGCGATTGTGATCAATGTTTGTTTGTTGATTTCATTTAAAAAAATCCTCGCTTTTCTTGCGATGATGTACTAATCTACAATAATTACTCACAAGATCTTGACTAAACGTATAATTGATCCTACGTTTTACTAGGAAATTAGTTGATCAATTAATTAACTGACAATAATTTATTTTTAAAAAAATTAAAAATAAATATTTGATGACGACTTCGAATTCCCAGAGATCAGGCATTGTCTATCAATAATAACTTAGGCATTTCTTATCGTACATATTACATGTTTCTTCCTCTTCAAGCTTGTCGTAATTTAAAAAAATATATAACGATAGTTTCACGCCACACATCTGTGTACATACTATAAATTAGTATTAAAAAATACGAAATGGTAAACGGAATGGGCAATACGACTGTCACAAGGATATTTAATTAATTCTGCGTGTGACACAGAAATAATAAATAAATAATAAAATATTCACACATTATATATGTTAGTTCTGTTATTCATTATTTCGTTGGTTACGTTCCTTCTTCTTTTCCTTATATTATACATATATACGTATAATATATATATCAATGGCTGTCGTGCTTATTTGCTCGAGAATAAGAATAAGACAGAGAATAAGAATTTCAATCTATCAGAAATCATGTATTGTTGAATACACAGTTTCTGATAGGTTGAAATTTTTATTCTCTGTTCTCTGTTCCTTCTTCCTTTTATTGTGCAGAGTCCCTTATACTAAAATCACAATTTAAAAAAAAAATCAAGTATTATTGAGTTCTAAATATATAAATACGTCTACTAAACTCATAAAATTAGTACAATATTACTAGTTTTTAACTCTAAAGATATATTCACACAAACTTGCATAGTCGCATAAACGTATGCATAAAGAAAATTATCCAATTGCATTTCTTTTATAAAAACGCACGTAAAATGTAATTCGATAATTTTCTTTATGCATACGTTTATGCGGTTATGAAAGTTGTGTGAATATACTCTTAAACTGGGAGCACAGACTCTTGCATAATGCATAACACATGAGGCATAAGAAATCAAAGTTCTTTATTTCAAGGAAAGAAAAGAAACAAAGGACTTTAATTGGTATATTTTCTTATGCATTACGTGTTATGCAAGAGTCGGTGCTTCCCGCTTTAATCACTTCAATATTCATAAAGAAAAACGAACTCCCATAAGGATGTCGGTCTTTAATAGTATCTCGTCGGTAGTTGGATTAATGATATTATATGCTCTCCTATTGGTGAAATATGCAACGTCAACCAATAGTAGAACATTATCCAACTCAAATGGGAGCAAATCCGCTTGGGTCGAAAATGCTATATATATATATGTATGTAAACTTACCGACTAAAAGGTTGCAACACTTTTTTTTTAATAGGTTTCAGAATACAGTTACCGATTATATCCGATAGATAAAGATCAATCGCTCAGTAAGCAGGCTGCATTCCGAAAACCGAAAATAGAAAAAAAAATGCAAGTTGTGTGGATATACCCTAAGAACCAATCGCTTGGTAAGTAAGCTGCATTCCGAAATTTATCGAAAAAAAATTGTTGCAACCTTTCTGTGACCGGCTGTACATAAAATTTTTCATTTTTCACGTTCCGTTCTAAGGAAAAAGTTACATGATCGATACCCAGAGCGCAGCAGCATGCAGTAAATTCTTCATGTTGTTACCAATATGGCGTCTCGTTTGATTTAAATTTGTTCGTTAAGTGATCGGCGACAAAGCGAAACACGAGAACTGCATCTCTGGTCGAATTGTGAAAGGAATTTCGAAGACTATATTATTGAATCAGCATCCACATCACGCACAATGGATAATTTCATAAAAATAGAAAAAATCGGAGAAGGTGAGTGCATGAAAAATACGGGAAACTGTTGATGTCAAGCTATTGTTACACCTATGCACGTGTTAGCAATTAATGAATATTTGTACATTTATAATATTTGAACGTTCTTTTTGGCTGCTGATGTATTTATTACATATAAGATTTCGGTTTCTTTCTTTCATATAACATGTTTAGAGTATCGAAAATTTGTATATATTATATCCAATTGTATATATTATATCCAAGTACTTGATTAAACAGAAAATTATACCTTACTTAAATGAGTAGTGCAATATTATTTAATTGTTAAGTAAAATTTTATGTAAAGCATTCAATTTTAGCCATATACAAATTATGTAAAACGTTTTGGTCAGTAACATAAATATTGGAGTATGGAATGTGAGATATATAAGTAAATTATTATAAATCTGATATTCCTCAGGTACTTATGGAGTAGTATACAAAGGAAAACATAAGAGGACTGGAGAAATTGTAGCCATGAAAAAGATTCGCTTAGAAAATGATGACGAAGGAATACCATCAACCGCTATTAGAGAGATTTCATTGCTCAAAGAATTAACTCATCCGAACATAGTGAGCTTGATCGATGTATTAATGGAAGAGTCAAAACTATATCTTATTTTTGAGTATCTCACTATGGACCTGAAAAAATACATGGATAGTTTAGATAATAAATTGATGGATTCAGCTGTAGTTAAATCATATTTATATCAGGTTTGTTTGTATGAAAAAAATATTTAGTCTCATGGGCTAATGTTATAAAGGTTCTCCCACAGAAGAAAAGATGAACAAGTTTAGTCTTTGTAGCTTAATTACTGTATTCATACTTGAATTAAATGTATATTTAAAAAGATTAGCAAAAGCGAGATAGAAAATTTTAGTGCATTCCAGTATAGTGATAAAGAACAGACCTAATATTCTGGAAGGCTGTAATATAAGTTATTTAAGAAAGTTTTAGTGCATTCCAATACAGTAATAAAGAAGAATACAGGTTAAAGATTCTGACAGGCTGAATCATTTTAAGGCTAAGGTAGATAAAAAATATTGTATTGCTCTATCAGTATTACACTAAAACTTTCTGTAAGATAAGAAAAAAGAATATTTTATCACTACATTAGACTATACTAAAATTACTATACTAAAACATTAAACTATACTTTTGCTTTTGCAAAATTTGGTTATATTCTTTTCATTTTAAGTACAATGAATGTATATTAATTAAGTTATAAAGAATAGATTTTATTAAATGCTGAAACTGCCATTGGAAATTTTTATCGAGATTGTTCATACACTAATGCAATTGTTCTCTGTCTCAGATCACACGTGCAATTTTGTTCTGTCACAAGCGTAGAATATTGCATCGTGATTTAAAACCACAGAATTTACTAATTGATAAGACTGGAATTATCAAAGTAGCAGATTTCGGACTTGGAAGAGCATTCGGAATCCCAGTGAGAATATATACACATGAAGTTGTAACTCTGTGGTACAGGGCACCTGAGATTCTCCTCGGTGCTACTAGATATTCGTGTGCGATTGATATGTGGAGTATTGGATGTATTTTTGCTGAAATGGCAACTAACAAACCATTGTTTCAGGGAGACAGCGAAATTGATCAACTTTTCAGGATATTCCGGTAAAATTTTTATATATTATAAAAATATTTTTTCTCGGCTATTTAATGATTATTGTGTCTTACAGAATACTAAGAACGCCTACGGAAGAAATATGGCCAGGTGTAACGCAACTGCCAGATTACAAAACGACATTCCCAAATTGGATGGCAAATAATTTGGACTTACAAGTAAAGACGTTGGAGCCTGATGGATTGAATCTATTGGAAGCTATGCTCACGTACGATCCTGTATATAGAATATCTGCACGAGCAGCATTGCAACATCCCTATTTTAATGATTTAGATACATGCAAAATACCCGCTGTGTAAAACATAGAAACTACTCAAGTAAAAGAAGTAAAACTTTACATTTTTAATCATGTGATTACGTGAAGAGTATGTCTCTAGGTGTACTGAAAGTTAATTTATTTGAGTAAATGTTCTTCATTTTGTTTAATCATATCGATTAAAGTTTACATTTATATTTTTTAGTAGAACTCACTTTGTGTACGACCAGTATGGTTTTTATTAAATTACATACATTTCATACTTATATAAGTTAATGGAATATATTAGTATTTTACGTATTATATTGCACTTAAATAAGTTTTATACAGTATTTCATTCACAATTACTTTAATTAATGATGCCAATTTCATATATTCTTGTGTTTAACATATCGATCTTGGCTCGATAAGTTACTACTGTATTCAAACGTTATATTTTACTTACTCTTACGTTTAATTCATTTTGTCTACTTAATAAGATATATAGTTTTGCATCATTCTAAAGGAATCAATTTTTAAGGAAAAATTTAAACTCTACATGATGTGTCAAATAAGCTGACAATCATCTTTGTGCCTTATTCTCTGGTCTAAAAACTTCACAATCATATATTGACTATTAATAGCAAAGATTAGTAATTTATAATTATTCACTATAGAATATCTATCATATGCCTTAGTAGAAAATTTACATATTGTTGCGTTGGTCGCATTAATCTACGAATGCTTAATTTAAAAATTAAATGTAAAAATTTTGTATCCTATAAATAAATAATATTTTATTGGTAACACACTTCAAATAAATAGATTATATCAACAATAAAAATTATTCCATCAGATTGTTATCTATTATATATTATATATATATCTATATATATATATATATATATATATAGAGAGAGAGAGAGAGAGAGAGAGAGAGAGAGAGAGAGAGAGAGAGAGAGAGAGAGTTCACTTTAAATCATAATCGTTTTTCTGAGAAATGTATAAGAACTTGTATATATACCATATACGGAGAGAATTAGTAATTCTCAGAAACATGATTCGTATTATACTTCATGTATACTTGCGTCACATGCTTATTGAATGTAATTGAACGTCAGTGATAATTTTACATTTTTTAAAGAAATAATGTGCAAATATATATAAAACAGTAGCAAATTTATCATTGTGCAAAAAAGAAAAATGAATTAGTATGAATCAATTCGCGATTTACAGGGAAAAACAGCAAGATATTCTATATTTCGATCATGTTATATATCTCGATGAATGTATATGTGACCTATAATTGTGGGGTACGCCGAGAGTGGGGCACTAGCCACATAAAGTCCATCTCTCCAGTGGAACTTGTATTTATAGTGCAAACGCAGAGATCAGCAGCATCAGTCTCCATAGTGAGTATAGTTTCAATATCTTTTTTTCAGATACATTAATTCTTTATCTCTCATACTTTATATAAATATTTCTACAATCATTAGATAATATGGCTTTAAGTTTCCATTCATTTATATTTTAAAAATCATGTTTCGCTTTTCGCACATATTCGAGAAAAGTCATCGCCTATCTCTTGTATGAAACAAGAAAAGACGAGAAAATAATAACAATTAAAAATGAATGTTTCTTTTTTACTTTTTCTATAAATAAATCTTTGCCTTGCTCCTGTAAAACAGAACTTCTTGCAAGCAGAAAGATAAAGACTAATTTATTAATTGATTTACATTGGTGCATATATGAAATATGTATAATGGTGAAATGAAAATATTCTCAGCGGAGTGAAAGGTCGCAACATGTCTCTATCATCGACTCTAATCGTACATTCATCATACGCGCGGTCATCATCGCATGTTTATTATCGGATGGAATAAGAACGAGAGACGAAGACAGCCACTAATAACATAGGAATGTAAATTTCGGAGGTCCTTGACGCTCCGTGATGCGTATCCAAGGCGAGTGTAAATCATGCGTCACACCGGTTTTACCTGAAATCCGAGATCGTAGCTGTGCACGAAAAGAATCACTTCACTCGACAAGCACAAAATGCATTGGGATTGTTACGGCCAGAAAGTCTTATTAAGATTTTGAAAAATGCGTGACGTCACTCCTTTCGTTGAAATTTTTTAGATAATTGCGTCGGAAAGTGCATTGGATTTATATCACTCATCACATTCCATATACATATAGGCATTTACTATTAAATAGATACTCTTTCATGAAATTTTTTATTCTATATTGTTTCTATATTATTATTATTATTATTGTTAAATATAATAATAATATAACGCTAGTTTGTTTGCAAAACAAATATCAATAATTCGATCGAGAGACGAGCAAATAAGATATTAAAATAAGTGGATCCTTTTTTTAAAACACATTTTTAATAAGCATATATAATAATGTTTAAAATAGCAATATATAATTTACGTTTCGGTTCACAGTCTTCATCAGTTAAATAACATAAAAATTAACATTCACAAATCTTACTTCTAACCCTAAAGTAACAATAAGTCGGTAATCAGAGTTTTCTTTCCGCATGTAATGTGGTCATATGTGCGGGCACATATCATGTCCAACAATAAAATATTTGGGACTCGTCAATAATAAGAGACAATTTTAAATAATAATACCAGACAATTTTTAAGAAAATTTTAATCCGAATGCATTATCTCACACTGCACTACATTTTTATAATATGACATCACAATTTACATTGGACTTAACCTAAGCAGAATAATGAGTCATTATGATATCAAAATGATTCCAAAATGACTCATTAAAAGTTATTTTTCAATCATTTCCGATTCATTTTAATATCATTTTGACGTTATCGTGATTTGTTCTGCTTGGGAACTCGCTGTAATTCTCTGTCAAACAATGAATTTGTCATTGAGCTTTGCATTGATGCTAATTACTTATATTTTATTATTATAGACATGGTATGTGCCCGTACCTCCTATGACCACATTACATGCGGAAAGAAAACTATCTGATTATCAAATTATTGTTATTTTATGGTTAGATGTAAGATTTATGAATGTTATAAATTTTTATGTTATTTACTAATGAAGACTCTGTGAGCCGAAACGTAAATTATGTATTGCTATTTTATTGAACATTATTATATGTGTTATTTTATTAAACATGTTTTTAAAAAAGGATTCACTTATTTTAATATCTAATTTGGTCTTTCGGTTGTTTTGAATTATTGATATTATTATTATTGTTATTATTAAAGTAATTATAATAAATGATTAATGATCAAATTTTTTATCAAAGATTAGAAATGCGTAAACAGTTATTTGACAATTTAAATATAAATTTGTGGAAAAATCCAAGTCGTATGATCTTCTGAGAATTTGAATCACTAAATGATGTTACTCATCTTTTTTATTCTTTCCAAAAGATGCAATCCTTGACATGGTGTCTAGTATTGGCGGGATGCCTCGCTTTTACTCAGGCTCATACGTATCATATGGGCACTTGTCCTATCGTGGAACCCATGCAGGGTTTTCAGATGGGTAGAGTAAGTCGAAAAATTTATATTTATTAAAGATTATTATTACAGAGACCAAAGATGTCTTTGCAATTATTTACTGAATATTTTTTCTTATCCATACAATCAAATTAATTCATTTCAGAAATAATTTGTTTAAAATTTTAGTTCCTGGGTCTGTGGTATGTTATCCAGAAAACATCAACAGGTAGCAAGTGCATTACTTACAATTACACAAGAGGAGAGGAACCGGGCGAATACGTTATAACGCAGGATTCGGATCATCTAATCTTAGGTAAGGCAATTAAAAAACACTAAGAGCAATTGGTAAAGAAAGGAGACGTGATATGTGAATCTCTACGAAGCGCTGCATCGAGTATCATAAAAGAACCTCAATGGAATAAATGTCTAACAAATGGGATGAATTATCCGTAATTGTGAGATGCATGTGTACAGGTCTTACGCCATTGAAGCACGAGTATCATTATACTGGCCAATTGACTGTACCTGAACCAAGTACTCCGGGACGTATGGAAGTCCGTTTTCCTCTTAGTAAGTGTCTTAACGCTCACAACATCATAATATAGTTAAAAGCGGAAGAGACATAATTTTATTTTACAGAAACAAAAGAATACGATAAATAAAAATTTTGTATATTGCGCAATGAAATTTAATTAAGTTAAACATCGTCTGCAAAATGTAAATTCAAATATATAGTTACAGCCTCCTCTTTAATTTACAAATGATAAGATATTAGGCAAATTGTAGATAAATTGGCCACATACTAATCTCGCGATAAACTATGCGTTCTCACTTAATAATTTTCATACAAATTGCAAGTTAAGCAATGCATTGCGTTGTGCAACTAAAATTCGTATCTGTGATTTAGGTGTAGCCGGAAGTGCGTCCCATGTGGTATTCATGACGGATTATGATACTTACGCTGGCATATTTACATGTCAGAAATTGGCGTTCGCTCATCGACAGAGTGCGACGATCCTCTCGAGGACCAGGACGTTGGATCAGATACAGGTTGACAAGATACGTCAGCGATTGGGTCAATACGGCGTCGATCCGTTCGATTTGAGCATCATTTCACAGTCTGGCTGTCCGCAAGGCAATAATACTCTGGACATCAACGTCGATCCCAACACTTTCACTTCTGAAAATTTGGGTAATGTGGTGCGCAAAGCGGGTGAGAAGATCGGCGATGGCGTCCAGTGGATCGCTCAGACCGGAAGCAAGGTATATCACAAGATAGCCGGTACAGAAGATACAGCATCGACGACGGAGCAGAACAGTCGCGTCACATCAAGGAACAGTGGCGAAAGAATCGAGACGAACGAAGTGGAGTGGATTCCCTAAAAATCCAACCGAATCATTTTTTCACATCATTATTTTTCATTATGTTATTCGCGATCTCGATTCGCGAATTTTGATATCTATTTGATAGTTCTATTAAAATCCTTCCTTCTAATATTATATGTTTGACCTTCTATTCATTTTATTTGACAAATAATCGTATAACGAATGTAAATAAAATTACAGTGAAAATGAAAGGAATCAGCATTGATTGATCGATTGATCTACATTATCGTGAATGATTAAAGATCTGTTGCGATCTGATATTGATTAACGCATCTCTGATGATTAACGCATCATCTGTGTTAATATATGTTAAATATTCAATAAAACTTTAATACAAAAGTATGTATATTTTTATTTGTGTATTTTATATTTTAACTAAGAATATAATTAATTATTATATTTTATCATTATTGATTATGCTATTTATGCTTCGATTCCATTTTATAAAAACTTAAACATCCTATATGTGATATAATATAGATAAATATTGACGAAGTCATAAGTACTGATAAATTAAAGAATGGTTTATTTCTTTTATAATCCTACTAAAAATTCCAGCTATATCCAAATAAAAAATACACGCACTCACATCAGGATAGAGAGACATGGACAAATCAGTCTTTAACTGGCATGAAGTTCATTCAAATAAATAAATATTAAATTTAGTTATATAAGCATTTCCATTTCATGGGGTACATAGTTAAATTCCCAGATAAAAATATTGTCTGTTTACATCCACAATTCCAAATATCTTAGGTATTGCAAGAAATTTACGACATAAAATTTACTGGTTTTTATCAGGAAATAACATCCGGTTATGTAAATATTCCTGTGTTTAAATTAGTGACGACTTTTTATGGATTTTCCAATAAAAGATGGATTTGTAATTGCATGAAAATTCATACTCAATTGAAAACAGATAATAAACAGATTTCCTAAATTATCTGGAATTCCAAATATGCTTCAGACAGAACAAGATTTGCAGATAAGAATTGACATGGAACTTATCTGGAATTCCAAATGTATTTTGGATATAACAGGATTTCCAAGAAACCACATTTAACCATATGTCCAAATTTATATACGGACATGCTTGGAATTTTTAGCAGGGAAGCTAATAAATTATATTAATTTACAAGGTTAAATTTACGTAAACGTACCCAGATAGCAAAATGTCTGCAGTCTTCTAGCAGACTGTTAGCAGGTTCGAGCAGAAAATGACGGCAGTCATCAATTGCGTTCGCATAGGCTTGTGTCCTGTTAACATCGCCTGTCGACATAATGTGAAGGCAAATTGTTGGCAGAAACTGAGCAGATCCTGCCGATATTATCTGACGCTTGCAGATTCTGTTACGTTTTTTTCTAGTAGTGTGTCAACAGTATTATGTACATCTAATTCTGTAATAATTCTGTTGTTATTTTGTTGGCATGTGTGTAGCAGACATTTTAAAAAATCTGCTTTCTACAGACTTGGCTATTTGCGGTATGAAGACTAATTATTTCTAGGTTCGTAGATCCATCCTAGATCAATCCACAATGGATTCTTATTTCAAGTGAGCTAAATTTGGAACCAATCGAATTTAAATCATGGTTTGAGAAACATTTTTCAAATGAAAGACTAATTTAAACCTAGCTCTAATCGGATCTCAGGTTGAATCACGTACGATTATGAATACAACCTCCAGAGTAATTTTCGACTCGCTGTGTCTGAATCTGCTGAAATATTTCCAATTTTTGAAATATAAGAATTAAAAAACATTTTTCAATATATACCTACAGAATGTTAAATTATTTCACAGGGTGTCCAAAGATATTTCAACATCTATATGTTTCGGATATATTCGTATGATATATTAGGTGTTGGAATTAATTCGTAGCGTTTTTTAATGAAAGAATGTTATTTATTTCACATGAGCATTAAAAAATACATTAATGAAAGTACTTCCCATCACTTGTAAAACGCTACGAATTAATTCCAACACCTAATATATTCGTAGGATATATCCATATAATATATTTGGAATATTTTTACTGTGTAGATAAGTAAAAAGTTATTTGTAAATTTTTATTTTAAGCAATAAGTTGTGAGATATAATAAAGGTTTAAATATATCAATTGCGCAGATAACTATGGTATATCCCATACAGCACAGAACGTTGAAAGAATGTTACTAAGATATTGCAACGTTGAATATTGAAATGTCAATGTTTTATCAATAATATTAATTCTTCTACATTGATTGCTGCAACGTTGAAACACCATTGAACAAATTGAACCAGAATTTAAGTTGAATTTTTATTGATTTTTTTCACATTGATTATTAATGTTGCAACGTTGAAATGACATTGATCTAAATTACATATATGTATATCGGAACCTATTTTATTTTGTAAAAAATGAACAAAAATTAAATGTTATGTAAATAGAAAATTTATATCACTTAGGCCCAGTTAATTGCACCAACGTTACTTTGACTTTATGCAAGACTTAAAACTCTTTCTGTCTCGTTTTAAAGCGAAAGAAAAACAGAATCAGATAGAGTTTTAAGCCTTGCTTAAAGTCAAAATAAGACAGAATGCTCGCGCATATGATATTTATATTTGACTGGTCCGATGCGCAATGACTCGTGATCTTTCTACATATCTATATATATATCACAGTTACACATTAATATTTAATATTCGTGGATCGAAGTTACAGTTCCCGTATAATTACAAGTTCAGCTACCGCTGGATGGCGTACATGTACAAGATTGGATGAGTAATCACCGCTTAGGAAAATAAGAAAATTAATTCCCAAATGAGGGGAAAGCATTTTTTTTTTAATTATAATTTTATTGTGTGTGTTCTGGAATATGATGTTAATCAATAATACTTACTTATTTTAATAATAAAAATGAATTAATATAATATAAAAAATATAAAAATATAATATAAAATGACATAAAAATATAATTCTCTCAAAATTAGTACAATTTTAAGGATCATTTCTTTGCTCGGAATTATTTACATACGTACGAGTAAGTTTCTTTCCTTAATATGCATTATATATGATAGAAAAAAATCAATTGCAAGGTACTTCATACAAATAGTTTTTATCACATAATTTAAATTCTCCCCTAATGTGCGTGTATATAACGCAACAACCAGTGCAGGCGTTTGTATATACATGATTGCGAATATTAGTATTCTGACGTCCTGTATGAACCATCAGTCTGATAGTGGCTGCTGAGGAGAGACAAGCGTATTTCGTGGTTTCCGAGTAGCACGCTCCTTCGATATCTTTGAGCACATCGCATCATTTCACAAGATCTAGATCAACATTAAATTTGAGTGTACGTATGTTTATATTAATAAAGTTATTAATATTTTTACTTTAGCGATATATTTTTCATTGTTAATGTAATATATAACAATTTTGTATATACTAAATTTTTTTTATTGTAAATTTGTGCATGATTTACTTCGATGCGCAACAAATTATTCTTTATATATATTAGAAGATTATTTATCAAAAAATTATAAACCAATTTAAGTACACATTAATATTACTTTTGTCAATAAAGTAATGACATTTTATTCACGAATATAATTTTGCGTGGATTAATTTCAAAATCTGAAATTATTATCTCTTTATCGTGAAATTTTGTAAACAGTTGATAGGACACGTCCCATTTTACATGTATTGACATTTTACATATTTTTACTCCCATAACATTGCATCGCTTGCATATAAGAATCAAATTTTTTTTAATGTTAAAAAATCCGAAGTGTAAATGCTTACCTCTCACGCAATGACGTATTCTTGCCACGGTATATGGCATTAGGCATTCCGGTTCAATAACGCTATTCCAGCGTATCAATTATCGCCATATATGTATATATTTATATATAAGTATACATAAACATATATATTACGCTCTTTTTGCGCTACAATCATTTTGTAAAGTGACTGTCAGAAGTTTTTTTTTATTTTCGTTTTATTTATTTGTTATAAGCAAATATTAAAAATATTTTATTAATTAATTTAAATTAAAATAATGAATTGTTAGTAATCATCCATTATTTAACTAATATATTCTTTATAGACTTTTTTTTTTAGTGTATCCAATGTATCCTGGCAAAATTACAATTTTTTCATGAGCTACGGAAATGTAACTATATGTTATATCCTTTTTACTTCCCGTTCGTTACGCACTGCAGTGCGATCAGCTCGATGGAGTAGACTAGGGAAGGGAGGGAGAGGCGGGGGGGTGGATGCGCAGTTTAGATTCTCATCACAGTGATATAAGATTCTGACGCATTCACTGCACTTTTGTGTATCTTTTTCTTTTAGTCATATTTGCGAATTTCTCAGTATCAGGACATTTTTGAATCTCTGAATCGTGTATCCGTGATTTAATATCCTTGTATGTGACGTAATGTTTTCGATAAGCTCGTTGAAGCAACTGTTTCATTTTCTTATCTCGCGGAAAAATGTAGTGGGAAAGTTAAATTATTAATAATTTTTTAGTTACATTTTAAAAAAAGATCCAAACATACCGATATTTAAGTTTTCATTTTATATTACTTATGAAAAATTCGGTAGAGACATTAAAATTTAATTGTGAGATTATTAATTACAAGATTAAAAGTAAAAATTAAAAATCATGAATTAAAAATTAAAAAGTAAAAATTAAATTTTCAAAATTTAATTCTAAAATTTAATTCTAAATTCAAAATTTTTAATTTTTGCTGCCGAATACATTCAATTTATCCTTTTCGATCTTCCAGCAACGTAATATCATCACATAAGAACAATCTGTCTTATTGATATAAATATCAACGAATTGCATTCATTACATAATTTTTCAAAATTATTACAATTTTATCATTTTCCAAATAATTTGTTTAATGGATATTTAGAAACATTCAACTTCTCCGCTATTCATACTTCACGTGTACATTTTCATAGTCTTGTCAATATTGGAAATTACATGGAATGAATGATTTTGTAGAAGTATCTTAAAATAGCTAAATAAATATTTGAAAATAATTTTGTTGACAATGAAAATAATTACATAGGAATCTCAAGCATTTCAAGATGAGCAATGTTGCAAAAAAGTTTGACATTCGATGATCATCAGTTTGATCGTTTTACACAATTATTTCGATGATCCAACAAAATTATTTTCAGATCTGGCTAATTTTTTAGATACTTCAAACTTCTTTTTTGAGTATAAAAAAATATTGCATAAAAACAGATCGATTCCTAATAACGATTCCTAACATTATTTCTAATAGCCAGACAGTATATAAAGAATAAAATCTCATATCCATTGTTTATATTTGATATCGAAAAATATAAAGACAAATAATTTATAATGATAAAAAATATGATAAAGTATATTTTTATTCTATGCTTTGCGTGTCATGACACTTATACCGTCATGACAGTTTCCGTCACGACAGTTTCTATCGGTTAAATTGATAATAATCATGATTAGCGATAAACGATGAAACGTTTAGGTGCGTCGTAATCGCCCAGACTGCATCCGATTATAATAGACCTATCCTACTCTGATAATGCTGATCGACATAATTAAGTACATATGCATCAAGTTCAAGAAACAAGTTCCATAATAATTTTTAATAATTCATTACTGAGAAAAAATTTTTTTGTATTTTTTGTTAATTATAATTTATAATATATTAGATATTATCATAATTATAATTATTATCTACAAATTATTATTATACAAATATTATGGTTGTTATTATTAATATGTTATTGTCGATTTGAAGAATCGATGTCGATTTGAAGTCGAAATCATTAAATTGACGTCGAATCGATGTCAGATAAATAAATTGATATATGTACATTTAAAAAATATGGCATATTTTAATATAATGTTCGCTACCTAAATATCACAAAAATTACATTATTTAAACTATACTATGTAAATTAGAATAATATATTTCTTTTTAGAAACAAAAAATATTAAAAGCAAATTTGATGCGCAGAGGGGCGCATATTTTAAATTTTCATGAAAAATTTATATCACTTCGCGCTTTCGAGTTAGACGAGAACAAGCAGACAAGCAGTTTTGATAATTTTAAAATGGTGATTTATAATGAATGACGATCGTTGGTGCGGTCATTAGGTCCAGAATCAGGACCATGTGAATCAGTTGTGAGGCGATCTTGTTTGCATCCCTCAGGAGGCAAGTTCAAGAGACAAGTTCATCAACGGGCTTCGATGACCCACATCGCACAGTTACAGTCTAGTCTCTTTCAGGGAGCGTGCACTCTCGCTTTCGCGATCGACCTAAATTGAAACGACCCAAACTAGTCAAGGTCGTAGATTGTAGTTCGAATCTCTGAATTAGATGTATCCGCTGAAAGATGAGGACTTGATCATCTGTCGGGCTTCCCCATCATTCTCTGATGTACTCCGACAAATGACGACACGTAAAAATACACGTGGGATATAATACTTTCATCTACTTTACAGATTGGTATTCAACAATATTAAATAGCAATATAATAAATGGGTGATTCACAACACTTGGTTAAGCCTTTCACTATGAAGAGCCATTATAAATTCTGACCGCGAATACTAAACAGAATCTTTAATCAGTTGCTTAGTCGAATTGTACAAATATGCTAACTGTGTTATATGATTAAGTTAAATTGTATAGCGAGAATATTTTCATCCTATCATTACGAAGAGACTGAATCAATAGTAGCCTTGACGAAGAAAAAAAATTTCGGTCAAGCATTAATTCTGAACGAAAGTTTGACTGCGCGAATGGTTCTTTTTAGTTTTTATTTGAAACCACTCATGGGTTGAGATTTCTGGCAGTATGGATTCAATCAAGACGAAGGTCGCTAATTATCTTTCTTATTTGGTAATGTTTAATAGAATCTTCGTCGAAACATCGTCAGAATTTTTTTTTAATGATCTACGTGGTTTGATTTGGTTTCTCTGTTTGCAGATGTTTGCTGTCTTATTTGGCGCTGTCTTGCCGATCTTTTGGTCCCAAAGGATTGAGGCGAGCGTGTTGGTTGCCGACACTACTATGTCCAGAATGGTGGAGCTGAATGCCGACGCTCCTTTTTGCGCTCTTTACAATGACCGCGGAGTCATCCAGAGAATGGTTCTCGGTGCGGACCCAAGAAAAGTTCGACAAATTTCTAGCAACCTCGTCACCGATCTGGAAGAAACCTGTAAGGCTTCGCGAGATAAAGGGAAGGTAAGACTCGTCAAAATCGTACGGGAACTAACAGTTCGTAATGATCCCTGAACATTTCTCGTTTATAGAAACGTAATTATGATAGATCAGTTTCAATAGGTATTATCAAATAGAAACTTATGTATAGTTAAAATACATCTTTTTCATAAAATAAAGTTCTAATGGTTCTTCTCATAGTTGAGAAAGTTATGTTACTTTTTAAAATTAACGCGTTACCGTTATCGTTATTTGCGATAAAAAGTAACTCGTTACCGATTCTAAAAAGTAACACGTTATTGTTACTTAATTAAAGTAACGATAAAAAAGCGTTACTTTTCGTTACGTTTTTTGTAATACAGGAGATGAGTCTAGCCACCGATTTTGATGAAATTATAGGATCATTCGACACATTTTTCGATAGAAAAATAAGTCTCGTTTTACCCAGTGAACTGAGATTAATGATTAAAGTTGACGACTACTGAGATAAGGAAATCTATCCTAATTTAAATCCTCATTAAAATCGATGAATAAACCTATCTTCTGCATAATTACACTTTTTTAAATGTTAAAACTGGCTTCTAAGACAGAATGCTGAGACAAAATATATTTATATTATTCTTTTTTTCAACAAATCTTTAATAAACATATTATTTTTGTTTTGCAAATGACCTGAAAAAAGACATCTTTTAGTCATTTTTTAATACTTTATATCCTCTGAAATATATATATATATGTAGCGCATCTAAATATTATTATTAATAATAAATAGAAAGTTAATAATATAAATCGATTAAAAGTCGGACATAAAAAGGCTTTCAGATTTTTGGAAATAGTTTACCTCAAGTCGGCTTATAGTCAACATTTAAAATCAACAAAAAGCCATCCTAGAATAGTCGACTACAATGTCGACTTTACAAGTCGACTTTAAGTTGACTATTAGTCGTTAAGCTGTCACGCATGCTGTGTGGAATGCCATACACCATTTCAGCGTGTTACTTCCGTAGTAGTAAGGTATCTAATAATACTTCAATCAATAGGCGAGTTCAAGACGGTAAAGCGGCTAGACATGCTTACCGAGCGATTGAGTATGATTGATTGGATCTATAAGTAACAATTATGCCCATATGCTCGGCGAGCAAGCTAGCTGCTTTGTCAACTTGAACGCGCCCAATATTATTAAATTAAAACAAATTTGATTTACTTAATTATCTATTCTTGGAATTCAATGAACTCCGTATGTCCGCTTTATGAATGAGACACTTTTATTCATAAAAATCGTTTTTATTTGCAACATTACTCAGAACTAATAGCAAGAGTAGGGAACAAAACGAAAGATGAAGCAGTCAAGACGAAAACACAATCGGGATGAATAATGCGAAAAATAAACGAACGTTCCATGCACAAACGCATCCATACGTAATCATCTGAAGCATGGAATACATAGTGTGACAAGAATGCATGCTAACATTATCATACATATTAAGTCGTTTTTTCGAAAAAATTTTATAACAATTCTTTGAAGGAAAATAAACTCTTGTTTTGAATAATGCGATGAGGTTTTCTAATAAAATTTGTAATAAGTAAGTTAAGACTAGATAAGACAACAGACAATAGTGAAGATAAAATTAATCACAAGTTTTTTGCAATGCCCTTTATATCACTTTTATCAGAAAAGATAAAAAAATTTTTTTAAAAAGACTCCTTAATACACATGGCATATAAAGGGATTAATAATCTTAGGGGATTCATCAGGGATTATAAAGATGTTCGTCCCAAGCTATCTCACACAGACGTTGTATATAAAATTGATTGTCGAGATTGTGAAGCATCATGTGTGGGCCAAACAGGTAGATGTTTGAAGATACGCATAAATTAACATAAAAATCACATAAATTGGAACACTATACAACATTTCGTAATAACAGAACACAGAATTAGTCATCAACATGATTTTAATTGAGAAAATGTCAAGATATTAGACGAAGAAAAGGTACTTAATAAAAGACTGATTTCGGAAGCGATCCATATAAAGCAACAGAAACAGAGTTTGAATTTACAGAATGATACGTATTCTTTAGACCCATTATACATGAATTTGTTTATGGAATTATGATTTTACCCTCTTTTGTTCTTATTTTTATTTTAATAACTACATGACTTTATTATTTTGACTATCATTGTATCTCTGATTATCGACACCACAAGACGTCGAGTCACGAGAAAACGCTTACATGTGAGTTGATATAATTAAAATTCAGACAAATGATTTTAATAATTCTCTAATGTTTTGGTTTTCGTGTTTCTTTTAAATGACTACACAGCAAATCTGACAATCTGATGAGCGATGTGATTCTACTTAGTGACGCATATATATGACTTCGGTTTTACTTTATGTAAGTTTTTATATTATTTTGGTATAAATTAATATTTTTTATAATCATTGGGCTATGTATTACATAGCTAATTTGACATTTGGATAAAGAAGAACGAACTAAATTGTCGGGAATCATCAACTTGGAATTTGCGTCATCTATGTAATTTCGATTTATATTTTATATTGATAAGAATCCGAATTGAAGGGTCGAAATGTATATTTTATTTGTTTTGTTACATTCACACGAAAATAAAGAATTTTCTGTGCATCTGAATAACTGAAGTAGGTTCTGATGGGCTTTTTTACTCTTTTCACTGATAAATTAAGACTATTGTCAAGAACATTTTCTTTGTTAAATATCATCGTTAGTTAAGAGGATGCTGTAATATTATCAATAAAGCTAATGTTTTTGACGTTCCTGTCCAATTTCTTCGTAGTAGTTTCACAGAATGAAAATTCTTTTTCCATGATTAAAATATACATACTAATATACTTTGTCGCTGATGTATTTTGTGTTCAAAGCTGGAAAAAAAAAATTACTGATTTTTCAATCCATTTTTATCTCAGTATGGCGATCAACGCTGAAGATATATAAGAAAATATATAAGAAACACAAAATATACCAGCGACAAGTACATTAGCATGTACATTTTAATCATGGAAAGGGATTTTTTATTCTGTGAATTTAAACCATTACGAAAAAATTCACAGGAACAAAAACATCAAAAACGCTACTTTTATCGGTAATACAGGCTCCAGCATTTCCTTAAAAGAAAAAAAATAAGCTGAGTAATCACTTTTCTTATATAGTAATAGAATAATATTTTTCCTTAAGTATTATTGCATTCGAAAATAGGTTACTTTTAAAAGTGTCCTTAAGATAATCGGGATAATCAATTTCTAAAACTTCTTTCTTCAGAATCAAGCGCCCGGTGGTGGTCTAATATATCCGGGTACTAAATGGTGTGGACCAGGTAACGTGGCCAGTTCCTATAATGATTTGGGCCAACACTCGGTCGAGGATGCTTGCTGTAGGGAACATGACCATTGTTCAACCACGATAGCGCCGCAACAATGCATACACGGCATATGCAATAACTCGCCATTTACTCGCTCACATTGCGATTGCGACGCCAAATTCCGCAGATGTTTACAGAATCTCAATACTGAGGTGGCTAATACCCTCGGCGCGCTCTTCTTCAACGTGATTCAGGTTATCTGCTTCAAAGAAAGACGACCGTGCTCGCAGTGGCAAAGGTATATTCTATATAAAAAAAACTAAAATCTTCGAAATTTTATAAATTTGATATATCCTGATATATCTTATTTACATATTTATATAATAAAAAAAATTTTGTCACTCAACTAAAGACAGCTATGCAGGATACCTCAACGTATGTCAATTAAAAAATAAATTGACTTCAACATTCATGCTGTTACATTGTAGAATGGTTTTTAGCTGCGATTTACAATGGGAAAAGTCACCGATTTACACGTCAAACAATTTATCGGAGAAAGGATTTCAAAGACCGCTATTGACAACCGTCTCTTTCGTATTTAGAGATTTGATCAGACAAAGATATGTTCTTCAAGATGGCACGTAATTTATCTGAAGACGTTCCGACACATAAAAAGGATCGCCGTAAATGTATTTTTTTTCATTTCTTTTTCTAGCACTTAATATAAAGTTTTTGGTGACGGTTTCGCGCGCATCATATATAATTAGATTAAACGAACTTATCTAAGTGAAGTTTGATCTTAATTATACTCTTAATCTCATCCGGATGGATATAGCACTTGTAATAGTGCGCCTGCGCACGTTTCGACAACAGTGTTTGAAGTACCGCCAAAAATCAAAGCGGATGTTTGGTGCCACTCCTTGGACTTAGTCCTTCTATGCGCCGCTCGGCCCAAACTCTCATTAGTTCAAAACTTCCGCGGCAAATCGCCTCTATCAGGATGGACCAATGAAAAACGCTGCGCTCTTAGCGCAGAGACACTTAAGTCCACCCAAAAAGTAACAATCAATTAATTCTCTTTATTGTTCTTCTTGAATTTTCTTCCTTTGGGAACAAAACAAGTGGCAAATCGAGCTTTAAACAACTACAAGTTATAACCGGACGAGACTTAAGGGAACATAATAATTGTTAGATTAAACGAATTTACCTGAAGTTCGATCTTGATTATGCCCCTAGTCTCGTCCGGATGGACTTCCAACCCTCTTTCATTGGCCTACCCTGATGGAGGCCTGGTGGAGGATTTGATTTTGGGCGGTACTTCAAACACTGTTATCGAAACGTGCGCAGGCGCACTACAAGTTATATCCATCCGGACGAGACTTAAGGGGGATCTTTCAGCTTTCATCTAATCAGTCTCAACATTGTAGTGAAAGTTCTTTTACCCTGCGAAATTATAATTAGTTTTAATGCTCTGGATGAAGGGTTTTCTGTTGATTTTATTTTGCCGTTTCGGCAAATTGTCTTATCGATGAAATTCAACAAATTATTGATTCATGTAATTTATTGCAGGAATGGCTACGCGGAGGCTGTGTCCGATCGATTGTGCTCGCAATACAAGTTCCGACCCAGTGACAAATATGTGCCCATGATGCCTCTGAGTATGAACAAATGAATTTGGAAGCTCGGAGAGAAAGGCAGCCTTCGCTCGCGGAAAGAAAAAGGACTGATGGCCAGTACGCGTCATACAGATTATCAGATTATCGGTCGAGAAGTAACGCGTTAATTATAACGCGTCGTTATCGTTATTGATACTTTTTTTCGATAACAATCATTACTTTCTTCTGTCTATTCGGTATTAATGATATAAAACAAATCAATTGTTACTTTTTATCGTTACTTTAATTCCCTATTCTCCTTATATCTATTTAATCGTATTATTTTTTATTGAATAGAAATATTTTATTTAAATAAATATTTTTTAATATCAAAAAATATTTCTTACTTTATATCTTAGGCTGCATTCTGATAGTCATTGCCAATATTGAAAATTTTTAGTATACACGTAACGTAAATTATAAATTAGTACTAGCAGTAAATATATTGAATAAATTGAAATTTACTCTTAATAATGACATTAATGTCATTTAATGTTTAATAAAATTTGTATTTGTAAATTACGATAATAATTCCTGAAGAGTAAGTATACATTAAAAAATAAAAATATTAATATAACATATTATTGAAAATTTATTTGATAAGTTTAATATAAAGAAAAATTGATTATATAGAAACTAACTGAGTTTTATAATTTAATATTAATAGTTATTATACGTTTAATATCAATCATTAAACAATGTAGTTGTAAAATCTACTAACTTTAACATTACAAAGAAAGTAACGAAAAAAGTAACAAATCAGTATTTTTTACAAAAACAATTAATAGTAACGCATTATATTTTTATGAAGTAATGTTTCCAATCTTGCATCGACCATATCGTTTATGTCATATTAAATTATCATCTTTATTGTGTCAACGTGCAAGTTATCAACACATACCGTTTTATTTAAAGATTAATTAGTTACATTAGATTTTTCGCAACAGCGCAGCTGCAAATGTCATTTGGAGTTTGGACGAGAGTATGGACGAAATTCCTTATAGCTGTATATATATTTACAGTACCCTCCGTAAGTTTGGAAATACATAAGGAAAATACGTAATAAAATCGATATATTTTGATTTGCAAATAATTTAATTAAAAATTAATTATTTAATTTAAAAAAAACGAAATAAAATACATACATACATACATATATACGTTATCTATAATAACATATCATTAAAATATAGAATTTTAATTAAAACGCGATTCATATGAAATCTGATTCTTCGGGATCATTTTACAATTTTTACGGAGTCTGAAATCAACTTGTGACTCAAATAATTTACCCCTTTTATAGAAACTATAAAAGGTTAAACTACAATTAAACGATTTGTGATATGTTTTACAACGCACATAAATACGACATTACAAAACAAGTGGCAATATGATATAAACAATAAATCGAAGTGAGAAATTCAATCTTGAACACTCCGATGCTGCGAAATGATTGTCCGACATATTTTCGACATGTATAATAGGCATCATTGATACCTTCCGGCTTGAAATTTATAGTTTCCTCCTACTATGATCGTATACATCATATCTATACTGTTAAAAAAAACGAAATTTACTTCCATTATGTAACGAAGGATTAAATTTCGAGCCGGAAGGCATCAATAACGCCTACTGTACACGCTTATAGGTGTTTTCTAAATAAAAATATTTATTATCGTTTAAACGTTTTATGACGTATTTAAATAAAGAAACATGAATAGATCGCTGGCATGTAATGGTTTTCCTGTAAAATCATTACATTAAAAAAATGTAGGGTGTTTCCAAACTTATGAAACTACTGTATATTTTATTTCTACGAGTATAATTTGATCTACCAAGTTTAATTGTATATAGAAAGAAATTTAAAGAGAGAGAGAGAGAGAGAGAGAGAGAGAGAGAGAGAGAATATTTGTTAATTGAATCTTTTTTATAGAACAGAATTTTTCTCTGTAAACTTGGTTATAATTGCGGTTAGTTCTTGTAATTGTATAATAATACCAGAAAGTTTTTTTTTTGCAAATTATCGCCGTGTTTTTATTCCATTACTAATTACTTAAATTCCTGTTCACTTCATCAGATACTCCTTATCAATATCAGTATCAATTAGTATCAATGCCTTTCTCGCGCTATAATGAACGGCAAGGTTTACGAAACGTTGGTATTAGTATAATGGATGAAAATATGGCGATAATTTGCAAACCTTCTGGTATCTTAGAAGATAATACTCTGAAAGCCTAAAAAAGGATTATATAGGGTGTGCCAGAATGATCACCAAATATTTCATGTGATGATAGAGCGGACAAAGCTAAGTCGAAAAGATCTACTATTTTACAATAGTTATTAAGTTATTAATTAATAAAAAAAAATCACTGAATATTGATTTTCAATAATTTTTTATTCAAGTATTATCAACTTCACAGAAAAACAGTGAGAGACAAGAATTGTTTATTTTCTTCTCATTAAGTTCTGAGAATTTTTTCAGAATTTTTTAGTTACCTCATTTTCTCATGTTGGTAAAAATAATTGCCAATAAGATGCAATACTAAAAAGTTGACAAAAAATTTTGAAAAAATTCTTAGAGTTTTATGAGAAGAAAATAAACAATTTTTGTATCTTGCTGTTTTTCTGTACAGTTGATAGTAAATACTCAAGTAAAAAAATATTGAAGACCAATATTCGGCGATTTTTATAATTAATGTCTTATTAACGTCTTATTATTGCGAAAATTGCAAAATCATAGAGGACTTTTCGACTTAGTTTAGTCCGCTCTATCAGTGCATGAAATATTTGGCGGTTATTCTGTATAATAGTATTATGGAAACAGGATTGCTCGTTATGATCCCTAATAGCACATTTTATATTCAGAATACATCCTGAGGACGTCCTTAGGATGTTCAAAAGACATACGAACGTCCTCTGGATATCTTAAGGATTTCGCCTGGAGATCTATGCTGTTAGGGATGGCATAATGGCAACTATACTATGTTTACATGGCTCGATTTACATCGAAGTCATAACATCGATGATATAGTAATCGATGAATCATAATAATCTATTACGAAAATAAAATATATCTCTGATTAAGTATAATTATTCCTCTCAAGAATGGAATGACTGTGATTGGCCAATTTCATAATGATGTTATAACTTTAGTGTAAATCGAGTTATGTAAACGCTTAGGAAGCCGTAACCGTATGTCGTAATCTGTAAAAATTGACTAATCACAGTCATGTATTCCCCTCTTATTCGATGATAAGAAGGAAATAGATTAATTTTTACAGATTACGCCAATTACGGCATACAGCATATGATTACGGCCAATATATAAACGCTCCCTTAGTCTATTCTACATTAGACGCAAGTCGATTGCAAGTTTGTAGTGACAACCAATCTGAAGCTTGCATTTTGAAATCAATCCTTCGAATTGATTGTTGCAACAAACTTGCGATTGGCTTGTGTCTAATGTAAAATGAATTTGACAAGTGTTAATCTTGTCTTCTCGCTATATTATGTTAGCAGCGAGAGCAATAATATATTCGAACAAGTGTTAGTAAAATTGACTGCGTTCAGCAGAGAAAATTAATCAGTTACCACTTTGGTGATCCTTTAATATGATTGATTCTTACTTTTAATTTTTCACTAAATCTAAGTGTAAGAATTAATCGTATTAAAGAATCACTAAGCGCTAATTGATTAGTTTTTTCTGCTGAACGCAGCCATTATATTGTATTCTGCGTAGCATATTTATCATGAGTGTGTCATAATTTAATTTTTGGTCAGCTTTACATATATTATAGTCAATAGTCTATTACGAAAATAAAATATGTCTTTGATTAAGTATAGAATGATGTAAATATTTTTATCTATGTTTCTTAATTAATTATTTTGAAATATTATTACGTGCTCAAAAGCAGATATAATAAATTTGTAACAGAAATAAAATCATCTTTTTCTCATATGTGTAGCAAACTCAGTCACTTGTATTATACTATTATAGATAAGTCCAAAAGCTGCTATACACGAAATGAGCAAATTAAATAAATAAATATGAAAGTATATTTTAAACGATTAAATGTATATTCAATAATGATATATTTACGTTATTTAATAAAATATAAAAATATTATGCATGTATTATTTCTCACACAGCATATAATATCACAATAATGTCACAACAATATCATTTTTTCATTGCACAATATTACAATGAAATCTAGCAAAAATATCGTTGAAATATTATTGAAATGTTACAGTAATATTACAATATCTGCGAATATGAATCACAAGAATTATTGAGATATATCGTAAAATTGTCATAATAGTCCTATATAGCGTCAGAAGTTTTCAGAAATATTTCAGAAATTTTTCAATTGAAAAATGAAACATTTCATAAAAATTGCGAAATATATCTATAACATTTCTGAGATAGCTCTGGAATAGCAAAATGTCTGTGATTCTTACACATGAAATCTTATTGAAAAGTTGATGAAATGTTACGGAAAGAGAGAGAGAGAGAGAGAGAGAGAGAAAATCTGAAATTTTTTAAAAATATTACTAAAAAAATTTCAGCTATTTCTAGTACTTTAAAAATGATAAATTTAGATATTATTTAAATATCAATTAAATATATATTTAAATATCATTTCTGAAATACTTAAAATATATTAAGAGTTTTTTTATCTGTGTTTACAGATTATAAAACTTATTGAAATAAAGTTTCTGCATACGTTCTTGACATTTAAACAAGTATTATGTAATTTGTAATGTATTAACAAGATGTGCAGCTATAATCATCTCGATCTACAATATCGCTAGGACTAGAAAACCAAGATCCTTGATTTAGAAATAAAAAATTTCATAGTAAAGTATAATTTAGAATAATGATCATGTATATGGTTTATCTAAAGTGATAACAGTTAAGAAAGACAATTTGATCAAATCTATTTAAGGTTGAATGTTATAATTTCGTTATTAACTATTGAAAATGATCATTATGAAATGATCGAAAGTTTAGTTTTTAACTATTTGAAATAATAAGTTATATTTAAGCACTTAAGAGACACAGAATATGGCTTTTTTAATCCTTGACAATTAAGTTGAATGCATATTCATTCATATAGAGCAATTGTATTCATATAGAGCTTGATACCGAAATATTAATTTGTTTAAACTTAAAGTACCCAGCAAACATGCAATTTCAGAATGTTTACACAACATAGTGTATGTAAATATTACAGAACAACACAACGAACCAAAAATGTAGCAGATATATCATTGACTAAAAACTAAAACCTAAAAAACTATTACCCATATAGCACTTTATTTCCTCTTAGGATATTCTAATCT
Organism: Acromyrmex echinatior; assembly: GCF_024713525.1. NCBI lineage: Eukaryota > Metazoa > Arthropoda > Insecta > Hymenoptera > Formicidae > Acromyrmex > Acromyrmex echinatior. The sequence continues at coordinate 15,381,682 of NC_141855.1, forward strand.
AATCAGATTGATCCCATTCTAATCAAAAACATTAAATTGTTCATATGATTACCTTAGGATTTGTAATTATCATTGTACCAATATAAAACGTCTTAGGATATTCTATTTTAAACTGATAAAATTTTGATTTATATTAATTTCACTTATATAAATTGCATTTTTCAACTTTCGACACATATATGTTATACATTTATGTATTTTATATATATTATAGATTATAGAGACATATCTTTGTAATTAATTTAATTATTAATTTTTTAATAATGTTTACATAAATATCCTACACAGCTTATTGAAAACTATCCTTTGTTTTGGGAAGAATTCATAATCATATTTATTTTTATATATTATTAATTTGACAGTTGCAGCTATAGCTTATTTTGTTTTTTGTTCTACATAATTTATTTTTAAATAGATACATGGGTTATTTATTAATTGACAAAGTAAAAGGAGTTTTTGATATATTTTACAAAATCGGTTCTATCGATTGTAAGTACTTGTTTTAATAAAAATTTTCCTTTTTGCTAATTAAACTAACTATAAATAACTCTATTAAAAAAAAGTAGAGGTTTCAGAGGCTCCATGAGAGGCGTACAAACGAGATTCTTGTATAACGCATAACACACGAGGCATAAGAAATTGAACTAATCAAAGTTCTTTATTTCATAGAAAGGAAGGAAACGAAGGACTTCGATCGATATATTTTCTTATACATTACGTGCGTTATGCAAGTGTGCTCTCCGCTTTAAATCTTACGTCTTAAATTTTTTTTATATGCAATGGCCTTAATTTTCTCTGCTGGGAACGCAGCCATTCGTAAACGGTCGCCACTAAAGCTTCCTGATTTGGCCGTTTCACGCAGCGTGTCGCTGCGAATGCAATTCGAATCACAGTTTGAGTTTACGCGACTTCCGCCTTCCGCGCCCAGTGAACAAGCAGATGGCAGAGGAGTGGGAGTGTGTCAATCCGTCAATCGTGCGTGCTGGTGCGTGCTGTGATGGATGAAGTCACGACGAACGGTAGGTTTCTTCTTGATGGCGAGAAAACGGCGTTGTCAGTCGTGACATCGCGACCGGATTGCGCGATGCTCATCAACGATTACGTGGACATCGCGACGACGATGGTTCGCCGTTCACGCGACGTGCTGTTGACGGAACGTCGACGCTGAACGCATCGCGTGGGCGTCCTATCTTCCGCGCGCGCGCGCGCGGGTGTGTGTGTGCATGTGTATCTCCCCCTTCTCTCTTTCTCTCTTTCACTCACTCAGTCTCTATCTTTTCTCCCATTGCCCACACTCACATTAATAAGTTCACTCGTGTCGTGTGTTTCATTGCGTTATATTCCTTCGCGATGGATTCTATCTCCTCGATACGCAGTGTCACACGAACCGTAATACGAGGTCTATAATAGAAATCGTAGTCTTTAGTCGTAGAAAATTAACTAATCACAGTCGAATGAATAATCGACTATGATTGGTCAATCTTCTACAACTTAAGCCTATTCTACAATGTACTCTTTGTTTCCTGTTTCTTATTTTGTTACCTTTTTTCTTCTTTTCTTGACAATTGTATTTCTTGCTATATTTGTTTGTTTCTTTCGAAATTCGTTAACTTTTATTTCGGCGATATAAAACAAAAAACCAGATAAGAGGCAAAAAGACAAGATGTAAAAAATAGCGAAAAGCAAGAAACAGGAAACAAAAAGCACATTGTAGAATAGATTTTAAGATCCTATGACCGCTATGACTTCTCTTTTGTACCCCTCATACGTCTGCGTCATATTCCAATCTCTACTTCTGTCGTCAGTGGAGTCAGCTGCTCGCTTACTTATTCAATAATCGATGTCAACTGTGATTCACGTTTTCTTCCTGAGACACATGGCTTGCCTCTTCTTCGCTTACTTAGAATTATGCATCCGTCGGTTCATGTATGCTTGCAAAAGACATTTTTGTGCATGAATGCGTAATGTTTGATATGATTACAAGAATGTAAATTTCAACAAACATTGATGCGATATGAAATAATAATTTCTTGCTACAATTTCAATTATTTTCGTACATAATATTCTATATTCAGTAATGATTTAAAGAATTAAGATTATTATTTATAAACTATACATGATTGTATATTTATAATCATAATTTTCTAGATCCAGCAGGTGGAGAAAGTAGAGGAACGTTAATATGTGCTAGTTGCCTCAACGCTATCGAGGACGAATTTATACAGGCATTAAATCAAGAATGGCACATTGATTGTTTTCGGTAAAAATGCTAGTATATGTTTTGAAAAAATGATATTTATTATGAAACATCGTAAAGTAAATTATTAATTATATTTTTATATATGGAAGAATAAGAATAAGAATCTTTCAGATGTTCTGCGTGCGACATTGGCTTATCCTCCTGGTACTTCGAGAAAGATGGCTTGCTATTTTGTAAAGATGATTATTGGGCCGCTTATGGTGAAGCATGTCAAGACTGTGGTCAGATCATCACAGGCCCCGTCATGCTGGCGGGTGATCACAAGTTTCATCCAGAATGTTTTGCCTGTACTTCATGTGGTGCTTTTATCGGAGATGGCGAGAGTTATGCCCTCGTCGAACGGTCCAAATTGTACTGTGGGATTTGTTATAAGCGACAAATGCAACCGCTCAACAGGGCAGCAAACTACCCTTTTGCCAGAAAACCACATAGCATTAGACTGGTCGAAATACCTCCCAGCACGACAGATCCTGATAAGCAAAGAGGAATTAAACTTACGTTAGACACAGTTCCCAGTCCCCGCAGTTGTGGTGCTTTATTACGTATTTCAGAGTATGTATAATAATGTATTTTATAAATCTTGTATTACATATGCTATCTTTAAATTACAATATTTTATTTATATATCTACATAAACGAAATTTCTTAAAATCAGATTTATGTATATAAATGATAAGTTTGATAAAAGTAGAACATTTGGATCTTTTTATTCCTCAGAATTATATATCTAAAATAGTTGCTTTTTGAAAATATTTAACAGTGCATGATAGTCTTGATGATTATTTAAGAGAATTGGTATAAAAAAAATGTATATTAGCCTCTAATAATTTAACACTAATAATTTAACTAAAATGCAGGTTAATGAGAAATATTCGTGGAAAGATCAGTAAGCTGCTAGCCTCTGTGATGGAGGTTCTATTTAGGCTATGCTGCCACTTCTCTAATCATAGGTATTGCATAACAAATCAATAATATGCACTACATATTGCTAACTCTACAGACTGTGCTCCCATCGTAGTAGTAATGTTAATTGCACGTGAAAATGTATAACATAAGTTCGTGCAATTTTCTATAATTTGTGTACATGTAATTGTAATTTTAATATATATTTTATAACATATATTTTAAATATATATTTTAATATATTTTTTTATTAGATATTATAAAGTATATATCGTTCTCTTTTATCAAGTGCATGTTGTTCATTGTAGTTCATCAAAAAATCACAATTTGTGTTGTCAGAATTATCTTAAATAAGTGTTAAAGTATTGCAAGTGTTAACTGCTTTTATATCATCTTTTAATCATTTAATGGATTGGTGCAAGTTATTTTATGATTTAATTATGAAGAAATGGATTAATATGATATTATTTCTAAATTCTGTTGTTGTTTTATAGTTCCCGATAAATGTATTTTATTTTGTGTAATAAATTTGTATGAGAATATAAAGTTTGAAATAATATTATATGTAACAAATTGAATAAATGTGATTAAGAAATGTCTTAAGTTGTATTCTCATTTGTAAAATACTTTTTGATAATTTTGTAATATGCTTATCAGTTTTATTATAAGTGTATGAAGTTATCTCATTAGCCTGACAGTTATTATTTCGAATTGTCTTTTTATGTAATTGTATTGCAGTGAAAAATATATATATATATATATATATATATATATATATATTGCATGCAACTGTTGCATGTGTACTACTGTGATTTCAGACGATATGGTCAATGTTCACCAATATTAGCAAATATTAGCAAATATCGTATATACACATAATATATATAATCCACATTGAATGTAATCCAATATTTAACGAATGTGTATAAAATTGGCATATACATTGGCCATATTGTCTGGAGGCACTTTTAGGTAACTATAATAAAAATATTCGATTAAAATGAATGTTGCAGATTGAACATGTCGAGCGATCTTATATCGTTACATATTGGCGACCGAATCTTGGAAGTAAATGGCACCCCCGTTAAAGATCAACCGGTGGAAAATATTGAAAATCTGATACAATATTCGGACACAGTTTTACAAGTAAGCCAAAGTGTTTTCAAAGTATCTTTTTTTTATTGGGGCAGTTTGTAGTTAAATTGAATGTAAATTACGATTTATTCGGTTTTAGTTGACTATCGAGCACGATCCAGATGCGGTTTCACGACGACCCACCTTCTCCTCACCGTCCTCGGCAATGCTAACATATGTCGGCACTCCCAGGATAAGTCCTGAAAGCAAAGAACGGCTGTTTAAGCGTCGGGATGAGGGTTACATCAGTGGTGCGCGGAGTCGACAATTACGAAGAACGAGAGATCCTATGCATAAAGAACGCAGCAGTTCTATGTCGCGATTGCTCGAAGGGTAGGACAACGAATACAGAATACTTTCAATAGTTGACTAATAAATTACGATATGATTCACTAAATCGAACATTATTGCAGATCTTCACCAACGAATCCTACTTATGATCTAAGCCGTACCAGATCATTTCGCGTAGAGCCAAAGAATCAGAGAATATTTCGAGCAAGCGATCTGGTGAAGGGCGAGCTCCTGGGCAAAGGATTTTTTGGACAAGTATTCAAGGTTACGCATCGTGACACAAACGAGGTGATGGTTCTGAAAGAATTATACAGAGTGGACGAGGATGCGCAAAAGAATTTTCTAAAAGAGGTAACTTTTTTTAAATGCAAATTTAAAATTAACATATACAAACGGGATAAAAGTGAAAAAAATGCTAATATGTTTGATATACGAACAATTTAATACTTGAATGTTCCAATTTTGCATATTCTGAGCATTCCAGTATTAAATAGTTGTTAAATTTAGCTGATATTTCCTATGTATGTCTTTAATAACAATTCAATACAGGTTGCGGTATTGCGGTCATTACATCACAACAACGTTCTTCGATTTATCGGTGTTCTTTATAAGGACAAGAAACTGCATTTGGTTACCGAATATATAGCAGGTGGCACGTTAAGGGCCCTGCTTCACGATACGAACGAACCATTGCCGTGGGAACAGCGTACATCATTTGCGAAAGACATTGCTGCCGGCATGGCCTACTTGCATTCTATGAACATCATTCATCGCGACTTGAATTCGCACAATTGTCTCGTTCGCGAGGATAAGACTGTTGTTGTTGCCGATTTTGGACTGGCGAGGATCATTCAAAATGGTAGCTCGCCAGACAATCGCAAGTATAATCGACATTCCAATGGAGAGGTGAAAACTTCAAAGAAAGAACGGAAGAAACGATACACAGTTGTCGGAAATCCCTATTGGATGGCTCCCGAGATGATGAAAGGCAATAAGTACGATGAGAAAGTAGATATATTCAGTTTTGGCATCGTTGTCTGCGAGATTATAGGTCGGGTTCAGGCAGATCCTGATTATTTACCGAGATCCTCGGATTTTGGTTTAAATCAAAATGTTTTCAAGGAAAAATTCTGTTCCAATTGCCCAGAGACTTTTTATATGATCGCGTTTCTTTGTTGCGACCTAAATCCTGACAAGAGGCCACCGTTTGAAGTTATGGAAGTTTGGCTAGAAGGATTGGCGATGCATTTGTCGGTAGGTGCTGAATTGCCAGTAGATCTAGACTTCGACATTAGAAATTACAAAGGACCGAGTCCGAGCAGCAGTGAGTCCACGACTCCGGAAACTCTGGCACCACAATTGAAGCCTATTAAGGAGGGTCAAGTGCACCAAGAAAAAAAGCAATCCAGCGGCTGTGATGACAGTACTTTGGAACGTGAGACAGAGCCTTCGTCGAGTAACACGCTTCATGTGCCTGAAGTTATGAGTCCGCGTAATAGATACACAAGACAAAACAGCAAGAACAACGATAGTAATGTGGGACGTTATTCAAGGCAAAGTTCCAAATCAAAAGACTTCGTGTCCGACAAAGAAAAGTCTGATATAGTGATCTCACCTGATTCCAGCTGTTTTAGTGGACGATATCTAAAGAATAACAATATCAAATCGAAAGATACGTCTCCCGACATTCCAAATACCTATTCTTACTTGAAGCAGGAGACATATCCGAAGCAGATCGACACGAATGAATATAATCTGACCCGAATACCCACTGTTGAAAAAATAAAGTATGTAGGAAGTGCGAGTCCGTGCGTGGTATCCGATGCTTCAGAATATATAATCGACAGTAAAGGTTCATACAAGATCAACAGTCTGAAACATAAATCGGTGGAGAAGTGTAACGATATAAGTAGTCATAAGACAAAGTCGGAGAGCAAATTCAAGATACCGGATGCTGCATGCTCCGTCGGTTCTTATCTAAAGCAAATCGGTAAATCTATTGCCATGGAAAAAGAAAATAAAGCGATTAATACGACAAATTGCAGTGATACTGATTCGAAGAAAGTAGTTAGCGAAAGTTCTAAACCCTCTGCAGCATCATATCTGCGAAGGACGAAAATATCACCGACCAAAGAGACATCAAAGCCCGCGTTTTCCAGTAAAGAAACTGTTAAAGATAAAGTTGATGGCATTTTATCTCAGAAATTCGTAGAATCAAAAGTCCCACCGAATATTCAAGAAAATGTGGGAGACGAAAAAGATAGACTGTCCAGACGGGTGAGCAATATGTCCGATGTCGGCAGTATCTTGTCAAGACAGGGAAGCCTCACAGTATTAGATTGTATGTCTAAATACAAAGATTACTCACCGTTCAATACTTTCACGAAAGATGATTTTCATGAAGATCATTCCTTGGGAAAACAAAATTCAGGCCTATATCATACAAACAATCTTTATTCCAATTCCAGTATTTCGAGGCAAGATGACTTCTTCAATATACATAGCAAACAAAATAGGAATGACGATGGTGTTGAAGTCAAATCGACGACCAATGGTCCAAAAAATTTAATGACTTCGTCTATTTATGATAGTGATTTAAAGATGATGCCGAACAGTTTGGCCGAGTATAATGGATGCTACAAGGGTATTGACATCTGTAGGCAGGATAGTTTCGATTCCGACAGCGCACTTGGTACTATGAAAAGCGATTTCTTCGCGGACGTCGATTTCGTACAAATGAGAGACACACCAGACTTGTGCCATACACCCGAAAGATGCTGCACGCCTAATCGTCCGACGTCACCGATGGAAAGTACTGCTTTATAAATCAAAATGCGCTCATGGTAGGAAGAGAATAACAATTTATGTCGAGATAACGTGCGTAATCCCCCACGAATGAATCTCATTTGCTACTAATTTGATCTCTTTATTCATAATTTATAAATTATTCAGTAAGGTTCGAATGTATAACGTGCTTAGTTTACAATATTAACTTTTTAGCCAGAGTTTATTTCATCCATTATCTTTAGTGCAATGAGCGAGGAAAGGTTTTATATATTAATTTTAATGTGCGCAATATTTGTTTTAAAAAGCTTCCTCTGAAAGGAAGTGCTACTTTTATTCGTTGAAATTAAATTTGAAAATTTTTTAATTGACATGTGCAAAACAAACATAAAACTTCGGGCTGGAAATATTTTTATTAAGATACATTTAATTGAAAGTGTTGTCTTGCTGAAAAAATTAATGGTAACGCTCAGTATTAACAAATTTCATTTGCTGATTTATACGAATTTTTAGGTCGTAATGACGTTAGTTAATTAGCTGTAAGGATTCTATTACATTCCTAGACAGATCTTGCCACATGGTTTTCAAATATGGGAGTTCAGGCGATAAAACGCAGTTCTCCGACAAAAGTCATTCCATCCAAAATACTTATAGAGCCGGGATTTTGATAAGTATGATATTATTAGCGTGCTCGAAAAAGCGGCACTGAATATGTCGATTTTGCAAACTACAAATCACATGACTACAGAATCAAAAGCCGTCAGCCGAAGTACGAAGTAGAAGTAAAATATTTTGACTTTGTAAGTTGGTGCAAAACACGTTTTCTCTGAGACTACACGATCATTACGTTTCTCTTAAATTATAAACACATCATGTAGACTCAATTCTTGTATAATAGAGAATGTAAAAAAATGTTATATTTGTTTCAGGGCATACAGATGTACATCACAGTGTAAAATATTGTATACGTTTGTAATACTGCTGTATATGTACAGATTCTTGATATATTATATATGTATGTATATTTACGTGCATATAAATATATACATATACATGTGACGTTTATATCTTCGTTACATCTGTAACTGTTCTCGATATACTCTAATAAGGAGATATTATATGTATATTAAAAGTATAAATTATATTTATGTGTATTATTTTTTCTATTGATACTTCTTTTCTTAACGAGGATATAAACGACGGCATAGTAGTAAATATCATGTGTAAAAAGAACAAATAATTTGTATATAAGTTTGTATATATTCAAATATTTGTAATTTTCAGAACACACTGATCGAGATATTTGAGTAACAATAAGTTTTATACTTGCGCTACATAAGTACGCATCTAGAATTTTCTTCCTATATTCTATTCCAATAATACATATATTGCCGTTCTTTTTTTTTAAATCTCATATCGACTATAGCTCATGTTTAGATGAAGTTACATGCTTTTGTAGACGCAGGGTTCCAAGCAATAATTTTAATATTTGTAATTTCCTTAAATTTTTTTTCCGTCAACCAACAAGATTACTTCACGTCAGATAACATGCGAACAATGCGACTTTTTTATCAGAAATTAAGTTTCTCTCGGATGCAATTTATTAATATATTGTTTTGAAAATAAACGTTTATTACTTTTTCAAATCGTTTGTGTCGATTTACGTTTTGTAATTAATTGTATAATCGGTATTTTTTTCACCTTAAAACTGCAATTAAATGTACGAAAGAAGCCCAGTCAAAGCCCTGAACTTTATTTCTCTTCGTGTATATGACATGTAGAGGGAATATTATCGCTAAATATTGCTCGACGATATCGCGAGTGTTTATCATATAGAACAAAACTTTAAAAATATCATTAAACGCGTGTCCGGTCCTAGAATGGACGTTATGTGCAATACTTGTACGGCTTGTTGTATGTATACGGTAGAGCTAGCCTAAGAGATTATTCACTTGTCGTTTGATTAATTGATGAGTGTAAATTAATTAGTGACCTAGAATAGAGTGCTTTGCGAAATTGCGAAATTGCGTGGAAAAGAATTTTCACCGGCAACACGCGGCCGTCTGATCCCGATTTTGCTTATGATGATCATGTTTTAATTATCCAAAAAGTTTTCCAACAAGTGACACACACACTCTCTCTCTCTCTCTCTCTCTCTCTGTGTGTGTGTGTGTGTGTGTGTGTGTGTGTAACACAGTGATTATTTCATCTCTCTTTGACATTGGCAAATAACAAGGATGTAATAATTCACTGTGTCTCTTGTTGGAAAACTCCCTCTAAACAAGTAATATGACATCAATATAATTTCACACTCAACAATGTAAATGTAATAAACACATTCCAGATACCCAAACTTGCAAAAATTGATTTTGAGCAGAGCATCAATTTTTGATGATAGAAAGGCAAAAAATTGCACACAGACTCTATAATATCTCAGGATGTCGGTAAACTGCTATCAGAAGTAGGATAAAGCTTGTTGATACGGTTTTCCAACAGATTGACGCTAGAAATCGAACAGGATTTGCAACTCTTGCTTCTATTAATCTGCTGATATAGTATATGTACGGTGACCATACGTCCTTTATTGTAAAGGACAGTCCTTTATTTTAGGCAGCTGTCCTTTAAATTTATTGTTTCTTCAAAACTCAATTTTTGTCCTTTATTTTCCAATATTGTCCTTTACTGTCATTTATTTGACATTACGGGAAATTCTTTTTCGAATTATTTTCTAATATTAATGAGCAAATTTTTACAGAAAATATTTTACAGTTTCATGCATATAAATACAATTTGTTTTTGTTAATTTTTTATGTCTTTAATTTTTAAAATTAAATTTATTTAAACTGTAGTTGTTTTCATTTTTTATTATTTCGAACCTTTTATTATTTCAGATCAAAAGTTTGTTCCAATACAGTCGGACCATGCAGTGGTCAAACTATTAAAAAACTGCAATTTGACACTGTGCAATAAAATTTTATAATGCACAGATTCTTGACAGTCTCAGTCACAAACTGGTTTAAAAACATAGAAACAAAGTCCTAATATTTTCAAATTTATCCTTTATTTTCTTTAAGTAAATATGGTCACCATAAGTAATAAATCACAGTAAACTCTGTCGACAGATCCTTTCACTCCCTAATGTGAACACAAATGGCTATGGATTCGCAATAGGAATCTGAATGAATTTATTGTATTACCAATCTGCCAGCAAACTGCTAGCATTTTGCTATTTGGGATATTGTACAATAGTTAAATATTAATTGTTAAGTATGAAATTATAATTGGTATGTTTTGAGTAAACACGGGATGAGCAGATTAGCCGCGTATATTCAGCGTCAAATCGCCGTGACGATTGTGAACGCAAACAGAGAAAGCAATCAGATAAATCAAAACGTAAGGAGAGTATATGTCTGAGAATAATCGCATAACCAATTGTCATGGAAACGCTTGGAAACTTTTAATGATGCGAGAGCGACGAAAAAACGAATATTTATTATAACGTCGCGGGGATGACAGTATTATAACATTACTCGCTACAATATTGTTGCTTGGTAGTGATGTGTATGTTTGTTATCGTAACTCCTTAACACATAGCGGGCACAAAGATCATTAAGACCTACAGAGAGATATCTGGAACGAGTAAATATTATTTTTATAGCCCCTGTAAATTTTTGATAGCTGACACGACCATCGACAGATTGATATAGAGAGTGTCTGAATCATTAGCGCGTTAATTTGTAATAATTAATTAAGGCCTTAATGGCGAGGCACTCTATATAATCCCCTGATTCCTTAAATATTTTTATTCTCTCCTCTGTAAATCGATTTGTTTATTGATCCAATACGTAGTTTCGAAACAGATATTTTTTATAGATATTATAGAGGAATTCTAATATCTAATTGACGACATAATTTTGTAATGGGAAAGATATTCTTGTAATTATTGTCGGCCTAATTTTATATAGAATCTCGCAGTAATTTTTCACATACATCTTCCGACTTTGTAACCAAATTACAAGTTATTTTTTACATACGGATGCGGATCCAGTTTAAACGTTAGTTATGTCGCAAGGCTGGAATCAAACTACTCATTGAAGATTGAAATTGAAAATTATCAAGTAAAATTTGATCAATGAGAACAAAGGAATTTTAGATCCTATTGTTGATTGGTGAAACTTTAAACTTCAATCTCAATCTTCAATGTGTAGTTTGATTCCGGCCTAACGGTTATCTCATCGCGTGTGATATTTTGAGTCTATTTATCACACAACACTTATCAATATTAAAATGCTATCGCCGTAAGCAGGGAAATATCGCAAAAATTTAGTGCTATGCGAAAAGATTGATTCAGATTCGTGATTAATGATAAAAAGGAAAAAGAAAAATGACTTCGAGGGGGAAATTTTCACATCCGCGTTGATGCATACTCGAGTTCGATCATCCTGTATTTTGTAACTCGTTATGTAGTCATTATGTGTTTATAACGAGTGCAGTTGTGCAGTTTTTTTACTAAGTAAAATATCTGCGCAACTATCATTATGATACACATAAGATTGCATAACGAGTTACAGAATACAGACTGGAAGCATCCAATTCCTAAACGGAAGTAGTGATTATGTTATCGATTATATACGAGACTGTTGTTTTATGTAAGTTGGCGAGCGAGATCGTAAATGCGATTTCAAGATATTTGTCCGCTGTCGCGACGAACATCATTGATTATATCTCGATAATGATGATCTCTACATCGGTGAGTAAAGAACGAACGGCAGGTTTTATACCACTTTTAAGTGCGTATCCGTTATCTGTAAAAGTCTATGAATGAGTTTTTGCGCAGAGTTCTATATTGTGAGACAAGTGTTTGATTTAACATTCCGATAACTTAGCAAAACAAAAAAATACAAAATAAATCGTTGACAGAACATGATATGTTTTCTTTGTCGTCCTTCCCAGATAGCACAAAATATTTACGATAAATATTTATTATTATACTATTCATTTTTCGAAATATTACGTAAATATCTTATACATATTTTATGTAAAGCTTTATTCGAAATATTATGAAAATATAGACTAAATATTTTATATAATATTTTTTGCAATAAAGAAAGATGTGCAAAAATAGAAAAATTGGCCCTAAATGAATACCTAAAATCTGTGCAGTTGTCATTTTGGAAGTCCGTTTTCATGAAAAATATTTATTTATTCAGAAAACCTTCAAAAAATAATAAAATAGATCGTTTAAACGCTCTACAACTTTTGTCTGCATTTTTTCTCAAATGCTTTCGAGATATTCGACCGTTTCCAGACTTACATCTTTACGTATATACAGGGTGGGGCATTTTAATCGCTCCAGGCGAATATCTCAGAAACTAAGTGATATTCCCCTTTAAGATACAAAAAAAGTTTTATATGAAAGTTGTAGGTTTTCTTTCATTATTTTTAAGTTTACGTCAACCAAAGACATAAAACGTAGAGCATGAATTGTACTATCCGTGTGTATTGTAAAATTAGATAGTCGAAAGAAATGAGAGAAATAAGATGGCCAGTCTCTATTCAATCAATTACAATATGTTAGAAAGAGGATCAGATTGGCCGTCTTCAATCCCTTTTTTCTTTTCTTATTAATTTGATATACTATTTAGATACGAAAGATACAGTTCATGCTTTAAAAAATTAGTTTTGTTTTCAAATGGGTCTTCCTCATATTTAAAATTTATAAAAAATTCATGAGGGCATATATTCTTTTAATTAAATATTTTTTATTTATATGTTTTCGGCAATTTATTGACAACATCAATGTTATCACGTTAACTAGTCGATAAATTGCTTTATAACTTATCGTTCCGTTGTACAATGTAATTTGCTGCCGTTAAATGGTAACACGTATCACGCTCATATGACTGAACAGTCATTCACTAAAATCTAATTTTTTTAAATTAATTTAATATTATGTAGATAGCGATTTCTGTTCTTGCGAACAGAGCCCAGAAGATCTTTTGATATTGTATGGAAAACGTAAGATTATGATAGATTCTGACAGAACAGTTTAATAAAATTAAAATTGAATTTAATAAAATTAGAATTGAATTAATATCAAAGAAATTACTTTAGGATTCTAAAACTGTTTATATTACCGATTAAATCGTAATTTTTGTATAACAATTACTTTTTTCCTCTTTTTCAGATTCGAAATCTTTTTCCAGAATTAAAGTATACGCATTAATATAATACGTATCTGTAAGATGGAGTCTATGTTGAATATAAGACAAAAAATTTCGAAATTGAGATCTTTACCATTTCTTAGTCCAATATGGCGCTCCAGAACTGTCACGTCGTGACATTGTTTCATAAAGATATGTGACAGTTCAAAAAGTTTTAAAGTTAATCTATATTAGTGGAAATACATTAATGAGAAGACTACATGTTACTCTTAACTGAAACTCAATTAATTAAATATATTTATCTGCTACAGCCGAAATTTTTTTCTCGTGTGTGTAGTATTAATATACAGATATGTTTATAACGTTTATATTTTGTATACGAGTGACAATAATATATTTGTTTATATTGTAACAGAGAGAAGTTTTGCAAAATGGTGTAGACCTTTTAGTTGGACAAACAAATTATGCTGCTGCTGCTGCTGCTGCTGCTGCTGCTGCTGCTGCTGCTGCTGCTGCTGCTGCTGCTGCTGCTCCTACTACTACTACTATCCAAACATTGCCTCGACACAGCTTGCAATAAAGTCTTTGGAAATTTTGCAAGTACTTATTTCTTGTATTAAGAATAAATTTCCTGAATATGTGACATCGACTTGAAGTGGAAGCGGTAGAGTGAAACAATGAGAAAAAAATTCTCTCCTGCAGAAGTCAGTTTGCTTATAAGAGAAGAAAATGTTCTCGCTATCGGAAAAGCAAGTTCTTTGTCCGAAAGAATTTCTTTGTACAGGCTTTCTTTGACAAGCAAGAGAATTGTTTAAACCGCAAAAGCTGAGCTTAACAAAAACTTTACATGTTTTCGTTCGAAAGCTGATATCACGGGCATGTGACTCGCAGTGTGGCCTCTGCTGAATGTATAGACACAGGTGAGTATGTATCTATATATACATTTGAAACTTTGAATTCAAAACTGCAAATTTAAAGAAGTTAAATATTCAATGTATTATATTTATATTTATTAATTTAATACAGATTTTCTTGAAAATTAGACTATTGATTAATTGCTAATAAAAATACAAATTAAAGCTTAATTGATTTTGTGGAATCAACGCATGTACAATTATTCTAATCACATCAGCCGGTATTCATAGTAACTTTTTTATATTTAAGATTAAGAGATGTCTTAAGAGATGTCATAGGTAGAGTAGATATAAAGAGAATGATGCCAATGCATGTGCCTAATGCTGATTGGCTTCATTAAGTGTCCTTGCTGTTAGCTAGAAAGAAGACAACGTTAAAGAAAGAAGAGAGTAAAACGAGGAATTGCATCATATCCCATAAATATCCCAGATATAGATATCACAAAATTTCTGACTAATTGGCGTCACTCTCTTTGTATCCACTTTAATCATAGGCTAATTACAGAGCCGTCTTAGCATCTTAAGACACTACTTAGACTTATGACGACTTACTAAGATGCTAAGACGGTCTTGACATAAAAACAGATTATGAATACTAGCCATCGATGATTTCTAATCACTTTCTTCATCTCTCCTAGGAAGCATTCATTACGAGAAAAGAAGCAGTAGTTCATCAAACGTATTCATCGGGAAAATGTATGAAGATTCCGGCATGAATTGAATATTGGTTTCGAAGACGAGAGTAATATTTTTCACGAAAACACCAGTCTGCGCTTCTTCGCCGGAACACGACGTGACGCGCGAATAATTTGTCGTTGGTGGCGGGATGAAAACAGTAGGACGAGGCGGAAGATCGCGACGGGAGACATGGCGGCGCAGCGGCGAGGACGACGATAAGAAGGTAGGGAAAAAACCCACGGATTCGAGCGCGAAAATTTATGAGTCGCGACGTGTCGACGGAAACCTTAAATTTTAACGTTCCCCGTATCGCACGAGCGACCCACAATCGGGGTCTTGGCCCTCTGTGCCAGCCCGGTTTAAGGACTTAGAAAAGGAGAATTACGATTTGGGGCGCGCCGCGAGAATGGCGATGGATAGCGCGGAAGGGAGGGAAGAATAAGAAAGGTAGATAGAGCGACGCATCGTATCCACGAATAAAATCATAATAAACTGTGCGTCGACACGAACATTTCGTTGCTTCCAACTTTCGCGACATAGAGTGGGTATAAAGAGAGTGATGCCAATTAACTGGAAGCCATTTGGTGTCCTACTTCTGGGGTATCTATGACACAATTCCTTGTCTTAATCTCTTCTTTCCTTAACGTTGTCTTCTTTCTAATTAATAACAATAAGGACACTTAAAGGCCACTTAAGGCAACAAGACGTGTGCAGTAAGGAAATTAACATGTTAGATTGGCTACTGCTTATGTTATGATCTTACGGATTCTACATTCTATTGTAGTCACTTCGCTTACTGCTTACGTTTTGCTTAAGTTTTTTTGTGTGCTAAAGCCCTTAATGGCGGAGCTAATCAACATTAGACACATGCATTGGTGCCATTCTTTTTATATCCATTTTATGGGTCTGAACATAAGAATTGTCGTAACACTTACTTAGACTTAAATTATAGACGTAAGTAACATTTCACATATGACGTGTACAACTTATTGCCGTGTCTCCAAGAGATGACAATAAATCGTACGTCGTACACCAGCTTATGCGTTACTTACGTCTACAACATAAGTCTCTAAGTAAGTGTTACGACAATTCTTGTGCTCGCGACACGCTTTTCGGGATACGGCAATGTATTGCCACATAGTAACGCCAAAACATCAATAATAACGGTCAATGACAACGTAGGAGTGTCATTACCCAGACAGCACAGAATTTATGATAAATATTTATTAATATTTTTTTTTTTTAATATTATATAGATATTTCATATATATATTTTATATAAAGCTTTATTCGAAATATTATTAAAATGTAGATAATAAATATTTTATGTAATATTTATAATAAATATATTAGGTGTTGGAATTAATAGAAATTATTAGAAATTATTAGAAATTATTAGGAATTATTAGAAATATTTATTTATTAGGTGTTGGAATTAATTCGTAGCGTTTTACAAGTGATGGGAAGTACTTTCATTAATGTATTTTTTAATGCTCATGTGAAATAAATAACATTCTTTCATTAAAAAACGCTACGAATTAATTCCAACACCTAATAAATAAATATTTCTAATAAGTACTTTTTACTTGGATTATAATGTTTTACTTGGAAATAATATTTATAATAAATTTTATGGTCTGTGCAATCTAAGACCATAAAAATATTTACAAAATTTTATAAATATTTATAAATATTTTGTAAATATTGGGTGCTGTCTAGGTAGCAATCATGGAGATTCTTATAAAACTATGAGCTCTATTTTGTAATTTTTAATGTTATCATTGAATGTTGTTAATAAAAAGGTTTTCTCATTCTGTAATAAAAAAATAGCAAAAATTGTCCTAAACTCCACAACAGCTTGGGAGATGTTATTTAATTTTCTTATTATAATGAATAACATTATAGAAAAAGAAAGTTGTTTGCTACTAACAATCATTCATATTCAATAATAATATCTTTATCCAACAAACAAGCCAACATTATTTGTCGACACTTTGACTTCAAATAATGTCAGTTTGTTTAATAGATAAGGATTATATAAGAGTAGGACTCAAGATCTGTATATCTCATAATACATCTTAAAATCGATTCTAAACCCTGCGAACGATCCTCTCTAGTGAATTAATAATAAAAAAATTTTTTTTTAAATTTATATAAGTACAATACAAGCCATTTCAATGTAAATTAAATTAATTTTTCTTAGAATTTTTCTTAGAAATCAGAAAAAGGATGAAGAGCTAGTTGAGCTGAGAGTTTTTTTTAATTTCTTAATCTACATTGGTGGAAGACAAAATGTGTTTGCGCGAGAAAGACACCGGGTATACCGAGACTTCCTTGGGATTGATCGTTGAGGAAATATTCTGAGACGGTCGGTCGCATAGCCGATGCTTATCTAAAACTTTTGTGGTTGGTTGGCGGTGCGTTATGGCATAATAAAGTTTAAGTAATTTCGCCGCCGGATCCAGCTCGCCTCGTAATGCAGTAAAACGGTTATAAAAGATTGGAGATCATAGTCCACAAGATGCATTTTAAGAAATAAGGAGAAATTCTAAAAATCCAGGGACAAGAATGCGAATGTAGCTAAATATATTGAAAAAAATAATCTTGGATTAAATAGTAATAATTTTGATGAGAAATGGACGAATCGGAATTTTTTGTTAAATCTACTAAAATTCTAGTTGAGATAATTAGAATTCTAATTGATATAATAATTATTCTGATAAAAATAAGAATTTTAATAAGTTTTATCAGAAATACTGTACAACCAGAATTTCGATTAGCTCGACTAGAATGCCAATAAATTTAACCAGAAAATTCTGATTCGTCCATTTTCAGAAATTTTTTTCAATATAATTTTTGTAATTCTTTTTGACCTTTTGTGTATTAGTTTCATTCAATCTTTCTAAAAGCGAGAAACTATTCATTTAATTCTAAGAGAGAGGGATAATTGCAGATGCGGATAAATACGGAGGATACACTTAAAAAAACATTTGATTGAATATTATTAGGTGTTGGAATTAATTCGTAGCGTTTTACAAGTGATGGGAAGTACTTTCATTAATGTATTTTTTAATGCTCATGTGAAATAAATAACATTCTTTCATTAAAAAACGCTACGAATTAATTCCAACACCTAATAAAAATGGACGAATCAAAATTTTTTAATTTTTATTAGAATTCTATTCAGTGTTGTGCATAGATGATTTTAAAATTAGCTACATAAAGATAAGATGAAAATTTGGAAATTTATCTTAGATAAGATAAAGATGATTTCATTTAAATTAACCTTGATAAAACAGATAAATTTAAGAGAAAATTCATCTAAAAAATTTCATAATTTTTTTTATTTTTAAAATTATTTACAATTACAACAAACAATAAATAAATTCACATAAAAGACTATAGAAGTCGACCTCTGATTGTTAAAAATTTCGAGATATACATTTAATTAATAATATATAACTTTGTACGTTTTGACTCCTGTTTGAATCATTTTCAGCATTACAACGTTAATATTACATCAATTAATACAGTAGTAAATGTCTTTAATTTTAATTTGCGATGACGTTCTGCAATTCTCGTGTGATTTACGATGTATTATTACTTATGTATTATTACTTTGTTTGTGATTTTGTTGTTGACTCCGTGAGGTGAGCACAATTTTTATTTCTGTTGTCCTCATATATGTAATACTATTAGGTGTTGGAATTAATTCGTAGCGTTTTACAAGTGATGGGAAGTACTTTCATTAATGTATTTTTTAATGCTCATGTGAAATAAATAACATTCTTTCATTAAAAAACGCTACGAATTAATTCCAACACCTAATACTATATTGTTAACGCCAATTAAGAAACTGGTAAAAACATCACAGTGCAGATGATATCTATCTCTCACTTAGATAGTGTATCCGCTTCAGTATAACGCATGCACGTGTTCTAACCAATTTTATTTTTTATCACGTACTAGTCCGCATGTATTTATTGTGTAATGCATATTACGTATATTATTATACGCGTGTCCAATATATTAAAATATTAAAAAAAAAAAAATAAAAATGCGACTTTGTTGCTTATGCCAGCACATGCGCACACTTGAGATACACTGTACCTCGAAATGAGAGATCCGATCCCCACTCCTAAAAAGAGGCTGCGTTAGCAATATAGGAGTATTACATATATGATTGTTCTCTATATTATTCACCTTCAACAATTTTTTAAAATTTTGGAAGTTGACGCGACAGCCAATCAACATCTTGCTTACTCGGAAGTAATAGGTATATAATTTCCACCGCCCGTCAAAAGTTGAACTCAATTTAACTTTTGCCACGCGGCGGAAGTAGTATTAGACATCATTTCTAGAAGTTTTGCAAAGTGGAGTCGACTTAAGAACATCGAATTATAGGCTAATGCAACAACTTCTGTTGCCGCGTTCTGTGTGCAGGAGTCATTCAAGATCTCTAGATATAAGAATATAAGGTATTTTGTTCCCGAGGATGCGCAATAGTTCAAAATGACGGCTGCTCCTAAATCAATTACAATTTTATTCAAAATTGTAAAAGCCAACATGGCTGCTACCATAGTTTACTATATATGTACGTACATTAGATTAGAAGTGATAAAAAAGCGGAGTCTCATATCGTGCGTGAATCAGATCTCGTGTCCTCCATTATTGCATTATTCTTTTGAGTTTGTTCAGTTTGAGATGGCCGATATGGGATTAAGAGAAGTTCTTTAAGTTTTATATAGCAACAAGTTAGAATATGTATAACAATATCTATAAAAAATCATGCTTCTTATTCATTCATAAACTATTTCCTTTATTGTAATTTATCAATCTTTTTTTTAAATAATTAATTAGCATATTCTATTTGGTTTGTAGAAATGTCAATATTATTTTATTTCATACTTCATTATTTTATTCATTTACGAGCTTTTATATTTTTTCAAATTTTAATTTTGTTTTTATAATTGTTATATATGTATTTTTATCAACATTGCACTTGAATTTAGCGCTAAATTTTGGACAAATTTCTAATTAGTTATTCTAGTACTTTTCCGTCATTATGCGCAATAAAATACCTTATATTCTTATATAAAATGCCATACTTTAGCCTATTTTAAGTATATAGTTATAATCAACAACGACGATAATTTGATAGCTGGGAATATTCTTTTCCATCGTTTTCAAATTTTAAATAACATTTTAATTATTCTACTTTTTTTTTAAGTTCGAATTATCACGCGCAAGCGCACAGCAAACAAGCATTCAAACAAGGACGAATAAATGGAGATACTTTTATTACATTGATTACATATGTATGCCCTTCCAATATGTATATTCTAAGCTTTAAACCAATGAGATGGCGCGGGGCGGGCAGCATGCGAGAAGACTAAGTTCACGGAATGGCGCACGAAGCGGAAGTCAGACATCCACTTTGATTTTTGGCGGTACTTTGAACATATATGTCGAAGCGTGCGTAGGTGCACTATTACAAGTTATGTCCATCAGAGAAACCTGAAAGCCCAAAACTTGTAACCACAAAATGCTGCCGCACCCACGGCAAAATTATCGTCCACTGAAAAAGTAGACGTTAACTACACAATAATATCCACCTTTTTGCGGTGCTCTTGATGGAAATAGACAATTGAAATAACTAAAATAACTAAAATAACTAAAAATGTTAAATTAATAAGGATTTCAACTATTTCAACGATTTATTTCCATCAGGAGCACTGCAAAAAGGTAGATATTATTGTGTAATTAAGGGGGAACTGTGATCGACGAAAAAAAAACTTATTTTTGTGAATTTTTTTTATGAAAACTCTAATAGCTTGTATGAATTATTGTCTTTATATATATTCAAAGTACATACATTTACGACGTTATTACAAAAAATTCATTAAATAATATTAATATTTCTAGTCAGTGCTCATTGATATACACCTCGTCTGAAAAAACATGGGTTCACGAGCACTAGTGTTGCGTCTGAACGAGAGCTCAAAAAAGAAAAATTTTTTTTATTTTAAAGTATATGAGTGTAGTTTCAGTTAAGCGTATTGATTTTTTGATAAAATAATTTTAGACAAAATAGCGCTGTTTTAAAAAAAAAGATCGCGATTTTGTGAAAACAATCGTTACTTTTTTTTATTGTTTTTCAAAAACTAATAATCCGATTGAAAAATTCGTATACTTAACTGAAGACAATTTAGTTGTAAACATTCTGTCCAAAATTTAAGTCATTCGGATAAAAATTGGCTGAGATATGTGAGCGCTCAGTTACAAAAATGTGGTTTCGAGAAAAACATATTTAAAGTTTTACATCCAATTAGTTTATACATCTGACCACATGTTATTCCATCACATATTTATTATAGTTCCGTTACGAATTTTAACATAATATTTTAGGGACATATTTTAAAGACTCCAAGCATTACAAAAAAAAAGAATCGATTTTTTAAACTCGTCACAGTTCTTCCTTACCATCCATTTCTTCAGAGGGCGATAGTGCGCAGCAGCGGTTATAAGTTTTGGACCGTCATGTCCTCTCTCAGGTTTCCCTCTATATCCATCCTAAAGTGAAGCCCGAACTCCGACAAAGTCACCAGAGGTCGCTGTTTTTCCAGCATATCGACATGTCTTTATATACACATCACTTTATATACATATCACTTATGATATACGCAGTCACACATTTGTGTCAATTTTCGTATAACAAATTCGTCGCGATAAAGCGTCTAAATCTAAATTATAAGAATTCGACGTTATTTGTTCGTACGAACTATGTCTTTGTGAGTTACTATTTCGTAAGTACAGATTGCAAAATTTTCGTATTAAGCAAATGTTGTCACGAGTTGACAGTTTAAGACGCCATGTTACATTAAAAAATGGTAAAAAATATATCAGTTTCAAAATTTTTGGTTGTTCTCGATAAAGCATAAACTCCACCTCACAAACATGTATTAATGCGTATACTTTAATCCTGGAAAAGAATTTCCAAATTTGTAAAAGAGAAAAAAAGTATTTGTTATACAAAAATTGTATGATTTAGTCGGTAATATAGCTAGTTAGCTTTAGGATCTCTTTATTTTTCATATAGATAAGACTACAAGATAACTATCAATGCGACATCTATCGTCTTTTAGTCTCATCTTTTCGTCGACTGTATTCTTTTACTAAAAGATATCTTTATAACAATTTAATCATCTTTTAATAATCTTTTAGATGATTAAATATGTGCTCTCCGGGTTTTCTCTTAGGTGTTCGCAATTTCTCTCTCCCCTACTCTTTTTTTCTAAGTCATAAATATTTCTTATTGTTCATCAGATATCATTTTGAAATGTCTGATAAACAATTTTTCTTTCTTATATAAAGAAGGGGAAATTAAAACTTAGATTTGTTCAGATGTTTTACGATTGATTAAAATAACGCTTGCGTTTAAATGCAAAACGTACGCGGAGGAAAATGTTTAATTGAATGAACTGGAAATCTAGTGGAAAATGAACAATCCAGAATTCTGGTTAAGTTTATTAAATTTTTGGTTAAATCTGCTGAAATTCTAATGGATATAACTAACATTCGGAATTTCCTTGGTTAAATGTACTAGAATTCTAGTAGATTTAACCAGAAATTTAGTAGACTTAACGGGAATTCTGAATCGTTCATTTTCCACTAGAATTCCAGTTAATTCAACCACATATTTTTCTCCGATTCAACGGGAAAGAGCACGAAAAAGGGAGATAAAAGGAAGAAAAGGAAAATATACATTATTCTCTCTCTCTCTCTCTCTCTCTCTCTCTCTCTCCCCTCTCTCCCTCCTGCTCTCCCCCCCCCCCCCCGTAAATCTTCCATGCGTGTAACTCATCTACGAGGAAGCAATGCAGCGCTCTCGTTGCAAACGGAGTTGTTTATGCTTTCCTGTGCAGCGCTTTCTGAAATATGCAAATCGCGCGAATTCGCATAATGGCGTTATCGCGGTGGGATGCCGGCGACAACGACGACGACGACGACGACGACGACAGCGACGGTGAGATAGCTGAATTCACCTCACGGCTCTTTCGCGACTTCAAACGATGCCTCGCTCGTTCAGCGCTCGAGAGGACGAACATCTCCGATCTCTCATAGCGCGATGGATTCACGCGATCCACGCGATTCTCGATATGAAACCTTCTCGATAAGTCACCTTTGTTTCACGTTAATATGTTCAACGTATTAAAA
Source organism: Acromyrmex echinatior (assembly GCF_024713525.1). Classification (NCBI taxonomy): domain Eukaryota; kingdom Metazoa; phylum Arthropoda; class Insecta; order Hymenoptera; family Formicidae; genus Acromyrmex; species Acromyrmex echinatior. Next base: position 15,405,027 of record NC_141855.1, read on the forward strand.
TCGTGGCGATGCTACAATATACGCGGTTAACGTTAACATATATGTAAGATGCAATCAACTGCATCATTTGTACATATCGTCAATAGAGATTAAAATAAATCAATAAGTATATCAGAAATTATATTTTTCATTTTTGAACGCGTGAATTTCAGCTAAGCTTGAAAGGTTAATTAAAATCAGCGCAGAGTTTCGATTTTCAGCCGTTATTGATTCGTATGTTGTTGCGTCACACATTCTTTTAAACTTAAATAATCATTTATTATTGATTATTACCGTTATACTTACGATTTGGAAAAGGAAAGCGAAATCACAATTCGTTTACGTGTCTCTCTCCTTTCCCAATATCTTGACCGGCTTATCAGCGCTCGGGCGAAACGCGTTTCTACAGCGCGTTTTACAGCGCGATAAACGAGGCTCGGGGAATGCGCGCGCGAAATGGACGGTCTTACATATTATAATTGATACGTTACAAGCGCTCCTACACGCCGGATAAGTTTATCTCCGACGCGTATCGACAAAACCGGTTAGATAACGAGTCGTTTGCGCGCCCGCATTCACTACATCATATAATAAGGTTTAATTATTCGGATAATGAGGTCCACGCGCACCTGCATTCGTCTAATGACAAATATTCAGGCCGCGCAGTATCAGTGCAATACCGGCATATATAAACACTTACGTACAGCGAAATCAGCGCCGATTTCACGTCCTGTCGCGCTACTGTGCACGCCTATATTAAAAGTAAAAGTAAAAGAACTCCGACGTAAACTTGCGATCTGTTATTGAAGATAAAGGAGTCTCTTGCTTAAAGTAAAATGGCTAAATTCTCAAAGTTACGGGCAATCGATTACTCACACGCACGCACACACGCACATCGATATAATTATTGCAATAAAAAAAAATAGACTTGTTTTTAGAGTTTGCGTTATTAATATATTGGCATGATGTAAGAATACTACACTGAAAGAAAAGATTGGTTAAATATGGCATTTTTAATTGATTGCAGTAGCCAATTTTTGGTTGCGTTAGTCTATCGAAATTCTGTACTGACATTGTGGATAGGTTAATACAATTAAAAATTGGCTGTTGCAACCAAAAATTGGCTGTTGCAGGCAATTAAAAATGCTTATGCCATATTTTACAATCTAATTTGTTGCAGCAGCCAATCTTTTCTTTCAGTGCAGATGTATATAATGTTGCATAATGATAATTAAATATAATTTGTGACAAATTTCTAATAGCGACTTTATATTGGTATATAATTGATTTGAGATTAATTTCTGATTGATCACAAATGTCGTCGTTACTTTGAACAACTACATATCTACGGGAATGTTACACCTGCGGATTTCTACATCCTGAATATATGAATAAATGTATGTGTTATCTATTCACATATCGTTCAACGAACTTTATATATACATATAGTTCCCTTATTTTAGAAGTGACATAACTACAAAAATTAAATTTCCTTAATTGTTATCGCTTGAATGACGTCCGTTTCAATTAGGAAAGAAAATCATTAGCATATTGCGTTTTATATATTGTATATATATATAATATATATGTGTATAGTATAATATATATATATCCATTTTTTTACATTAAATTGAAGTGAAAAGAGGAAAACTATTTTTTAATTTGACAGAAAATTATTGAAAATTATGATCAAATAAATTAATTGTATTAATGTTATTATAATCAAATAATTATCGGCAAAAAGAATATATTTTTAACGTGTCGTTTTTGCCATTTTTATTTTACAATCCTTAAAAAACATCCTCTTTACATATATTATGAACTACTTTATTATACTTGTATATTATTAACTATTTTTTTATATATACTTGTTACTTAAATTCTATGCATTTATATAGTTTTTCAAATTTTTACTTTTAAACATTGTCTTAGCGAGGAGACTTGTTCCAGAGCATTTAATAAATGCTACTTTCTCTCTTTTCGAATTACGACGATTTTGACAAATTTTTATAAAGTTAAATTAATTCGCTTACGAAAGTAATGGAAGGTAACGTTTACTTAACTCATTCATGATAATAACTCGGAAATGACGTTTCGTAACGCTTTAATTTAAAAGAAACGCGATGTATTATATATGTATAGCGACACGTTAATGATTTTCTTGTCCAAGTGCGGAACGAACGTCGTTATCGTTCAAGCGATAATTATTCCGGCTTACGGATCTCTATCTTAATATATTTCCTTAATTTACAAATTGCCGCTCGAGGAGACAAATAAGCGCGATGCGATCCGTTCGGTTTAGTTTTCATTTTTAATTAACTTGTCACGCGTTCGGTGAAGTAAACGCCTGGTTTCTCGATGCTTTTCAAATTTGAATTCTCAATAAAGTATCGATATAAAACCGCCGCCACCATTACCATGAAGCCGGACGCAATCGATACGAAAGATCTCGAAGGTATCTTCGATGCCACATCAAATTCCAACAAGAATTTAAAAGAAAGGATACTCGGACAGGAAGGATGATACACGTTCTGATCGTTTCGAAAGAAGGGAAGGAAAGGGGAAGAAGAGAGGAGGAGAGAAAAGGAGCATGTCGTATCCACGTTTTCGATGATATTTACGTGTGTCCATAGTACGGTCGGATGGCTGTTGAACAGCGGTTTCTACAGCGCAGGGACAGCATATATATAAGAGCAGGAACGTGCGCGTATCATCGAGCCCAGGAGCGACTGCTCGCTTACACGCAAGTAGATGGATGAAGGTGGCCGCTAAGAGAAAGAGAGAAGGTGGCGGTTGATGGGTGTAAACTCGAGATAGCATCTCCGACTGTCCTCCGTCGACTGCAGACTCTACCGACTCCTACATATCTCTGGCCGGCTAGATCTCTGTCGTTTTTACCCGGTTTTTAATTATCTCCCTGAGTTTACTCTCTGCACACAGAGACAAAGGTGCACGTCATGACGTCACAAGCGCGAGCCAGGTAAAAGAAGAAGCGCTGCCGCCTGCCCTGTCTCTTCGGAAGGAGACGCGACGGGGTGACGTTTTGACGCGTCTCTTATGACGAGATTTTAGAAAGATGATCTCTGTTCGATGATGTATCGTTTTCGACCACGACTTCTCTGTCCGCCCCCACCTTGACAGGATTCGTTGAGAATTTTTGCTCGTCGGTTTCTCGCCGGATATTGTATTTTGAGTTTCAAGTGCGGTAGTATTTAACAGTCTCGAAATTTTCGGAAGAAGTTATCTCCAGCAATTACAGAAAGCCATAATTGATATTGTAAATAAGATAATGCTCCTTTGCGCTTTCCGTTTAGTGCACAAATTTTTGCTAAATGAATTCCGTAAAGGTGCTTTTAGAGAGATACAGAGATAAGTTCCATTAAGCAAAGATGCAATAAATTGAGTTTACGAGGATTTCGAAAAGGAAAAGCGTAATTATTACTTTATTACCTCTCCGGCGCCACTTCTTTTAACAGTTTTAACTGAAACTCGCGATCGATGTACAATGTAAATTTTGTAAATCGATTCGGTCGCTTGCTCAAATCAAAAGCGAATCGAGGAGGAGTGGAAGTGACGAATAGCCGAAGCTGGTCTTTTAAGCGGCTGATTTTCAAGACCGGGAGAGAGGTACACACACAGGAAAGACACAAAGCGCCGCTATCCGCACCATCAGTGTCCGATACTAGGCTCAGGTGACACGCTTTCCGAAAAGGTATCCACGTACCCTTATTAAGGTGGGGACAAGATGGGCCCCTCGACAGTGCTCCACCGATGACAGCAAATATTTACAACGTCATGCTACCTAGACTGGACATTCTTCCCGTGCAGCGTATTCGACCGTTTCGTCGGCGCGGCGCCAGAGGTTCCTCCTTTCAAACGACGCTGTCCTTTTCTTCCCACTCGATATTAATAATTCGGTTAATCCAAGAACAATTACGTACCGATACGGACACCTCGAGACTGTTTGCGTCGTATTTCTAGCAAAAAGCCAAGTACTACGGATTTTCATTAATTTATATAATTTATATAATTCACATATACACGGAAATTGTTATCATATATGCTCGAAGATTTTACATTCCAGCAGAAGGATTGCAAATGATATCAGAATCTGATTTTATATAATTATAGAAATTTACGATATATCAATTTGTTCTTTAAAAATATATATCGAGATTGATTATGGGTCGCCATGTATTCTATATTTCGATACTCTTGTTACCACGAAATTTATATAATAATTAATGAATTGCGGGCTGCTCTCTGTTAACATATTAATTTACAATCAACAAGTTAATAGTTACGCGATTAAATATGCAATACATTGAACCAATCGAACCGTATTCTGTTTTCGGGCGTTTAGTCGTACATATCGATAAACAAAATGTAACCACGCTGTTTTAATAATATCTCTCAAATTACATAACTCAACATAATGCGAATAATAATATTAATTATTTTTCTCCTTAAATTCTGCACGCTTGATTTAGTCTCGTGCAGTTTCTCTAATAAAATAGTAAAATAGAAAAATAAGATCTATTCAAAGGAGTACACACACCAACAATGTAATAGAGCACATACAGATTGATCGTATTAAAACTTGACTAACAACTTTTCTTACTGTTTAACATTTAACATATGACGTATTTTTTGTCATCCATATAGAGAAAACATTCCATAGCATTCGATTGTTAAAGCGTTAATTTAATTCATTTTTTAAAAAAATTAAAATTTCCTTGCGTGAGCACGCGCTCGAGATGAAAATCCGAGGTATTCCGCTGTCAATCGTTGCGGAGGAAATTTTTGATGATACCGAACAGGGTAAAGCAGCCCGATGTTGGCCCCCCGCTGGGATATCGGTTACGCTCAAACTGCGTTTATAAGGTCTCGAAACGTGGCTTTTCGTACGAGCCGACGGCCTCGCTTAGAAGAGGACTTACGAGAAGGCCGACTCTCAAAAGACCCCGAGACGGTGGCGCCAAAGAGATTCGTATCTGGCGCGAGACCCCAAGAAAGGGCTCCTTCACCAGCCCTTCTCCACCAACGTGGACCTCGTCAAAGATAATATCTGATTCCGAATCGTTCATTTGCTTACTCGCTCGTTCGTTCGTTTATTCGTTCGTTCGTTCGTTCGTTCGTTCGTTCATCCATTCGTTCGTTCGATTGTGCAGGTTTCCATGTAAGGGTAATTGTCCATATTATGTATCTTTTAGCCAATTTATTTATTACCAAATTAATTACTAATATTGTAGCTTTAATTTTATCTGTTTGCAATCAATATCGGTTTTTTAACTATCTCTTCTTCTTATAATATTTCTTTAATCTAAAAAATGTTAATACTTTATAATGTTTTTGATAAAAATGAAACATGTTTTTATCCCTATTAGTGAAGCCTCCGGCGATGATTCTATTAATGTGCCTATCTACATTTGACTCATTTTAACAAATAGTTATTAAAACAAGTAATAAATTTAAGTTAATTGTTTAATATTACATAAATCATTATTTTAATTAATTATTATACTTATTTCAATGTACACTCATAACACAATACTCAGCTCCAATACAGGGCACACTAATAGGGACAAATTTAAAATCTTGCGGTATTAACGGATTTACATAAATTCTTTATTCTCTTTTTTTCGAAAAATGTTTAAAATAAAAAATATGGTTAAAAATAAATATTATTTTTAATATCATATGTATTAATAATTTAACTTAACAAAAAAAAATGTTTTTTTTATTTATTCGTGCTAGTTTTTTTTATGGCTTATTGAAATCCAAAAGCACATTAATAGGGACAGACATAATAATAGGGACAGTTATCTTACTCAGGCTCGTTTTCTTGGACTACGGATGTCATCGTGTTCCTTACGAGTGGAACCGTAGGGGGAGAGATCCCGAATTAACAATCGGAAGAGTACGGTACGCACATGGTCAGCGGGAGTACGGAACGATCGAGATTAACTGCGAACCGCAATGAGGAAGAGAGGAGGAGCCTCTTTTCGTGGTGGTCTTTAAAGCCTCTTTTCGTGTCGATACTCGAGAAGAGAGAGAGAGAGAGAGAGAGAGAGAGAGAGAGAGAGAGAGAGAGAGAGAGAGAGAGAGAGAGAAGAGAGAGATTCGTATTTCTCTGTTTCGGCTTTGCGAATTGACATACTTGATAACTGAAAGCAGGGAATGGGAAACAACAATATTTCAATAGTGTGCAATATTACAAAAATTGCAGCAATATTACTGCAATATTAAAATATTAATATTTTATTGGAAACATTGCAACAATATTGCAAAATATTGTAAATTTAATATTTTGTAAAAAATATTGCAATATATTATTTTAATATGACAAGTCAAATAAGTACGCGGCCTCACCACGAGAGGGATACGTAAGGAGAAAACATCCAGGAATTCTATAAAAAGGAGCATGCAAATCGAATTAGCGATTCTCCTGGAGAATCCTAACTTTTTATGGATGTGCTTTCTAAGCCTCTGAATATTTTTTGATTATAACTTTATCGTATGTATTTTGGAATATGCTAAATAATAATATGTTAGTAATTAATAAAACTGGAATAGTTATTGAAATAATGCATAATGTTATAGTAATAAGTATGTAATATTTCTCTAAATGTTGCAGTAATATTTTATTTTTACGGACATAGGAATATTGCTGCAATATTTCGTGCTGTAGAGGTATAATGATAACTAAACACTGAGGTTACCCTAAGATTAAGAAAGTCACTTTGAAAAGTAATTCTCTTCACTTGAAAAGTAATTCTCATCATTACGCGTTATTTACTAAAAACAAGTAATAACTAGTAATGCATTGAGTTACTCTTTCCATTAGAAGTAATGAATAAAAGTAATTATATAACTATAAATAAAATGTTACTTTTTTCGGTAATGAGTAACTTTTCCAACCTGTTACAATAAGTAATATTTAACTTTTTTTAACTCTGATATTACCATTACCGTCATAAAAATTCGCAACGTCATTATCAAATTGTTATTATAACAAAATAACGATAAAAAGTAATGGTGCGATGGCATTACAAGTAATGCGTACTTCCATTCCCTGAGTGAAAGCATATTTCGCGACGTGACACAATGAGTTTATTAATCGAAATATTATATGTAACAAAATATGATTATCTCGGAATCCTTCAGATATTATCATCTAATAGATATAATTAGCCACGATATCGCAAATCTTTCTCCGCTTTTTCGTGATCTAAAATTTTGTGGGACGGAAAAAAATATAAAAGTGGCAGATGATTATCAATCGATGAGAAGTAAAACGAACATTATGTAACAAAATTGATTGAGAAATGAAAAAAAAGATGGCTAACGATGAATAAACAATTTTGCTTTACTTCTTGATATACTTAATTTATATCCAGACAGCGCTTAAATATATAAAGTGCGCTTAAATATATAGAGTTAAAAATTATCGAATTCGTCTGATATTGTGGATGCAATAAGGTCATCGGTTGATCGATTGATCGAAAGTTTAATTATGAAAATTACATAGCGACGGCAAGTAATTACCAGTTATATGAAGTAAAAATAAATTATCAGGCAATTACGTGCTTTAAAAATATCATCAGAAGAAATTGATATTTTCGATAATTATTGATTCATCGTGATTGATCGTTTTATTTATATTTTGAGTAAACATTATTTCAATTGCATCATCACTTCGAGAATGCAAGAAAGTTTTAAGATCTTTCGTTAACAACAAATATAATCATATGCGCGACAATTAATTAAGAAAATAATATAGCGTGTGACAATTACGAGGTTTATATCAAAGCATAGAATACCGCGATATTCGATCTATTTCGAATAAAAGTAGATATTAAAGTATGCTAAATATTCTCATCAAGATATCGAAATTTTACTATAATAATACAAATTATGTTTTTTTTTAACTCATTTATCGCGCTCTCATTTCAATCTCTATTCTCCATTTAAAATGGTATATCACTTTTTTACTTTAAAAATAACATAACTTAAAAAAACATGATTTTTTTATTTATTATTATGAATGAGTTAGGTAAACATTCTATCAATCATCAAATTCATTTAATTTTATTTAAAAAAATCATCAAAATCGAAATCAAATTACAATTAAAAAAGAGTGATTTTAAAAAGTCATCAAAGTTATAATTAAAAAAAAAGTCGTTGCTAGTTTTTTCTTGTAAAATGAAAATAACAAAAATGATTGATTTTTAGGGACCGATTCTATAGCTCTTAACGACAGTCGTTGATGTCATTGCGCAGCTTTTTTACTCTACATAATATCTGCGCAACGACATCAACAACTGTCGTTAAGAATTACAGAATCATGTTACGTAATCATGTTAAGAACACAGAGAGTAAGATCGCCCAAGAGTACGCACCGCTCAAGAATACGTATTGAGCTTTATGGCGCAACTATTAAATCGCAGCCGCTGTAACTCACATAGAATGAAACTTTTTGGTTAGTCAATCTGTGTATAAAAGATAGTTGTGATCATTGTAGCGATAAAGGAGCTATATTAAATTCTGCGATTTTAGCCATTTTTTTATTGTACCTATTTATCACGAATAAATTGATTGATTTTTATTAAATTTTTTTTTAATTGTTACTTTGTGAATCTGTACCATTTATATTGCGTACATATATGTCTGTGCTTCGTATTTAATGATATATTTATTTAATATCTATAATAGTTTTTATACTAAAAGTAAAAAGTAACATAACTGCTTAAAAGTACGTACTTAAAATCTTGTGATCCAATCTGTGAAAAACAGTGATGCTGTAGATGATAACGATAACATAGTTTACATAACTGTAACAGTTATTTATATTTGAATTTTAAATCCGATGAAAATTAAATGTAGTGCCAAAGCTGTTGGCTCTTAGACCCATATCGATTGCACTGGGTTCAACCATCGGTCGAAAATTTATTTATATGAACTTTGCATGTAAAAAATATACTTTAAGTATTTTTTTATCTTCTTAGCAAAATTAACCTCCTGAGTATTACGAATTGATATTTGATAAATTTTTAGTTCAAACTATAAGGTGTACCTTAAGTAGCATTTTACTGGTCAAACTTGGATTCTTGCACAAGTTACAGCATGAAATAAAAATACGTACTCTTAAGCGGTGTACCCTACATTCTTTTTATCGATATTATTTATTTATTCACTAATTTTCTGTCGAATTAAAAAATAGTTTTTCTTTTTTGGGAAATTTGTGGTAAATTCGATCATTCGCATTACACTGGATTAGTGCATATTAAAAACTGCTTTATATTAAATAATCTCAATGCAGCAATACGATATAATTATCTTTGATAATGAAATAATACATGTATATTTTGTTAAATAACATGACAATATCATTAATAGATAGTTAATCATTTAAAATATTTATATACTTTTACATTTAACTTTGCTAATTTCATGTATAGCAGCTTTCAGTATGCATTGATCTAGTGTAGTGCAAAGTGATCAAATTTGCTATTAGTTTTTTTTTTGAGTTGTATCATTTTTAAGTAAAGGAGTGATATGTTTCAGCGAGTTGTAATACCCTTTTGCAAGTATCTCGTTACAAGACGCGTCATTTTTGTCGCGAGGCAAGCACTAGACATGACAAACGAAATCAGCGGTCAATCAGTCAAAAAATCAAGCATTTATATTCCGCGGAGATTTTTTTAACAGCGGCTGGACAGTTTTTTCATTTCTTTTATGACCGGTCGTAACATAACTGAACCTACTACTACCGGCCACCGCCACCAAGACATCCTGATACCTGCTCGCGCGCATCACTTTCGCGGCAGCCGCTTTAACTCCTGTCTTCTCCTCTCCTCTCCTCTCCTCTCTTCGTGGCTGATCACCAACGTAAGACGAGTTCGCGTAGGTGGAACTCTGATGTCCGCTCGGCGATCATTTTAAGCGCGGTGGAAACACGCGATGTGCTCGGTATTCCTCGTAAATCGCCTGGGACACGACGGGAGGTCTTCGATTGTTAAAGTCCCAACTTCCGCCCGACCTTTTTATTCGCAGTTGCGTTATCAATCGCTATCGAGCATTATGGATCACCTTTCGTAGTTGCCTCCAAATATCACTGGTCACTCTGCCGATACCGTCTATTGATTCACGTTACGATATAATCGGAATGTCAAAGATAGCACAGACGCATAAAAAGTTTATATATATATATATATTATATATCATATTATATATTATATATATATATATGTATATATATATATATATATTATACATCACATTATATATTTCATATATATATAAAATTAAAAATTCCGACTCATTCTCTGATTTTAGAAATCTTATATCGTTAAATGCAAATGATGGTGTTAGCTCGAACCGAAGGTCAATCGAGCTTCTATAAAAGACAGACATAATGAGCGGTCGTGATACTCGTGATCGTTCCACACACTTGAAGTATGTATTTATCGAAAATGAAGAAACAGTCCCTCTGTAGCTCGAGTGGGTCCAGTCGGAGACAGGTTCACACTAAATGGCGGTCAGACCAGGCATGTCGCGCACCATGGGGTGTCCTGGTCAAAAGCGCCGACTTCGCTTTCCTCGCTCCACGACGTTCTATCACTGATCCTCTCCAGTGTATGCACTCTTTATCTCGAACCTCTCCACCGGACAAGGGGATTAATTTTCGGCTGAGTTATGCACTCGTAGTAGTTTTAATAGCGCCACTCGCTGCATTACGCAATGGAAGAAACATGATTAAGTTAATCATGGTTAATTGCATATAATATACCAAGTCTGACGTGTTATTTTGTTAGTCAGTGTTTTTGTGCCGTAATAGTACGCGCTTCTATCTTGATGCCTTCAAATTTCTGTTATTGACATGTATTCGCGCAGGTGCTCGCGCACAATCCGGATAATCCTATTAAATTCTTAACGGAGTCGCAACCGAGGTATCATCTACTTGACAGGAACTAACGTTGAAATCATGCGTAATTCGGGGCGGCGCCAGGACGCGCGATTTTTTTAGATGATTTACAAATTAGCTTCCGTTCCTACCGGTCGTGGGGAGATCGCCGTTCGGGATGACCGGTGTGCCAAGAGGATGAGGTCTCGTTTACCACAAGGTTGCTTCTGCGAAGAAGGGCTTCTATTAGTACTTCTGGCTCGGGCCAGCTTTGCCGCCCACCTCCGCAGCCGCAGCGCAGGATAACATATGGTTAGCTGAGATCTCTCGAAACTCCATTAACATAACGTCGATCTCCACCTGCTTCACGAAAAACGCGAGAGGAGAACGAGGCGTGGTGGTGGCTAAGTCGATTGCGAGCTCTACCAAGAACTCGGAACGGCTGTCGTTACCGCATCCTTTTCCATCACGACACTTTCTTCCTTTCCTTGCCTTCACGATTTCTAACGACGACGATCGATCAGACTTCCTTATGGGGAAAAAGAAAAGCGCTGTATTAAATGCTTCTTCTGCTCAACGGATACGTTAAACGAACGAAAAACTTAAGGATTTCTTAAGCTCCATTGCTTCTTTTAATGCAATAACTTGTCTCAATTTAAGGTGGTTCTTTAGTAAATCGAGTTACCATAGAAATGTCTAATTTTTTGATATTATAAAGTTGAAGTACCGAAATTGACGTGCAAAATTCTACAATAGATTAATGATGATATAAGAAAGAAAAAAAAGGTTGAAAATGTAACCTTTCACGTATAACTTACAATTAGTGACAGATAAGATCCGTAGACGCTTTTTTGACTAACTGCACACAAATCTTATCATAGACTTTTTTCAAAACCGATATTATAATAGTTTAAAAAATTACGATTTTAATGGTCACAAAAAAATAGTAGGTCAACGGCCATTCTGGAAAGATATTTACGTGCATAAACTTACATATAAATTTAACCTCGAAAAATAAACATAATCTCTTGTTTTCATTCACTGAAGATGTTCTTGATTTACTATCATATGTTCCATATTATTTCATTAAAATATACAATATAGTTTTAATATTTTATCTAATTATACAGACATTTATAATTTTAGGTGGACTCTGGTGAGATACCCCAAATTTTCGGTATTTTATTAAAGAACCACCTTAACATATTTAATTCCATCATTAATTCTACTAAGATGAATATATATATATATATATATATAAAACAATGATTCTTGATTTAGAATTATCCAATTATTTTCAGGAAACATTGTTCAAATATTAATTACATAATAAAAGCATTTAAATCTACCATATATAAATCACTTCGCATTATTAATATATGTAGTTGAATTACATGTATTTTAGAGAGAGAAACATTAACAAAAATTAATTTTAAAATATACACTACGTTGACAAAATAAGATAATATTTTGACAGGACATACAGGCTAACTTCATCTCGAAACAAACGTTTTTACTTGAATTGCCGGTCACGAAGAGAAACGAACGCTATTCCTCACCGTGACATAAATATGTCGGAATTAATACGCGGCATACAAATCCTAAACTACAGCTACAGTTTATTGTCCGATATATGTATGTCTGCGGGCCACCGCGTAATAAAACGAAGAGGAAATCTCATCCCGTTATTTGGGGTTCTTGCGTGCGCTCGCTCGCTCGCTTAGGCGCTATCGCTATCGCCCGACCGGATCGAATGCGTGACAGACTGCGGACAATATTACATTCCTATCCGCCTATGAATTCGTTAGGAATCATCCTGTATTCTTCTCCACACGGTCGTCAGGAGGGGACGAGTATACCAATTTTCGCGCCGTAGATTATCGTTGCGACCGTGACGAATAGATATCGATGTGATTTCACATTCGACATGAATTCGGAAATATGGTCTTATTTGTGGAGCGATTTCTTTCAATATATACCATCTACTTGGTGTTTAAAAGATGAATCACGATAAACTAATGAAATAATATAACATTGTTTATGTGCATATATTGCTGTGCGCTTCAACAGAGATTAGTTTAACATTAGAAGTATCGAGCAGTCATTATTGATTGTTTCTATTTTTTACATTAATACTATACGATCAGTCGACAAGTAATATCTTATATTTGCTCTTAACAGTCTTGACAGTCGCGGTGATAAAAATTAAGATTATTTATTGAATCACCATATTTCTTGTGTAAAAGATAGAATTCTTTTTTGACTTTTCAATAATTATGTCCTTTATTTGATTTTTCACTACCTTCTTTATTTTCATAGTAATTTATTCGTTTGAGACATTTTAGTAAGTAAGAAACACATTTCTAGTATTTAATATAAAAAATTTATATTTTCATTTTGCATTTTTTTATAATATAAGACATTATAGAGATATATCTTTGCGCGTGTTGCTTATTATAATAGCAATCCATAGATGAAATTTTTTTTTCCGTATTTCCGTATACCTATTCAGTCTGCGATTTGGCGAAATGAGCTTAACATACCGCCGTGTTACGCTGCAAGATGCTGGTTTTCGTTCTTGAGGCTGTCATCGCACAAATGGTTCCTGATTTACTGCCACACTCACCCACCGATACGCGTCTGTTCTAATTGCAGGTCCGTGAGCTCGTAAGAAGAATATGCTCCGATCCACACCCCCTGACCTTCCCACCTGCCGTCATCCCACGCGAGACTCCTGTGAGATATCGAGCACGTACCGCGATGCATCACCCGATCAGGTGCAACGCCTCTACGTGGACTGCTCGTGTAACAAAGACATTTGCCTGCGGGGTAATCGAGGTCGCAGGATCATCGTCAACGCGATAAATCATCGGCATGGAATTGTTGCTGGATTAAGATTCTCGTAGCAGAGGATGGTAAGTGAAGAATATTTTCTATTTCATGTAACGAGAGAGAGATCTATGAGGGATGGAAAATTAACTAATATTTGGATCAGCGCTTATATCGAGAAATTATTAAATTGTCACATACTTTTTATCGCTTCGCGGTGATCGGAAGCGCCAAGTGATTATTATCGCGTCCATCTCCCATGCCATTAAATATAAAAAGAAAGAGAAACTCTCGCGCGAGAATTCTCCCTCGTGCCTCCAAAACTCCCATCCGAAACTCCTCGTACACGCGAGAAGATCCCTGGTCCCGTCTCTGGAACCCGGTAGCCCGAGGGCCGTGAGAGGACTCGACTCGCGTTGGCGTGGATATTTGCACGGGGCAAATCTTGGCGCTGATCCGACGATTATGCTGTCGACACTGCTTCTTCGTCCTTCCCGCCCCTCTGTCCTTTCTGGTAACTCGTTTCGGCTTCGTGATGGAAGGACGCGTGTACGAGTCTGGGAGTAATCCGCCATTGCGCGCCGCGTGTCCTCTCGTATCCACCACCTACCGTCTCACGGTACGTTCGAATCGTTTACGCGTACAAGATCGGCCGTATGAGTATGCGTTGCAGTGTGTGTGTGTGTGTGTGTGTGTGTGTGTGTGTGTGTGTGTATTTGCACGCGACGAGTATGTGTGCGTGTGAGAGATCGCGTAGGTAAGCACGGTCCGCTGGGGGCGTGGCGGCTCCCTGGTGGTCTCACTGGCGTGGGTTTCATGCCTTCCGAAGGGCCCTTGTGCAGGTCCCGGTGGTGAATCTCGTCTGTTACTGGAGTCGACAAGCGTGGACATGTTTCAATGTGGACCTAAGTCTGAAACTTGAAATATCATTAAGATTCACTTAACAAAAGTTTTAATGTTGCACATTAAAAATTAATCAAAAATTATAATTAAAATTATAAAGTGAGATGACAAAGACTTAAGATGAAAATATTGTATGTTTCGTTTTTTTTATATTGATTGCGTTGCGCAAGAATGTTTAATCGTTGCACGAGGGTAAGTTATATTATTTGACATTTTTCTGGAATAGTGTAGAGAGGGAGAGAGAGAGAGAGAGAGAGAGAGAGAGAGAGAGAGAGAGAGAGAGAGAGTTTCGCGGTACATGTAGATCTGTGGAAATATATATATATGAAACGGTGATCTAATAGCTATCATTACATTCAATTAGGCGAGCCGGCTCTATTCACGTGGACGAGCGAAATGCGCGTTATTAATACCCCATCGTGATTCGTGGCTGGTAAGTAATCACAGCTCCGGATGAACGCGAAAGGAGATCTCAATCTCCTTCAGAGCATCGCGCCGGGCATGTTTGCTGCGCATAAAGCGGTTTCATTTAGCTTCTGGCATCGTGACTACACGAAGTCTGAGATATGGTATACAATTACAAAGAAAGAATCGTGACTTTCCCTGACGTGGAATTGCCCGGCTAAGACATCCGCGACGGTTGCAGCGGTATTGTAGGTGGATGAAATTTGGATTAGGCTTGGATTGCGCTTTCGCGCAAGTACTTTATCTACTAAAATTCAGCAATATATAATAATTCATATTTTATTATCTTACTTATTTATATTAATCATTTCTTTTTAGATTAACCCTCAGCTGGAGCACTGGTTACATACATCCTGCTGTATATAACATCGCTAAGCATTTACAAGTCGTAAGGGTGAATTAGAGTAGGGAGTAAGAAAAGTTTTATATTCCCACTATTATTTCTCCACTATAGTTGATTCCGAAGGTCAAATGAGAATTTTCCATTATCATTTTTTATTACACGGAAAAAATTTAAAATTACTATAATGTTGTAGAAGCTGCGAACTATCATGACAATTATAAGTTTAAATGCTGTAACTATTTTTTTAAAAACAATAATGCAACGTAATTTTTACACTTTTTCATAGTAAAAATTTTTTTTATTACAAAATCAACACTTGTTAAACAAAAGTTAGTATTGTAAAGATAAGTAAAAAATATATACCTAGCAAATTTTGTTTGCGTACCATAGTAAAAATGAACTGTTTTCATGATAAAATATTGTTTAAGCACTGGCTTTTAATAAAAAATTATTTTATTTATGTGATAAAAATTAGTATCACCATAGTAAAAGTTATATCGGAATTATATTGTGATGGTCCATAAAATACAAGACAGTGAAGTGTAATTTAAAATTGTATTAAAACTTAATATAAAATTTTCGTATAGAATTAGATTGAACCCCGTATAACGAAAATATGTTTTTTGAAAATAGTCGAAATAATGATTTTGTTTCAAAGTATGTTCAATTACGTTTGAAATCCCGCTAGAAAAATCTCCCTAACACTTTTCCCTTTAAAATTACAAATTTTCAAAAAAACTTGTTTTTCGCAAATTAAAATATTTTTTTTTCTTTTCTCCTAAATAAATATTTCAAATATTTTCAATTTCTTAATTTTCACATCTATTCATTCTTCTTTATAATCCTTTGGCGTACCGATTGAAAAAAAATTGTTTAAATTCTATGCATGTAAAGATATACGTGATTGAAAACATCGGGATAACACACGTCCATGTGCTCCAAAATTTCTAATCAAATATAGTGCGCTAATTGAAGATTAGGATTATTTAACAAACATAAGTAAAGTCAACTGATGGGCGTAAAACTGAGTTTAAACAAGATTTTATTTAGTATAATTTTAATATTGAGAACTTGCATATATTTCTCTATATTTACTAAATGGAAATCTTGGAATTAAAAAAAACAATATATAATATACCATAATTAGACATACATCATAGCGATAGTAAATCATCATATAGCATAAAAAATTATATTTTGTACGCAGGAAATATAATTGTTCAAAAATCAAAATTCTAAAAATGTTCATTCAATAAATGAATACGCCAATGGACAGGTAACAACCGCGTAACGAGGCTTGTATTGTGAGTGACTCGCGTTCTCAGCTCTTTTCTCTTCTTCCATCCATTCCTACGTTCTTCGTCTTAGCGCGTAGTGAGGCGCCCGATTCGTCTGGTCACGAACGGTGGACCTCACATCGTCACGGAAAAGACGTTCTCCTTGTTCCGTCGGCATTATTAACCAGGCTGTGATGTTAAGTCAGACAGTTACCAGCAGGATCAACGAGACGCGCTTATCTCACTTCAAATGTTTCGCTATCATAGCAAATCGTTATTATTATATTTCGTATTACGTTATTATAGTTTCACGTTCATGCGATTTTTTTTCTTCATATTTTTTAATATTGCGTTCTATACATTCTTCTGCGCAAATCACAAAGGATCGATGAAAGAATGATTTTAAAAAGAGGCCGATTTTTGTCCATAAAAGTGTAAGTAAAAAGAATAGCGTTTTTTTTATATATTTTAAAATTAAAAAGGAGCTGATTTTTATCCATAAAGGAGCTGAATTTTGTCCATAAAGTAAAATATGATAAAATTGTTAAAAAGTTCGTGGCACTTGAAAAGTAAGAATAATATTGAAATTTGTTCAAATATATCATGTTCATGCTTTTCAAGGTGTTCCCTATCGATCTCAAACTTAATTTTTGTTAACATTATCGTATTCAGGAAGTCAAAATCTACAAAAAACACTATTTCTTTTACTTACATTCTTTTAGACAAAAATCGGACCTTTTTTAATATTTTCCAAAAAAGGGCATATTTTTGCAAAAATGTAAATAAAAGAAATAGTATTTTTCGTAAATTTTGATCTCCTGAATATGATAAAATTGTTAAAAAGTTCGTGGCATTTAGGGAACACATTGAAAAGTAAGTAAGAATATTGAAATTTGTTCAAATATCATGTTCAATTTTCAAGATATACCCTGTCGATTCCGAACTTTTTATTACCATTATCTTATTCAGGAAGTTCAGGAAGAAAAAATATATTTAAAAAACGCTATTCTTTTTACACTTTTATGGACAAAAATCAGCCTCTTTTTAACATCCTTCTTTCATTCGAAGTGAGTAAATAATATGCACAAAGTGAAGAAAAAAATGCCATCTACTCTCATTTAGAAATTTTATAAATTTTGATGAATATAACCATCTGCATATCTCTTGCAATGTTAACTTTGAATTCTCATGTTGGACACAGAAAATGCAGTCAGCGTTAGATTTACAACGCACACAGAGGTCTTTATCATGTGTGCGTATTCTCTTCACTTTTTATCTCGAGGTTGCGCCTTTGGCGACTCGTTCCGTCGCTTCCGGAGATACGGAAAGTAGACGGGCGCATTCATAGAAATTAATTTTCGATCGGTCATCCAGCACGTCGCCCGAAGATAGCCGTTTCCGACGGTTTCGACAATTCCGTCGAACGAGCTAATGCCTCGGGGGCATCTCCGCTCTTTCTATTTTTTCTTCTTTCTTTTTTTTTTTCCCCAACGAACGTTTTGCTTCCGCGAACGAATCGCCGAGGAACTCGTGGTTAAGCGTTTTACGACGATGGGTCACTGCTCGTGGTCCGATTATCTTGTTTCTACGGAATTATCGGGAATGCTACCTTAGAAAACGAGGAGGTGGCCCTCCATGGTTGAAGGTATCCCGTAAAAATTGCCCCGAATTACCAGTTGCCAGTCGATGATCTCTCGCTCCTCACCTGCAATTCGTCGCTCATGGTGCCTTGATTAGGGCTTATTTTCTATTGCATCGCACGCTGACGCGACCTACGGCTGATGAGAATATCATTAGTGATTCAGTTTCCTGGTGTTTTTTGTCTACACATTATTATTAATTATTATTATGTTGACATAATAATGATAATAATAATAATTTCGTGGTAATATGATGTGAATTTCTTTTTCGTCTGTATGGATAAAATTAAAATTGTCTCCAAAGGTGGTCTCGTCATTACATCGTGAAAATACTTAATTATCATCCAGTGCAGAAAAAGTCTTTACGATTTCTTAATTATTAACCGTCGTCACGATCGATCGATTAATCAATCGATAGGCAAGTTTGCATCAATTTCCACGCTTCTTGATATTTTACAAGGATGACAATCATGTCGTTCGTTTCTAGGTCGATGAGCCGTACTACAGAAATTGGCCCAAAAGCCGGCCGACACGAAAGAAGATTCGCGCAGCCTGGGCACGAGAGAGAGAGAGAGAGAGAGAGAGAGATTGTGTATAAAAGGACGTTGTGGTGGGGAGCGGAAGGCGCCGTGTTAATTTCACTTCGAAAAATCGTAAAATGCAAATGAACGATTCGTGGGCCCGGGGCTCGATTGGCAAATTGCGAGAGAAGGCTACACTACGCGCGCGACGGCCGTGCTGGCGCCCAAGGTGGTCGAGTAATTTCGCGTGGCCTCCCCCTTTCCCTGTCCGAAGAATAAAAAAGGAGATAAAGAAAATAAGAGAGACAGTGAGAAGAACGAGGAATAGAAAGAGACAGGAGGCAGGAAGAAAAAAAGGCACAGAAAAACGAGCAGCTAGAGTTAAAGGGGAGGGAGGAAGAGCGCGCGCTTCACCACCGGGCGTGCAGACCATTCAGAAGAGGAGTTTGGCTGCGAGATATAAAAATGTGTTGATTATATGTTGCTGAGCATCCTCGAGCCCATGGTGTCGTTAAGGAAATACACTGGTAACAAGACAGAGAGAGAAAAAGAGAAAGAGAGGAGGGAGGAGGAGAGAGAGAGAGAGAGAGAGAGAGAGAGAGAGAGAGAGAGAGAGACGTATCTGTGAAATCATTAAACGCAGACACATCCGAGTGTCATCATCACGATATCGAACGATTACGGCGATATTATGATTACTATCTTGAAATCAATTAACTTAAAGTGACTTCGAACATTACTTTTTTTATTAACGATGAAAATCGTGGAAGCGACAAAACTATCAAAGATTTTATTAGTGATATTTCCATCCATCTATATAATTCTCTAACTATTTTTGTCATTGATATTTATACGAGAAGATTACCACTTGAATCTTTGTTAACAGATTGTTCTATAAAAAGCTGTATGATAAAGCTTGAAAATTTTTATTAAATTAGTCGGTAAAATTTAATATTTTATAATCTTTTTTGCTTCTTTCCTTGATTCAATGAGATAACTATCATCGAATTAAGAAGCCAGAGAGTTAATAAGTCGCAAGAAAGAACGATCGAGCCGTTCATTCATGAAAAAAGTGACGAATGAAATAGTTCGACCAAAGAGCGGCTCGTAAATCGACTAGAATCGCACCGATTGGTCGTTAATCGGTCGCGAGCTCCAATAAGACTAATGAATCGCGGCGAAGGCAGCCTGCATGGTGGGCCCTTGGGCCCGGATGTGCCCTCCTGCGATACGTCTGTCCGCCTGTCTGTCCATCCGTTCATGTACGCGTCTCTGTGTGGTGTACAGAAGATTAAAAATAAATAAAAGGCAATAAGTGCGGGACCCCGTGCGAAACCCGTCATTACGCGAGGCGGGCCCACCTTGTTAGCCCAGTGGGCCCCATGACCAGCCACTCTCATTCAGGATCTCTCTTCTCTCCCGGAGGAGTCCTGGCGCCTATGCCGTTAAAATTGCCCAAAATTCCCAGAATTCTTACCTCTCGATATATAGTATATGCTTACAACACTATTACTGTCGTCACTCCCCCGTACCTGCGATCTTTTCGCTGGGTGTCTTCCCTCTCGCTTTTACAAAATAATGACGCCACCATAAAGACAGCATTTGTAGATTTAAGAAAATTAGGGTCGCTTGTTCGCTGATTGACAAAGTTATATTTCCTCGAGCGCAAATCTTTTTAAGCGTGCGAAGCCGCTTTCCATAAGCATAAACTTATATCACGCGATTACGCTTTATATAATATTGTACTTACCTCTTGCCTATTATTTGTTTGTGTTATTTTGAATAGAAATTTATTCAGACTTAAGTAGAAATTCTTCAGAATTTGTTGCTATTTATTCGCTTTAAGGTCTCTTATGGCTATTCTAGTCGTAAGTGGTTGTAGTTGTAAAAATTCACAACCAATCACAGCCGAATACGAGAAGAATATTTGACTGTGATTGGTCAATTTTTACAACTACAATCATGACTTACAACTACGCTTAAGCAATTAAGATTTTAATGTGATTAACAGATCCTCGATATTTCCGACTAAATATACAACGATCTAGCAGTGCCAATAGCCGTCAATCATGACACGAACGGCGCCTTCGATGAGATAATTATTTCGATCATTAATATTCGTTAGCTTTCAGGAAGGCAATAGGGAGCGAGCCAAAATGTGTATACGTAATGAGTGATTATTCGATTCGATCGAGTCGGGCGTGCGTTCGTGTTTGTGCATGCAATACGGCGATATCGATGTGCCAACTTTCTTGCCAACTACGCCCGCGCCAGGACTCCGTTTCTCTTTTCAGACTCACGGAAAGACATGTAAGACCCATGCTTCAAAACAACCAGTATTACACGTTGGTATTTTCGAATTTGATATCTAGAATACAA
Organism: Acromyrmex echinatior; assembly: GCF_024713525.1. Classification (NCBI taxonomy): domain Eukaryota; kingdom Metazoa; phylum Arthropoda; class Insecta; order Hymenoptera; family Formicidae; genus Acromyrmex; species Acromyrmex echinatior. Next base: position 15,426,269 of record NC_141855.1, read on the forward strand.
GCAGGATGAGGGGGTTGGATTAACAGGAGAGGGCAGTTGGTTCGGTCATCGACGAGGAACGGTGGTTAGCCGATAGGGAAGTGGCGTAGGAGTCTTGCGCCAGCGCTCGGTAATGCCTAATGGCGGATAATTGGACAAAGCTAGCCGCAAATTGGACCACCGACCGTGGGGTCGCCGGGTCGCCGGGACGCTAATCGTCATCGTTGTTATTTGCATCTACCGATGCATCCATAACGTACGTGAGCCATGAGGCTCTTTGCGACGTATCCTCCTCTCCGATTCGTTTCGTTATATTGCGGGAGTGATGTAACCACGGGATACGCGATCATGATCAAGTAGCGCGGCGTCTAGAAATAGAATTGACCGACTCTCGTTAATTCGGAGTCTACTCCCGAACGGACTCATGCACGTCGAACGAATAGTAATTTACGCATGAACAATATTTTTTTACGATTAAACAACCTTATCAAAGTCTACTTGCAGAATCGAGTAAACTGATCTAAGCAAGCTAGCTATATAATATATTAATTATAAATATGTTCTCTTCTCGCAGCGGGAAGTAAAAGCGTTCTCTTTCTCTCTCTTTCTCTCTCTCTCTCTCGCCTCCCCTTTTTCGCTCTCTTTTTATTGAACGAGAAATATACCTACCGTCAATGATATTTATATTATTATTTTTTGTCATATTAATTTTTTGCGCATTTCGTTCTGAATCGTATATTTATATCCCTCGCGTGCGTGCTCGCATATTACATCGCGCGTACTTATATATATATCCATCCTCTTGTATATTATTCCCCCGAGAACTTTTATCTTATTTTTACTGTTTTTGATGAAGTGATGAAGGTGTAGTCACTAATACACTCGATCGCTACCGATCGTAAAACAGGTATGTCAGAATTGGCGCGTCATATATTAATTAAAACCATTGCGATTTCTCCTCGTCAGCTCGGAATTTATTAGCGTAGCATTTCGCTATTCGCAATCGGAGTTCTTGTTAATGTGTCCGTCGAAGTTTCAATCGGTGATAAAATCTTCGCAATGTAATTATCAAGAACTCATTTGTCAGTAACAGCTTACGTCTACATTATTGCATGTTAATCGATTTCGTTGGTATTTCCTAAAATCAGCGCATCTGAATGACTAGCAATTTTTATTGCAACTGATTGTGATTGCCTTTCCATAATCATTCCCCAAGCATTTCCTTCAGATGCCATTAATTACAGGAATTATAATACTTTTTATAGCGATCTTAACTTTTCTTTTTTCTTACTATTTTAGGAAGATAGATATTTGGTTTTATTACAAAAAATTAAATATACCGTGAGAATAAAAAGAAAAAGATAATTCAATTCTATATAATTTAATTCTCTTTATTGCATTAAAAAATAATAAGAAAAATTTTTAATTTAGTAAAATTAAAATTTTCTTAAGCTACACAGACTTGGTAAAAGTAATAGTAATTAATTAATAGTAATAGTAATTAATTAATTTACGTAAAATAAAGATAATATAATTTTAATAGAGATAACATAATTTTATATTTCACACATTTCATATTTAAACCTACCATTACCAGTTTATCACTTTGCGTTGTGAATTCGAGGATGATGGATAAATTACATTTAAATCAGTGAAAGGATTAAAAGCGACACGAAATTATTCGGAATTTAGTAGTGAATTTAATATTTGGAATCTAGCAATATCGATCGTTCGTTAATAATTTAATTCAAAATGCAAGGAAACGGATATTATCATAAATTTATTTTATTGTGCATGTTAAATATTTCGCGATGGCAACGAATCAACAATAATAATTATTTACAATCGGGGATCCCTCCCTAATGACCTTAACCTTGACATGTTGTCAAGATTCTTAGTGATTTCTAATAAGTTTTAGCCGTCGCTTGTTATTCGTTATAAAGTTATTAACAGTTAGTAATTATTTCTCTGCTTTATATGAAAAGTCAAATAACTAGGTAGGGAGATAGGTACAGAATGAACTGATTAAGGAAATACGACTTTCCACGTGAAGCGAGTTTCACCCTACCTCCCTCTCTGCCAAAGAGCGTTCGACTTTCCATGTGAAGCAAGATCTATCTAAATGAAAACGTACGCTTCTTGGCAAGGGAGGAGGTGAGATGAACTCGTTTTGCGTAAAAACTCGGACGCTCCTTGGCAAGGAAGATGTGGGGTGGAACTCCCCGAGAGTTGGGAAAGGTACTTTTTAAAAGTTACCGTTCGTTACCGTTATCGTTATTTGCGATAAAAAGTAACTCGTTACCGTTACTCGTTACCGGTTCTAAAAAGTAACACGTCACTGTTACTTAAAAGTAATGATAAAAAATCGTTACTTTTTGTTTCTTTTTTGTAATTATGCAGGAGACGAGTCTATTTACTGATTTTGATGAAATTAGAATCATTCGACGCGTTTTTCAACAGCAGAAAAATAAATGTCGTTCTGTCCGGCGCACCGAGATTAATAGTTGATGACAATTGAAATAAGGAAATCTGTCCTAATTTCATAAAAATCGATGAATAAACTTGTCTTCTGCATAATTACACTTTTTAAAACAGGCTTCTAAGACAGAATACTAATACAGAATGTAAATAAAATATAAGATAGAATTTAGAAAGATATTTATCTTCGAACATTTTTATCTTTTATTAATATTTTACATACTTATTTAGTTTTATAGTATTATTTAATTCTATAGTATTTTATTATACATATAATAGATATTTTATTTTTTAGTATTTTTATTTTAAAGCGAAGGTAGTGAATGAAACAAAAATAGGCAAAAAAAGTTTTTTGTTTATTTAGTATCTATAATTTTATTGTCCATGACGACCGTGACCTATAAAAAAGTAACGATACAATAATAATGGAGTCAATTGTTACTCATTACTAAAGAAAATGTAACGTCGTTAGTTTTTCGTTATTTATAAAAAATAAATAATGACGTTATCAAATCATTATCAAAAAGAAATAACGAAAAAGTAACGTTGTTACAAATAACGTGTTACTTCCTAATCCTTTTAACTTACTTCGTGGAAAGTCGTACGCTTTTAGGGGAGGAGATGAGGTGAAATTCGCTTCGCATGAAAAGTCGTAAAATATATTTTATAGCAGAAAATTTCTGTTTTATTTAGAAAAGAGACATTATTTTTCAAATTTTTTTATAATAACTTTTTAACAAATAATGGCTAAAACTTGTTGGAGATCACTCAGGATCATGACCTTGACAACATATGTCAAGGTTAAGGTCATTAGGGGAGGGAGGGAATTATTTACATTAGGATTCCCTTATGTAAATAATTACCTTAACAAATATAACCTGAATAAACCGATTTCACTAACAATTAAATTTTTTATCTAACTTTTTTGAAAAAAAGCGTTTTTTTGCATCACTTTCTGAAAACACACGTTAACTCGCGAATTTTCAATATTTTTAAATATTTTTTACTTTAATTTTTCCATCCATTTAAGAATAATTTGTTAAAATCTTCCGCTTCAGATTCGATCTTTGTATTAATTTGCGAGCTATTTGCTGAGTAGTTTGTAGCATCTGCAATTGCGTTTTTCTCTCTAGTATTTATTTGTCACGATATGAAAAAATGTGCATCATGTAACGTTGGAAATGTCATACAAAGTATTGCGCATTTATTAGATTCTGCGATTGGTGCCCACACGATTGCAATTAATACATACGAGTGCCGTGAAAGAGAACCGGAAGAATACAAGGGGAGTGGAGGTAGCGGAGGCGATTTTGGACCGAGACTCCAAGAAATTTAGAGGCTATTATTAAGTTAAATGATATTAAATTATATGTAATTAATTATATGTATAAAAATATATATATATATTAAGACTATTATCTACAGACAGTGTTGTGCAATATCTAGATACTGTAACTAGATACAAATTTATGTACCTAGATATTGTATATATATATATATATATATATATATATATATATATAAAGGTACTTTCTTTTTCTTATATTTAGGTACATTTAATTACTTTTTTGGATGATATAATACTTTCTTGTATTAAGTGCGCATTTAATAAGCGCGGAGCTCAGCAAAAGTGTCTAATCATAAGTATTTAATTATTAAATGGTAAATTTAATTCCTGCCATATTATGGACTTTTTCCTTGGCACGCAAATTTTGAAATGACCATTGACATAACATTTAACACTTTCGATAATTCTAAAAGCATTTGAGCTGGATTTTCATCGAGCAATTCTTGCAGCTTGACATCTTCAAATTTTTTCGACTGTCCATCGTTCTTTATTTTTCACATCAAAATTACCGTTTCGAAAGCCAAACCAAATTCTACATGTTCTTTCCGATGGAGTTTTTTTAGCACCATACACTTCAAAGTAATACACTTAAACACATTTAATAAGCGATGCACTTCAACTGTAATTTTCTTTAGATCGAAATAGTGAAGATGCATATGTCGAAAAAGCAAATTATCGTGGTTCATGTCAAAAACAAATACAGACACAGTCAGAGAGGGGGACGAGAAGGGAAGAGAGAGAGAGAGAGAGAGAGAGAGAGAGAAAGAGAGAGACGGGCGGCAATGGCACAACGGCAACAGTGATGATGCTGAGTGAAGATGACGACGACGCCAGACGACTATGATGCCGGGTGCCGGGCGACGCCGAGCCCTACCGAACGACGCCGGACGACGCCGGGTGGAAGCGAGAGAGGTATTTATTTTTTATTTTCCATTTTTATGTATTATTAACTTAAAATATATCAACAAGTATTAATTAATCAACAATTATTATTATCTCTTTATTTTTAGAAAATTTAAATTCTACATTATGTTTTCAAAAATTTACAAAAAGCAGTAAAATTCCTAAAAAAGCCTTTTTAAAAAAAAAATATAAGGTCAATCGGGATAGTTGTGATAAAAAAATGCAAAGTTAGAATTCAATAACGTATTGCCAAACCATTTTCTTTACATCATTTTCAACCGGTTGAAATTCACCTTATTGCGAGGTTATAGATAAGTTTACTTCCATTTATTTCCATTTGCGTTAGATTACGTAAACTAAAGCAATATCGTGATTGACTCATCGGCTTCACATGTGACGATCACTGTTGCGGAATTTTGTGTGCGGCAATCCTAAGTCTTATAAATATTATATAAGGTGTCGGTAGGTGGCCAAGTGTTTTTCTAGATTAGCGCGTTTCTTCCTTCGACCATGTTTCTTCGTGATCTTCCTCTTTCCTCTTTTGGACACACGACTTCTCTCTTCTCGCATCCTTCTTTGATTTCCTCTCCCAAGTGCCTCTCTCAAGTGCCTGCCACTCGCGTAAAGATGTTAGGTCGAGATCGTCGGCGAGAATTCTGGTACGCTAATTACGATAATGAGGCGATCTAGAAGATCAGCCATTCTCGCGACGAACGCGTCAGAAGACGCGAGATAAGCGAAGAGATATCCAAAGAGGAAAGGAGGGACAAAGGTTATCAAATAAGCTATGGTAGGTGAAAAGAGCGAGAGAGAGAGAGAGAGAGAGAGAGAGTGTTATGTTGGTAGGCTAGCATAGCACTTTGAGCTTGCCTCGGAAGCCGCCCTCGATCTGATAAGATAAAGCTTCGTAGCTCCGCGCTCACCTTCTCCTGGTTGCTTTTCGTAGTATGAATGCGCTCTCGCGCCTTTTCATTCTTACGTATCCACGAAGTGAACAACGCGACAATGTTAGCTCTGTTAGTCTTCCGACGGCGACGCCAGCCATCATACCGATCACTTGGATAGATACAGTGATGTATGTCGCGCGGCTTGCTCGGACGCCTTACCAGCGAAATCTTGCAAACTTATCGTCGTTATTATACATATACTTGTCATCGTCGTCGACATCATATCGTTAGACTGTTCTGAAATCAGTCTCGAGGGATATGTCTTCATTTTCGCGCGAATGCCGGTCACTATTTCTAGCATCTTTTCAGCAACTTCGTAACATCATCACGCGATCATGCTAATTATATTCATATTCTTCGTGTCGATCGCGTCGCATTTTCTGGCCCGAAGCTGCGATGGCAGCCGCTATCGCAATTACGATCGATTCGCGACGCTGTTCTATTTAGTAGTAAATTGATAGAGCGGAATATGCGAGCCCACGTTCTGCTCCGACTTGGACAATGCGAGTTTCATCATGATGAAAGTCGCGTTTTCGTAACCGCGTCGGTGTTATTCAACGAGCGATTGCGGTCGCGCTATTTCACGTCGTTAAAAGTTCGTCTCCTTTTCTGGCTTTCTTTTCCCTTAATTGTATCGAAGAGTATCTCTCACTACCTTTCGTGGCGATATGTGTCGCAGGTGTCACTGCCTTTTGTCGGGGATCGATTGTACGACAGATTAATGCTCTTGTGTAATCGATCGAAGTATCACGATGCACCACACCAAGAGGTCAAGTAATCTCTTAGCAGTCACGCCAACAGGGGGAATCCCGTGCACATACGATAGATATATATATCTTAATTGGTTTTCGCTTCTATATAGTACTACCACTCTCTGGCTTCAGAAGAATTTTTTCGTTGGCCCTAGCCTATTACCAATATTAACGCTAACTGTCATTATCACCAGATTCATCGAAATATTTTTTTTTTATATGACTTTCAACTACACTGATTGTGAGAAAAGACTTCAAAATTTATTTGTAAGAAATACATTTATTTTGAATTAAACTGAAATTAAACCTTTATTAAAATACGGCGAAATAAAATCTTATTCCTAGCAAATAAGCTATCTATTTTATTTTTTTATAATTAATGAGACATACTTATTTCATAGAAATGTATATTTTGTCATCATAATCAAATTTTTTTATAATTAATATAAAAAAAAAACATAAGTAATATTTGCTTCGCAATATACTTGGATAGTTTCCTCTCAATGTGTACGCTAATAAGAATCGGGACGAGATTCTGTTATATTAACATTTAAGAGTAGGTAAAATGTTTCATATATGATTATAAAAATTATATATAATTATATAAAAAATTGACATATTTTATATACAATTGTATATAATTGTATATAAAAATATATATATATATTATATATATATATATAAAGTATTTTTTCCCGTGTAGGTGATTTGAAAATACGCAAGATTTATTTATTTCCTCTTGAAATTTGCTCTCTTTTCGTTATTTTATTTTCGGAAAATCAGAAGTAGGATTTGAGCGAAAACGTGATATCATCGACCAACCTGCCAACAGTCGCGAGAGCCAGTAGCGTTGCTAACCCGGGCGTTTCAACATCGTTCGGCCATCTCGGAATGTCAGTCACGATCGAATGACATCCACGATCGAGCTGGTTCTCGTCACCTCGTCTCCTCTCCTCTGTTTCGTCGATCGGCCGTCGTAGCGTATTCCCATGGCGTTCGACGAGGGACAAACACTCCCGATAACGACCTTTCCGAGCTGAAATTCGGGCGGCGTGGCGCGTAAACTCGTAAACGAGCGTGTTTAATACCGGTCTCTACAAGCCGCGTAGTCAGTCAGTTGGTACACGCGCGCACGCGGTAGGTCGGCGCCAGATCAAAGGATCACATCTCTTCTACGCACATCGCGTCGTCCGCTGCCACCGGCTTCGTGATGGGCATGGGAACCGATTGCATTACGTCTGGTACCCGAACTGGAAAAGCGGCGCGCCTCGCGAGATCGTTTAAGCCGCTTTTCGAAAGCGAAAAGCTGCGATATGGCGATACACTCTCGAACGTATTCGTCAAAAGAGCTACTAATTTATGGAGCATCGTCGATCGCGGCTTTCTACGTCGATCCACTAGTCGCGATTGCTTTAACTCGAGTCTAAAAATTCGTACAAGGATTTGGCGGGGTGTAGGTGAACGTAATATATCTATTTTCATCGAGAGAATTATTACGATGCGTATTATCGCGTAGAGTTATTTTTATTATGCATCTTTACATAAATAGTGTCAAGTAATAGCGTAATTAGAGATTGCCGTAAATTCTTTCCCTATTGTGTATGACTCGCGATCGCTCTTTGCGATTCTATGATTATTCATGAAACATTGACGGGATAGTTGATCGGAGAAGGTTGGTGTCCGAGTAGGAAACAATTTTGTTTGTATGAGGTCGCATATCCGGCGGGTGATCTTGGCAGATCCGGTAAGACAATGCCGACGTGACGGCAAACTCTTTTACTCCGTCTCTTTTCACTTCTTCATCATGCTTGTAATCCGTAAGCAGCCGTCATCCGAAAGAATCCTGAGGGACAAACAGAAGTAGGGTCCAACATGAAAGAATACCGCTGCGTTGCCCTGTCAGGACTTGTCCTTGGTATACTCAAATTTGGATTTATGCATGATAAAGTCTACTCGTTTGCCACGCATGCAAATTGCTCGATGTGCCCCGAAACATTATTCTTCTACGCAAAGAGAATCAACAGATTGCGTATGAGACGAATGAAAAAATGATGAAACTGAAATAGTCAAAAACGCGTTAGAACGGAAATGAAATTAATTTTTGTGGATTCTTGCTACCGTACGGAAAGAACATTTTGCTAAAATATCTAAAAATTTAGATAGATACAGATCTAAAAATAATTTTGTTGGATCGTCAAAGTAATTACGTATCTCAAGTACAATGAGCATTATATATTATGAGCAATGCAGCAAAAAGCATTTTTGACATTCTACCAACCAATTTAAGCGTTCTTTATATAATAATTATTTTGATAGTTTAAAACAGAATTATTTTTAGGTTTTTATTAAGCTAATTTGTAAATAATTTAGCAAAATACTTTAGCTGCCTCCTCTTTCCGTGGAATCATAAATCTTTTAAAATTACGTATTTTGGCAGTCTTTTTAAAATAACTAGCAAAAATCTGTAAGAAAGAAAATAGATTTTGCAAATATTTAAAAATTGCACGCACCGAAAGGAAATTTTACATACAAGTAGAAGATTCGTATTTCTGCATTTGTGTGTATATCCGAATTCTCGTATGCATCTCTTTCGGGAAAAATGTGGATAGCTTATTTTCGGCGCGATATTCTTTCTTAGCGGAAGCATTCACGTGATCGTGGTACCGATGCGGCGCGAGCCTCGGATATACCGGGAGGTAAGTGTTTGCACTGGTTAGGGTTGCGTCCGAGGTACGTTTGACGTAGAGATTGGTCAGTTTGGCGGCGCAAAACTAGGTTCGTTAGCTGATTGAGTTAGCCCACTCTCTCGCGGTTAGCACTGATTAGAACAAACTGACCAGCCTACGCAGCTTGATTGCGAGACAAGGATAGATGGATGGAGTCGCATCCGTTCACGTATGTATGTAGACAGAAAGGTAGAAACGAAAGATGACGGAGAGGGAGGAACAGAGATGGAGATAGAGACCAAGAGGAAGAGAGAATCAATGGGATTTGTCGGGCGGTCGTGACCACGACCAGTTGTTTTCGGATTTCGTTCCGCCTATCGCGGTAGCGGAGCGAAGCACGAACGATACGATACTCTGCCATCTCTACGTGAGCGGACTGCCAACAGCGACGCCGTTTGCAATACCGGACTATCGGAGATGGACGACTTGACTAATTGGCAATACTTCCTCCCGAATGACCATAAACGACGCCACCAAGCCATGCCACCGAGGATTAACCGCGAAGATGTAACTCCACTAGAGAGTCATTATTTCATCGAAGGGCATGATTTGTGGTTAGTATCTGTGGTTTAGTCTGCAGGTGATATTAAGTAGACTGACTATCACGAAGATCATTCATCTAAGGCGAATTAAATGAGAGTCTTATAATATTATTTTATATCTTATCATTATGATTAGGGGAACATGGTGTTCCTTTAACCATTTGAATTTATAAAAAAATCCATTGGATATTTGTAAAAGTAAATATATATGTAAATATATTTGTAGTATGAGCACCAGAGGTGTTTTATAACTTATAATTATAATAATGAAAAGAATTACTCCCATGAAAAATCATTTATTGTTTTCAAGCGTTTGAATGAAGTAATTTCCATAAAGGCCAATCCATAATGAACTAATCAATCAGCCTCATTATGATTGGTCCATTATAGATCGGTAGTCAGAATTGACTATCGATCGGCCTACAGAAACAGTAGTCTGATAAGTGATTTACAGGCTTTAGTAGCGACAATAACATATCCTAAGCGTTCTAACCTGACAGAAATCAATTTTGACGTTTAATATCTTGCTTCACGACACTATCTTTGCCAGATTCAATCGTTCCGTGCAAAAACGAAAACTTTGAGTCTTTCTATGGTAAAGTTTATTTTTATATTAAAAATATAGACATTAAAAATATAAATAAAATTAAATTTTTGTTGAATATCTTATCTTTATATACACTTTTTATGCATTGATTAAAGGTACATTCCCTGGTCAGAGATACAACATGGATGTTGTATCTATGATCAAAATTTTATTTTTTTTTAATGTTAAAAAAGATATACAAAAGATAACAATTTCAAAATCTATAAAAAATATATGTTAATGTCAACATTTTAAAAAATATTTTAGAATTTTTTTGAATTTTTAGATATCAAAATATAATTTGTACAAGAAAAAAATGTTAAAATTAGTCAAAGGTACATCACCTTCCCTATATTTTATCATTATGCCAGCACACGAAAGAAAATCTTTTATTTCAATATAGAGAAAATCCTAAACTTCTCGTAACAATTGTTAATGATTGATTCCTGCAGAGATCATTTCGAGACGAAAATCCTAATACTAAAGTGTCGAAATTAATATTTTTAACAGTAATTTTTAAATGAGAAGAGAATAGTTTAATGATATTTTGACTGTACAATATCACCCAATTCAGAAAATTTGATGATATTAGCCCGTGAATATGCCCTGGGATCAACTGTTAAAAACAAAACATCAAATATAAATAAACAATTTGATTTATAATGATTTTATGCAGCAAAATAACCATATTTTTCTCCAGTTTTAAGTCAATAACTTTTAAACGAATAAGTGAATTTAAATAAACTTCTGCACAAATATATTATATTATTTTATATTATTGTTTAATCAATATACGTTTTAAATTTGATATAATTATATTATATACATGTATACAATTAACAGTGTCAATTGTCTATTTTCTTGTAGTAAATAAGGAGAGTAGATTATGTTCAAGCTATGCTTTATTTCTCGAATTTTACAATTAGCTAGAGGCAAATGGCATGAATAAAGTAGGCATCTTTGTTTTGTTGAAAATAGAAAAGAGAATGGAATGAGACAGGTCTTTGGCGACCATGTTCTTCAAGATACAGCTGGGTAGAGACGAAATAAGAGCTAAAGTGAGAGGGAAAGAAGGCAAGAAAAAGAGAGAGAAAAGGAGAAAGAACATCAGAGTAGAGTGCACCCCTCGTTAGGAGACAAGGTGGAAGCTGAGAGGTTCGCCAAAGAACGATGCACTCGAGACCTGCATCCCCCAACTCGCGATGAAAAAACATGGCCGACAACTCGAATCACCGAAAAGTCTGCCATCATATCCGTTATCGACTGTCACCGCGCAAACTCAGCAAAGCTTCACGAAAATATATATTCAACTTAATTTTTTAATTAATATAGTAAATTGAAGTATAACAACTTCAATTTACTAATACGTAATAAAAAATTATTTGAAAAATTATCATAATTTGACACACAAACAATTATTTGGTACGTAGTATAATTGAATTCGAACTCTTCAATGTGTTTATTCGTTATATATCGTTTCATTATGCGTGGTTAATTGAAAGACTCTCTAGAAAAATATTGTAACCATCATTTTTTTTTTATGAATAGTGACGTTTTAATAGAAAAACATTATTTATGTATTTTGGTTACATGTTTTTTTAATTCCTATGAAATTAAAAAATTGTTAAATGCAACGTTCTTCCAGGAAACCCTTCAAATAATCATGAGATATACGCGCTTATTTGTATATTAGCTGCAAGAGTAATGATCTGGCACCCTTGACTCGGTATTGTCAAGCAAAAAATCTTATTGTCGCAGAATTAGCGTTCTCGTCCGCGCTCTTCCTTTTTACGCAGACGTTTACGAGCGGCCAGTCCCATTATCGTAAGGCCCCATTCAACTTCTTCTCTGCTACTATTTTCCTTCTCTCCGTTGTAGTGCGCGGGCCTAGTTTTCATTCATCTCCAGTCCGCTGATGGCCTCGCTGACCTCGACGTGGACTCGAGATGAATATTACGTTCGCCGCAATACGCCCTTCATTTGCCCTCCTTCTCGCTTTCTCTCGCACACGGGATCCGTTCCCTTTCAGTTCCTTCTTCTCTTTCTCGTCCGCAACTACGAATCTTTTTCTGATTTTTTTTTTTTAGACGCGACAGAAAGAAACGTTCTCGGGAAGATTTGTATCTGAGGCACCGAGATACGTGCCACGAGGCTAAATCGTTTGACAGCGTCTCGTGTTGCATGTTGCTGCATTTTATTTCCATTCCCATCGGCCGATGCCCTCTTAAGACATTTTCCACAGAATTCTGAAAAGTTGCGCGTGACACGTAAAATATAACTCTTTATCAAGGATTATGCGCGCGGTGCGTAAAATTTATTTGTGAAAAGTATAAGAATGCCATTAAGAAAACACGTTAAATATTATAACTCCATTAGTAGAATCTTACATTTATAGTCTCACATAAGAGGACTAAAGCCGTCTTATCGACTAAATCATATAATTTTTGTATAACAAATACCTTTTTTCTCTTTCACAGATTCGAAAATTCTTTTTCAGAATTAAAGTGTAACGCAATAGTACATATTTGTGAGGTGAAGTTTATACCAAAAACGAAAATGCAAAAAATTTTGAAAATTGATATATTTTTTACCATTTTTTGTGTAACATGGCGTCTCAAACTGTCAAATGACAACATTTGTTTGATATGAAAATTTTGCAATTTATACTTACGAAATAATAATCTACAAACACGTAGTTTGCACGAACAAATAACGAGTTCTTAGAATTAGATTTAGACGCTTTATCGCGATGAATTTTTGTGAATATGAAAATTAACACGAACGTGTTCAAAATTTCTCTATTACTTTTGCCTTACTGACTATGAGTCAGAGTATATATACTCTTCGTGAATGAGAGTCTCAATTCGCCAAGAATATGCCTGTATTTCTATATTCCTTTTGAGTACTATGTTTGGGCGCAACGTTTTGCCACGACGACGCACGATTTGTTCGCTAAATTCTGAGAAAGGAGCGTCATTCAAACGCGGCAAGTTTCGAATCCGCGGCGCATTTGGAGTACGTGATGCGCCTCTGTAACGTTTGAATCATCGAAAAGAAGGAACAATGCGACTAAAGAAGCAAAGCAAAGCTTCAAGAGCAAAAAGAAATACGCTCGTTACGATGGCGTGGAAAATCGCTGCAGTATCTCATAGCGGACGCTGATTAGAACCGATTATGTTACCACGTCATCTTTAATAACAAGTACGACAAAAATTGAAATATCTAATAAGACATGTATAAAGTATGCATCAACTTGATTTTATCTCTCCTGTCAATTGTATTAATATCTTTATAACTTCGATGCATGTGCAGATGCAATACGTTTCCGCTGTCAGCATCACTCAAATTATATATATATATATATATATATATATATATATATATATATATATATATATATATAGTCATAAATGGAGTTTAAATACCTGGATCGAAAAAAGAGAGTCGTCTGTAGAGTCCATTGCGAAGAAAGAAGTAAGAAGTAGAAAATAAGGAGGAGGAAGAGGAGGTGGTGATAAAAGAAGATGAGAACGATGAAAGGAGAGAAAGAGAGAGGAGGAGGGAGGGAGCAGGAGGTGGGCCCCTGGAGGCGAGAGAGGGGAGGGCAAGAGTATAAACAAGAGACAGTCCCCGGCCACCCAGATAGCAGCCTCCTCTTGCTCTTCGTCGTTCTACTGTCTCGACTTTTTCGTTCTCCTCTTTCTCCTTCCTTTGACCTCTTCTTCTCTCACCTTCCTTTCCATCTTGCCTCCACGTACACCTCCTCCCGCTGGCTCCGCTCGATATTCAAACTAATAAATTAGAAGGCCCTCCGGGACCGGGCCCGCGTATGAATCATCTAAAACAATGGAATGCAGACTAAGATGGCGCCTCCGACTCGTCGCTCTCGCTCTCTCTTCCTCTCGTTTCGAGCATCATTCTCCATTTCTATCTTCCTCTTCTCCCGGGCTTGTTGGATATACAAAACGGCGGTGCAGACTCTCACTGACAGCGCGACGACAGACAGTCCATCCGTACTTGGTATCAGGAGGTCCTTTTGTCTCCGCCATAACAGTGGTTCTCATCGGCCGGTGGCAGGATCCGTCCCATCCCGTCCGCCGCGAGTCCCATAAATCACGCTATCGAGCGCCGTGCCGTGAACCCTTTACAAGCCCTCTACGAAGCAGCAACATCTCACCGAGACGCATACTCCTCTTTTTCCGACATCCGCGACTAAAAGGATAGATAGGAGATTTAGTTCGAGCACCGAGGACGAGTTCTCCCAATGCAGAGGTTTACACGCGAGTATGTCAGCCCTGCGAGCAGTTACACGGTGAAACGTAATAGCGTTCCTACCAATTGAGATCACAAAAGGACACGTGATTCGTGTATTATTGAAAAAAAGGCGTTAAAAATACGTCCCTCTCGTAAAAAGAACCTTTTGCACCAAATTATAAAATCTAAGTGGTACTATCTTTATTGTATCAAATTAAAAATTAAAATAATTATTATATATAATATAATAATGTGTTTTAAAGAAGAATTAAATAACTATTATTAGGAGTATGAGATTTAGTTTTGAAGGTTTTGCAAAAGATGATACTAATGTCAGTGTTGTCGAAGATATTCCAATCGCAGCTATTGTTTCTTAATGCTTTATTATTACTCTCTATAATATTTAGTTATTTATTAATAATAGACGCAGTAAACCTCGTGTTATACCATTTAAAAAATGGAGTTTCCTAAACAGTATTTTCGACATGTGTTGCTTTTATGTTTTAATCAAAAGAAAACGACGTCACAGAATTCTGATAGAAACTTATGGTAATGTTGCTCCAATTAAGACATGTGAATATTGATTTAAACAATTCAAAAGTGGTGATTTCAATGTTAACGACAAAGATCGCTCCAGACAACCAAAAAAGCTGAAAAATACAGATTTGCAAGCATCATTGGACAAAAATCCATTTCAGAACGTGTCAGAGAATTAAATGTTAATCGTATAGTTATTAAACATTTACATAATAATAATAAAATTTTTGGTTTAGAGGAAATGCTAAGAAGAATTCCCTGCTTATCGGCAGAATATTTTTGTTTGTCTTAACGCCAGAACACTATCGTGTCTTCAGATCTTATAAGGGAAAGAATCAATAAAATAGAATGCCTTTCAGAACCAGCACAGACTACGTGTATACCTAGGACAAATTATATATGTTTCGATTCTGTTTTTGGATCCTCTTTAGTAACAAATAATTTATCTTAAGAAAGTATATTCGCAGATAAGATGACGCAACTACATATTGAATTAGTTATATGGGAATATGATGTAAAGAGATATTTGAAATATTAGATAAGGGAGAAAGAACCGAAAAAAATAATTGTTTTAAAAATAAAAATACAATAATAATAAAAATAATGTATTAAATAACGTAGCTTTAATTGTAAATTTCGTAGCTTTTATAAATAGTTAATAAGATAAACATGTCTTTGTGAGTCGGCGCGCAAATAGTTAAATGCAATACGATCGACGTGACATTACATCAAATGCCGTCAGGCTGGATAAAATACCTTTTGAATTCCAGTTAAAATACTAATTGTAAAATACTTTTAAAAAGTGTAAAATTTAAAATGCAAAAAGTTTAAAATGCAAAATAGGTTTTTTGAATTTTAAATGTAAAATAAATAAATAGGTAAGTATTTTAAATAGTTTTCAAATGCAAAATTTTTTTCTGCCTTAGTGAAAAAAAATTTTTACAAAAAAGTACATAAAAACTATATAGATTGAGACAGAAGTCTTAGAAATTCTTAATTTTTCGTAGTGGAATATATTGGGTTGTTTGGAAAGTAATTTCGTTTTTTTTTTTTGTGAAAATGAACCCATATATCGAGCTTCGAGGTTAAACCCAGGCCTTTCAAGTGGTCATAAACAGTTGAAAAAACGAAATTACTTTCCGAACAACCCAATAGAATAGGTTTGTTTGTTTCAGAAATCCATAATTTTTCGTAGATATTTGTAGCGAGACGTTGTTTGAGGGCAGAGGATTTCTTGGTTTTTCAAACAAATAACGCTCTGCAATTCTATGTTTCACTACGAATATTTATATTATTATGAAAAACTAAGAATTTTTAAGATCTCGTTTTAATCTATGTAGTTTTCATAAAACTTTCCGTCAGTAGTATACATTTTTTAAAAGTATTTTACGTTTGTAATCCATTTTTAACGGAATTTGAAGCCCTGATTACAGTATTATAAATAAAGTATTTCTGACAAGAATATTTAAAATTTTTTAATTGATTTGGAAATGGAACCGTTTACTTGAATAAATCAAATTAATACGAGAAGCGTTGGTTACGATCAAAATTAAATGTTAAGAGTAATATACATTTTTAGAAATCTATATAGTATTTTATATAAAACTAGAACATTCATTTTTTTTATTAAGATTCGATATTTATGGACTATCTGGAATTAATTTTCTTTTTACAATTTAATTTGCAGTTTGTTTGAATATTTACAAAAATCTTTGGCTCCAATAGGATTTGATTCTTCTTATACATCAATGATTCTAGAGAAAATTTGTGAAAACATAGAAAAACCATTTAACATTTACCTATTTTATAAATGGTTAAATGATAGACATGATTCCATTTCAAATGTAAAATGAAAATGATTTTCCAAAAATTTAAAATAGAAAATGCAAAATGTCATTTTCATTTTAAATACATATTTAAAATGGAACTATTTTAAATATTACCCAGCCCTAAATGTAATATTTGCTTCGAGACAGTTCTTCTCAAGTTAAAATGGAGATTAATAGATAGATCGTCTTGTTATTGACGTTATTTCGCAATTATCTAATTAGACATGTAACAGTCATATGATGCTCGACGTCGCCTATGTGTAGGTACGAATAGGATTATTCTCGCTGCAGTCAATGTTTCGATTATATGTGAAAATATGATGTACGTGATCAAGCAGGCGAAGTAGAATCCGTGCCTTCGTTACTAACATCGTAGAAAGTGATACGTGGGATGTTAACTGGCGCGCTGCAACCGTCGAAAGATAAATCAAGCACAAAAACTGTATCGCAGATCACGGATAACGTGAACCTTTTATGACGGGGCATAATTTATAGTTTTATTCATTGTCTGCAGATGCGTGCAGCGAGATATTTCAAAAAGGTGAACAAAAAGTAAAATCAGCAATAAGATCCACTATTTCTCTTTTCTTTAAATTCTATCAATTTTTCAATTATTACTTGAAGAAATTCTGTTTGACATAAGAGAGTAACGATTAACTACTCGATGCTATTCTACATTGTTTGTATATCTACCACACTGACAATGAGTATTGTGAAAAATATACATAAAAATTAACATATTGTAACAAATGTTTTTTTTCAATTGAAAAATGAAAAGAACGGTTTTACTAAAGTATCTAAAAAATTTATTTGTACTACACGACAGACCGGTCGAAATCAAAGAGCATTAAAACCGTCCGTCACGTAGCATTCGATTTCAGTAACGACGGTTAATTCATTGAGGCAGAACGATGGGTCGATTGTGTTTAGCGCCAATGATAGGTGGTACACGGGCGGTGCGTTAAGAGCGGACCAAAAATAAATCATGCCACCCGCGCGGCCGGCGGCGATCATCCCTCTGCGAAGCGTGACCATGTTGGCCAACAATGACCATTGTCCGGCCGATACGCGGCCACTCGAAATCATCTCCGGTCACAAGTCATTACCTTTTCATTTTAAATCACCCCTACCACGTTGACCGGCTGCTAGCTTTCACGGGAAACGGAAAGTGCACGAGGGAGGAACGTGCAGACGCATGCTGACGACGTGAAGCACGGGGGATGGGGGAGGGGGGGGGAGGGTAGAGGTGATTTCGCTCAGATCCGCCGCGTGCGGCTGACGCCGTTAAATGGACAGATGAATGTATTTTTGTCACGTGCGCGGGAGTAATTAACGCGTCGTTAATTGCAATCGACGTAAATGCGCGAGCGCGATCATCGTCTCATGGTCGTAGATCATGAGAGAAGGATTATCATCGTTTAATGGGACATTCTAGAGGCCTCATGGCTGTCATTTGATAATTCGCTCTCGTTCGAATCGCTCAATTAATTGCCGAATCGTTCTAACTACGTCATTCTGGCTTCTTACGGTTAGCATCTTGACATTTATATCGTTCAGAGAAAGTCTAACATAATGTACATAGAAGATAATAATTAAGATACAATATAATAAAAGATAGATTACACTGGCATGGCTTTGTCGAAGCTATAAGTTGACTTTCTAATTCTACGTTTCTCTCCTCTGTTAAAATACTGAAGACTATTACAAATTTTCAATTAGTCGTACATTATTATCGTCATTATGTTCTTTTAATCTACCTGGAGACAATGTTCCGCATGACGAAGAATTAAAATGCAAAAAATCTGCACCCACGAAACCGCAAACACTCTGAAATCAAGGAGCGGCAAAGACAGCGCGGGCGACGTGACGGTTTCACGACGCCGCCGCGCCGCGCCGCTGACGGACGGACGGACGGACGAATGACAGATAACCATAGAAATTATGCGCGCGGACACTGCTTAACCGTAACTACGGTCGATCCGCAACGGCCTTCGTCGCGGCAGCATAGTGACCAATTTCACCCGAACCACTGTCATCGCCACGCACCGGACCATAGCGAATAGTCGCTTCTTTCGCCGCGCGGATGTCGTGAAAATAACTATGCGTGGCCGTCCGTCGATTCGAAAAAGTCGGTACCTACGTGACAGCCCCCGCT
The DNA here is from genome assembly GCF_024713525.1 of Acromyrmex echinatior. NCBI lineage: Eukaryota > Metazoa > Arthropoda > Insecta > Hymenoptera > Formicidae > Acromyrmex > Acromyrmex echinatior. The sequence continues at coordinate 15,445,305 of NC_141855.1, forward strand.
TCTCAATCGTTGGCTGGTCGCTGGGTCACATCGGTAGATACCGACCGTGAAATTCTGGTCTGCGCAATTCTTAACGGATGTCTCTTATTTCATTTTCCCTAACCGGCTTTCCTGCCTCCTTTCTCTTCGCAATCTCTTTTTGTTCACAATTAAAAATTAAATTAGTCTGAGAATTACGTTTAATCGAGGGCGTCTGATACGCCTCACATTATTGAGTTGAAAATCATTGGGATGACGCCCTCGTTGAAGTGGCGTTTCTTTTTTTTTCGTTTTTCGTGCGAGCGTTGATGAAATTAATCGCATTTTAGCGAACACGAGAACGAAGTACGACATCGTATTGCGCGTTTATAATATATTTTATATTATTTTCTCAGTCTCATTGCAGAGACTCGCAAGTGGATTTCTACATGACGGATGCAAACACCTTGGCGTGGACGCGTGGAAGCGACATTTCCGCAAATCGCAAATCCACGAAACGATTTCGCTCGTGTCCGCAGCACTTCCTGGCAGCATCGTCGGTATCTCCATCCTGTCGCATAATGGAATAGCGGCTGCGGTTGTTTCACGAGTTGTTCACATGCGGAAAACCGTGGAGGAAGGGGCGTGACGGCGCGTCGCGTCTCGTCGTCTACAAATGACATTATAATCGCCTGGAAGATTTTTCGTCGCGTAGTCGCCTAAATGACCGCGTACACACGCGTATAGGCGACGCACGCGTGTATAAGCGCATATATATATATATATATATATATATATATATATATGTATATATATTTGTATAACGAGCGAGGTATAACCTGGCCACGGCCCGTTTAATTCGATATTCCAAGGGGGTGGAGCTACGAAAAAGGCAGTGCGCAGAGAGCTTTTTTTTTAGCCCTGCTAATGAATCGACAATTTACGAGAGTTTCACGGCTCGCTGGAGCTTGTGTGCTTTGGCATGGTCAGGGCTATCTTCTTTATCTCTTTCTCTCTCTCGCTCTCCCTCTCTCTCCCTCTGTCCCCTCCCCCTCTCTCTCTCTGTCTCTCGATCTCTGTTTCTCTCTTCCCAGCAGAGCCAGAGCCTTTTTTTACGTAGCCGTTTTCTTCGTTCTCGAGAGAAAGAGGCCAAGGATCTTGGGAAGAAACCCAAAAGAAATTGTCAGTGATCGATGGTTACCGAGGAGGTCACCGAAAAAGAGCGTGATTCTGCGACGAGGAAAATGCTTGGGAGTCGAAAATTTTCGCTTAAGAGATTTCCACGGTACGAAAGACTTCCATTCCACGAGACGCGAGGATGATCGATAAGAGAGTGTCGGTGGCACCGGCTAGACGCCTCCATCGTTTTGCGCAGACTGCCCCGGAACTGCCGTCACTCTTCGTGCCTTAAGTTCATACTTCATTGCGTTCGTATTTTCTTTTCAATTCTCCTAAATAAAACAAAATTCAAAGTATCTTTCTGGCGAACAATTGCGGCTGCATGACGTTTCTTCCGGGTTGAGTAATTTTTTTCCCCGAATGAGCCCATTTGGCTCTTGAATCCGGAAGGCGATGATTTTGGCGCGAAAAATTGTTCGGCAATCGCCTCCGACAGATACCTGAAAGGTGCGTACAATGTCTCACCATCTGCGACTTCCTCGTCAATAAAAACAGCACTGCAGTGCAACACGCTCGCGTGACGTAATAATAATGATCCTAGTTTTGTTGCGCAGACAGCCGCGGCATGACAAAAGGCCAACATGTCGTTTCTGTGGTTTTGCGGGCGCCGAGCAGTCCGTAAACGCGCGCCACGAAATTTTGAGGTTCTCGTGAACGTGAAGGTGGGGTATGGGCCCTGCTGACCCGTCACTTTAAGCTGTCTCTCACAACATCTGACCCGCTAGCTTTCGTCCTAAAAGCAAATTAAATATGTCATGAAAATTTTCACGAAAATTATACAGTTGATACATATCTTGGTAATGAGTAACTACGTATATATTAAAGATTAATGTTACTTAATGATGACACATACAACAAAAATATGCTCGATTCAAATGTTGTAAATTATGATTCTAATAAAATCATACTTTATGTGAAGAAAGCTGAAATCTAGTACATGTAGCGCGTGCATCGAGCATTAAACTACTATTGCTTCCGGTGGATCTCGGCGTTTTTGTCTTTAAATTGTGCACACTCCAATCATAATCCGCATACGCGTAATTTGACGTCTGCTATACCGGTATCAGATCCGTTTCTCGCTTTCGGATCTTGAGTCATTGGCCGGACAGCCAATACTTGGTCAGTAAGAATAATGAATGCCCTCTCGATAAACCGGAAGGATACTGTGGTACTTCTTCCGGGAATATGATTCATGACGTTGCATATTCACGTAGTTGTTCCAATTCGGTCACATTTCCGGTAAAATCACCTCTTTTTGAACATGTGAACACACTTTTCGAGTTCTAATGTACATTTATGTAAATATAAAAGTTATAATTAATAAACTAAAACAGCTAGAAATAACAAGAAGAAATTACAGATTTTTATGTATTTCAAATTCTTAGAACATACGTTTCAATCTTATTATTAGGTCATCCTCAGTGTAAAGAAATTAAACGCAAATTTGACAAAATTAATAAAACGGTTAAAATTATACAATTTATAGTTACGCAAAAAATGGCACAATGCAATGCTTTTCGTTCTGGTAATATTATCCTTCCATTATAACAATCGCAATAAATCTATAATGATAAAAATATTGAACATGATGAGTCATTAAATAAAAATGTATTATTATGGACTTATTGAGACTGTTATAATGAAAGAATATAACCAATAATATTATCAGAACGAAAAGCATTGTATTGTGCGGAAGATAGATAGAATAAATACTATCAACTTTATGCGTAACTATAAATTGTATAATTTTAATCGTTTTATTAGTTTTGTCAAATTAATGTGAGTCTATTTTTAAAATTTTATAGTCTTTTCTTGAGTAAGATTATAATTCTATAATGAAGCCGGGCAAATGAGAGCTATTATACGGTTATTGTTTGTATATGTAACTAAAACAATTCTTATTTATTCTTAGTATATATATATAAATTCAAATCGACGTTTCAGCTGCTCTTTTCAGTTATCTTTGTGATAATGAAAAAAACGAACAATTAAAAAAAAATTAAGTATTACTGTTGCAAATGTAGGCGCATTCCAGACCTTGAGTGATTCTCCGAATTAAATTGTGTGAATGATTCTTCTTAATCAATTTTATGATTGGTAAATTTTGCATGTAAGAATTTATTTATAATAAGGAACTGCATTATGTTATACGTAAAATTTTTTAAAACTTACCGGTTTTACCGAGAAATTGTACCTCCATTCTGCTACATATATCTTCCCTAAGGAGTTAATATCTCCCATTTGCTCAGCTTTATAATATTAATAGTAATATTTTTTTTTTAATATTAAGAGCTCTAAATAAAATTGATTTACTGTCGTTATAATTCCTTATTTTTCATCGTATTCCTTATCTCAAAGTATGTTTTAGCGCCGTTATAGTGGTTTCCTGTCCTGTAAAGGAGTTTAATAAACTAAAAATTCGTTGCTGGAAAACAAATGCATGATACTTTTTTTCTTCCCTAGGTATTAAGCATGCATAACGAAGGACGCAGAATGGCTGAAAAACGCAAGGGTGGAAAGAAAGAATTAATATCTCGCGTTGGAGTGCAAGCCGTGTAATTTTGTCCCGTGATAACGATGGTCGGCTTTTTCGGGTTTTTCCTGCTGGTGAAAAATTTGGAGTCGTAAAATTAAAAATTCATTTACCTCGCGTAGTCTCGAGTAAGGGCGTGCCGCTGTCGTTCGTGAAAAATTGGCGGGCATTTATTTTCTCGTTAAGGACCCATGGAGAGGATTGGAGTCTCCTCGGTGTCCTGCTCGCGTCCCCGTGACCCGATACTATTAATTTCGTTCTGGTTTCGTCCTAACAGAAAGGGAGAAACGTGGAAAAAAAATGTTAATAAAAAGTTCTATTGTTGCGCAATTTTTATCGATCGATTCGTAATATTCTTTCTAAGCTGTATAAATTATTTTATCAATTTTGTAAAAAAAAAAGATTTACAAATTTTTTCTTGAATAAGTCTGAAATAAATGTTACAACTACAAATTTAGTATAAGGAGCAGTATATGAATTATCTTGATACAAAAATTGTACATTTGCACAACAGCGTGTCATATTCATTTCCTGTGAAACGTGAGGGTCAGCCGAGACCTAGTTGGTTTCCAACCGATTTTCCAAATTGTAGTACGCAAAGCTAAAGAAGCCGTTCTACCCTATAATTTTACGCATTTTCTTCGCAAAAGACGAGACTTCACTCCTCACGAACCATAATTATAATAATCGACTAGCGTCCGATGGACACCTTCTTGAAGTTTAGTCCCAAGTCGGATCTCGTTTGGATTTCCGTCGTTCACGTGCAACGCTGCAGAAAGAACTTATAGTTCGAAGTTATAATTATATTATCCAAATAATTCCGAAAACGTGCTTTGTGGCGCGGTACATTATAAAAAACACACGATAGACGAACTGTTCGGCTGCAGTCTGTTTTTTTCTCAAGCTACGACCAGAAATATGGTCTCTTCTCTTTTTGCATTATCGTTGGAGGATCAGTAGAAGGTAGGTAGAAGGTTGTGCGATAATTTGTCGCACAGGTGCGACGCGTTTCTTACGATATAAGATGGAGAAATTTTGCGCAAAATCCTATATTCACGTATTCGAAGATAGCTCTTTGATAGTTCTTCTTCTTTTGAGAAATGGATCTATGATGTAATATGTTCCTTGCGAAAGGAGCTGAATTCCAGAATAAAAAAAAATATAATTCAAGGAATGATAGTATCTAAAAAAAAAAAACTAAATCTACGGTAACAATTTTTTCTTTTAAATATGAAATTTAGTGATATTGTATTCAGAGAAGTTTTTAAGCAAAAATAGAAAAATATCTTTCTATTAACCATTTTCGTTTTGAGACCATTCGAAAGTATTCTCATTCGACGAAAGTGGAATGATCCGTGAATGACATGGGAAAGTGCTTATCGCACTTTACGCATAAATATGTACATATGTCAACGTTCACATGTCGCGCAGAGTATATCTAGTCTGCAGAAAGAATACATGGCGAGGAAAGGGAGGCAAAAGACGTGCAGGAAACGGGACACAGCAAAAACATAGGCGCCGGCGCTATACAGAAACCGTCACCGCCAAAGGGCCTGTTCTCGGTATTATTTTCGACCATGAGAGAAAGACTCGCGTCCCCCTGTCCTCCTTAATACTCCGAAATCCAAAAAGAACGGACCGAATCGCGTTGTTCACGCGCATCTAAACGTCTTTAAGCATCGCTACATCTCTGCGACGGATAGAAATCGCGCGATCGTCGCTCCTTTGAAACGGCGCCGGTAACTTTGCGGAAGAAATTTTCGTAGAAACAACGCCTGAAACAAAGAAAAAAAAGTGGTAGAGGACAAATGCAATATATGTACCAAGGATCCGGACCGCATCGAAATCAGGACCGAAAATCGTTTCGGAATCCTTTTCTTCAATGAACCGAAACCGAAAGTGTACTCACATTTTGTAATATCAAAACTGTAATCGAACCAATAAAATTTTACGGTTTTTTTCTTCTTTTTTCGATTCATAATCTTTGATCTTTATTCTTGCTCTTAATCTTTGTTCTGCCTGTTTCTTCGCTAAAATCACGAATGTTTAATCCAATATCATCGTTGCCGGCTCTCTTAACCGGAATACCTTCAACGTCTCATATGATATAAGGAATCTGGCGAGATTGCGAGACATATTTAATGAAAACTATTTTTAAGGTACTAGCATTGTTTTCATTTAGATTTTCTTTACCAATATGTTGCGAGAATTTATTCTAACAATAAGTCATAAAGTTCAAGAATACATACATAGATTTTATGTAATAAGTGAGATCTAGCTATAAGAATTAAATAAGGTGTAAGAAAAGTCCGAGAGAAATGTGTTTAAAATAATGTTTACGTAATTTTTGTTCAGAATCACGTGACACCTCTCTCCTACTAAGCTCTCTAGATTGGATGGGTGAACACGCTCTCTCTCTCTCTCTCTCTCCTTAATAGAATAAATTTAAAGAATAAATAGAATAAAATGAGTAAGAGTAGAACCGAAAAAAATCATTAAAAAAACCATAATTTCTACGGTTTCATATTTTTTTATAATAGTAAAAAAACTGAAACTGGAACGAACATTTATTTGAGATTTTTATTAAACCAGAACTGGAACCGAACTGAAAAAAACCTTCGGTCGAGGTCCTTGATATATACTGCAGTATTGTCTTTTTATCAGTGATTAAAATGATTTATAACAATGACACATATCATAATTGATTAAAATTTGGTAATTCAAAATGTTATCAATTTCACCATCAGACAAACATTAACTAATCTACAGAAAACTACATACTAGGAATGTATTAACACAGAGCATGTCTGACTAATTTTTCCATTTATATTCTTCCGCGCGTTACTGCATTTCATTATTTTACTTCGTACAGCACGTGCACATTTTAGTGAGCCACTGTTACGTACTTAGTAAGTAAATGAAGGGCATCGCTTTAAATTTATTCCTGAAATGTTACCTTGCAATTCTACCGGGATTGTAAACGTCTTTTGCTTCTACCATCCGTTTATATTTAAATTAGAGCAGTCTGAGCAAATTGGACTGTAATATTTTTTCGGGGATGAATTTAGAGTTTGGTAATAATAATTGCATTTTATTATTAATTACGGAATTGTATGTAGTAGCGTAAGAAGCTGAACGTGAATTTATGTAATATTAATTTGTGAGCACGCCAAAATTTTACTTGTATAATATAAGATACATACTTTAATTTAAACAAAACTTCGCCAAGTTTTTACGAAAAATTTACACGTCTTTGTGAAATACTATGGTATTTTTACCTAAATCTTTCTATAATCAACGGAAATATGTAACGGCAAATCGCATTGGCAGATTTGACAGCGCGTGTGATTTGCGGCGATGACAATCTCGTGAAAGACGAAGGACGCTTGGACCAGCCAAGATGAAAACATAAAATGATTTTCGCCCGATGATCGTTAATTGTTGCAGTCGTTGCGACCCAGAGACACTTAGCGGACCCGATTGGGCACTTTTTGTCGATTTCCTGCGCCGTTGTCTGTGCAAGCCACGGTGAGCTAATGCCGGCCATCTTGGCGAACGCGGAGCACAATGGACGATCCGCGCTCATTTCGTTGTATGTGTGCATCCGTTTATGAGCGCACGTGTGCACGTGCACACACTTTAGATGCCGTCTAATTGATGCCGGGAGAGCGGGCCCACACGCACCGAGTCAATCTTCGTTCGGGTCGAACGTTTTGCCGCCTCTTCATCCTGCTCCTTTTTTCCAACCGTCTTCCATCTTTCGTCATCTCATCTCTTCGTTCGCGCAACTCGCCTCATTCGCACGGTATCGGCTGCTTCCTTCCCGCGTTTATCCATCCGTTTTCCTCTCCGGATTAACGTTATTAATTGCTTTCGATGGAGATATCGAAGGATCACCTTACTCGGTGATCGTAAACGAAACGAAGATTGTTGCGCCTAGAAAAACGCGAATATGCATTAAGGAAGTTTCGACTGTCAGACGAAAATCAACTTAGAGACTTAATTTTTTTATATGATGTAAATAAATACTGTATATGTAAATAATCCCAAAATTTGAGCAATATTGACCATATAGTTGTTTTGTAATATTATTATGAAATTGAATCATTTGAAGTATATTGCTTACGAGAAATGATCGCTCCGAAGTAGGTGATCACCGATTACACAGTCAATTTAGAACTTTGAAAAATTAGAATTTGACAGATGAAATATCAACAATTGTGTACAATAAAGAAAAATCAGACTTTACTGTATGAATTTAAAGCTTTATTATTACAAAATTTACCTTTACTTCGCGGATTGCATTAGTGATAACAGATTTGGCAACGCCTCATGACTGCTGATACGAGCCAACTTCATATAACCTGGAATTCATCTCAACGTAAAGAAACAGACATGAAAATGAAAAATTACTAAACAGAAAATGACGAAATACTAAATTATATTATCATTCGCCATAGCCGGTCACTGTTCGTCACATCGCAAAGCGTAACGTTGCCAAGTATACACTCGGCATTAAAAGGCTGATTTAACGACTCTCGAGTCGTTGATTCACGTTGTTCATTACACTAATATTATATATTATTCGGAATCGCTGTAATGACAATTATTTCAGTCACGTTTTTGACTCCAAAGTAATAATCAAACCTCCTTAAAGGCGAAGCAACAAACGCGGTCCCCTCTGCAATCGACGTCGATTTTTTTTCCCTTCTCTGGAGCTACTGAGATCGGAAATCTCAGGAGAACTGATCATAAATTTGTGCAATTTCTTAAACTTAAATCGACGTGCGCTCTGTAACGAAAGTGAATCCGTAAACATCTTTTCTTCCTCGCGTAAGTGCGCTTTTAAATCAATTGTTAATCACGACGTCTGTCGACGACAATACACGTAAAAAATGTCTTGGATCGATACATCGAGTTTCTCAAAGAGGCATACGTGATTTCCACAGAAATCACATGATAACTTTTAAGTTATTAATAAGGATAATATTATCGCGTAAATTTTTTTATACACGCTGTATTTTATAAATAATAGCACACAAACATATTTTCGATATATCTTTCTCGTTCGCAGTATTTAATTTCCATTTTTTCCGTGTTTATACGGTAATATTTTTTAATCTGATTATAATAGATACGTCATCGTTTTACGAATGCGGCGTATATAGAATTCGACGGTGTTATCCTTGGCGGAAGAGCGCGGCGCGGCATACATAGGTATCCTTGGAATTCGGCGGGCGCTGAAAAGCCGCCGTAAATTCGGCGCGTCGCGGCGTATTCCCGGAAGTCGGAAGCGCGTAAATCTCGAAAATTTCCAATACTCGTCCGGAATTTTCCACGACCAAATCGTTACTTTACCCTCTCATAAACCTGCCTAAGATCGAAGAAAAGCTCCGACGCGGTGCAGCGGCTCCGGAAAGGACGTAATATTCACAGACCATTTACGTCACAATGTCGCACGTTAACGACGACAATGGATACAATACTGAGTGCCTCGGGCCAAGAAACTCCTACCTGCACCGCTGTAGTTTCTTTCATTTCGCGAATTTTCGATCGACTTTCGAAATGACTTCCGTTAAATCTATTAAGTATATTATTATGACTAACAGATAGAAAATATGATTTTATATTTTTTCGGCTATGAGCTGGCGAGCAAAAAATTTACAGATGGACCGCAAGTTATGCATCACTGTGATAGAATAATATAATAAATTTAAAGATCATTTTTTTAAAGATCTTGCATTAATCATTTTGGAGTTAATTTTTCGAATTAATTTTTGGACTCTAGTTAACACCTAGTAATACTCAGAAATGTTATTTTTCCGTGTTATAAGAAGGTATCGTATTCGCTTGTGTAATTTTCCTTAATCATGATATATCAGTCCTCACAAACTTTGTCCCAACGGATATACCTACCCGTCGTGCACTCATCACCCTCTTCATTTCGTCCTATATCAGGTTTAATAACAGTATTCTATGGCGAGAAACGACGGCTAACATAAAAGCGAGAGGCGCAGCGTATGACGAAGGATATTGAACTCGGCGAGCATTCTCTTCGAAGGAAAACCAGTAGGAGGAAACTCATCGCGGCAGAAGTCGCGGGGGCGTAATCGGAGGGAAAGAGGGACGAGTTAAAAGAAAGAGGAAAAGCGACAAGTATATGTGGAAGTGGAGAGCGTCACGGGGACAGGTAGAAATGACATGGAACGGTGGAGCGAACGAGCGAGCCATGCGGTGTATGACGGGAAAACAAAAGAAGCCAATAATTTCGGGCAATTTGGGGGCAGCCGCGCGAGACAGAGAGAGAGAGAGGGGGGGAGGGGGAGAGGGAGGGAGGGAAGGAGAGAAAAATAAGCTCGCGTGACCAAACGAATGAACGACCGGCCGAAGCATCGTTTCTACAATAACGCGATGCGACGCTCGCGGTGCAACGCGACACGACTGCCGCCAACAGCCATGCGACTATCCATTGGCGAACATCCTGACGGCTCGCACCCTGACTCACCCACCCTTCGCACGTCTCTTCGCTTTTTTCGCCATTTGTTCAGTTACGATCGCTCGCGTTATTATGCAGCCGACCTATTATAACTATAACGAATACTTCACTTCGGTTCAAGGGTGCCTACGACTAACCACACTTCCTCTTAATGACGGACACGACAACGGAAACTGAGGGTCAATTATCGCGCTGGTTAGTTCGACTAGCCTAATTCGATATTCTATTATATTCGAATGATTATCAAATCCATATTATCAATTGTTCTAAATTTATATTTAAAATGAATTTATTCATGAGCTTTTCAATTGCATAACAGATTATGTTTAGTATTATATCTCTTTTCATGATATATTTATTAGAAAATTGTTGTATGGCACATTTCTTGATGATCTTTATTTCCGCAGCGTGAAAATGACGTCCTGTAAAAGTTTTGTAACGTCTACGAACACAAGTGTATACACGTACTGATTGCCGCCGTGGTTTACAGTTCTGTCGATCCTGTCTTTTTCGATCGCACAGGCCGATCGTACGTCGCAACTATCGAACATTATGACAACGCGATATGTTCCTGAACTGTAATATGTTCCTCGTATGTCTCTTTCTTTTCTCTCGCAACTTTTCTGTTTCTCGAGTTTCCTCGCATTCGGTTTATTCATTTATACATATGATCGGCAATAAGACTACGGAGTACAATATGAACGCATGTGTAGACGCACACACGAAGTGAAGCGGCGTGAAGTTAATGCCCGACTCGGTAGTTTATGCGGCCACGCTCGGTTTCCGGTGTCGAGCCGGATCACGAATACCAACTGACAGTGTTGATCATTTTATCACGAAAATTCTAATATTACGGAGACACACGTGTGTAATATGTGATGTAGAGTAAAGTTGCCGAAATCGCATCGGCTTTTATATTGCACTACTTCGCTTAAAAATTTAATTATTGTATTTATTGTATACTTTCTTACGGATTATTTAAGAACTGCATGGTCTGTAATGCTATTTTATTATACTCGTGACGTAAAGTACAATAGGAACATTGTTATCAACGTATTTCGTATCAGAATTACACACAAAAAATATAAATTAAATAACCTAAATCTAGATTATTTGTCGTGATTAAAATATTATCTATTAAAGTTAAATTAATACTTTAATTAATAATCAAAATTCACTTTAGAAGAGACCGAGGTTAGTAGACTCATTTTTCAGTTTCGAATTTTTACAGATGAAATTAAGAGACTTATTGAAAAAATGAATTCTACACCAGTTACTACATACATTTGACTATCTGATAATATTTTAATAATAAGAGGAAACTGACAATTAGCATGAAAAAAAATGCATTTTTCTAATGCATTCCATCTGAGTCAGTTTCCAACTAACCCTAAGATTCGGTTCATAAAAATGACTCATGGGGTAGTTTGACTACAAGATTATTAAAATGAAGATTAATATATTTTAAGCTACATCTTTGGCTATTATACTTTTATAAAAATATATTTTAAACACACATTCGCTTCGCAGGGCAGAACACCGCTTCTGTTTGCTATATTCGTTACTTTTGTGTAAAAACATATCGAATGAGCTTAGTTTTATAGAGATTGGACGTGAGGGAATTAAACTTAATAATAACATTTACTACTGAGATAAATCTCTTTAAAGAAATGAAATATTGAATACTATATATAAGAATCGTCACTAAATGAGTCAAATAGCCTCATGCTGTGATTAGCTTATTATCTCCATTTGTTTATTTTTTAAAAACATTAACACATACAATAATAAAAATAACAAAACAAATCTGTTGGATTTTAGTAAGAACTATACTTACTATCTAAAATATCAAAGATAATAAATAGATATCAAATATCTCAGACGATAATCATATACAATTGTAAAATAAAAAACTTTAAAAATAAAAATATTTACTTCCGTGTACGATTTTTTTAAATTGTAGCGTATCTTCTATTATATAGATATGTTCGAGATGTTAGCGGACAGCGGCAGTCGCTGATGAGTGCAGACACGTTTATGCGTGTTTTAACATAGCCTCGATTATTCTACTTATCCCTACAGTCTACTTACCCTGGTCTCCCTTACATTTTTATAGATTAAATAAATAAAAGTTTCAAAAATGCTCTAGTTTTCTAAATCGCATCATAATATAATTTCCTAAATCGCACTACAATCTAACTTCTTAAATCGCACGTTACCTAATATTTTTCTATTTCTTACATTTTTATTTCATTTATTAAAAATTGGAAATCTACGAAGAATTTGTTTATTTTGTTTCACGTAGAAACTCCTTAAATTATTTCTTGAAATTATTATGTGTTTCAGAAATTATGAAACATATATTCTTACGTTTTTATAATAGTATAATAAAATATAATGTTTTGTTTTTCTTATGTAATTTTTAAATTTTGCATTATTATAATGTTTTAAATGAGGAATATCGGTATCGTGCAATTTAAACAAGGAATTTTCTTTTTGCCAAAATCATACTGAAAAATATCCTCATTTTAAACGTTATAATAGTTCAAAAATGTCATTACATAAGAAAAAATTACATAAGAATGTGCTATAAAAAACTTAAGAATATTCTTCACAATTTCTGAGTTATGAGCTTTTAAATGAAAAATGGAGCGATTTCAACAATCTTAGCCAAAAAAAGTGGTTTCAAATCGGCTGAAAATATGACAATATATATATTTAGTTTATGAGATGCAGATTAAAATTCTTCATAAGCACAAGCAAAACAACAAATTTTACTGCAGCATCATTTGAAAATTGCTATTTTAGATCTACCAATCGAACTAAAAAGTATTGTATTTTTATCTACAATACATATAATTTGTTCGCTTATAATTGTAGAAACATACAGGTATGTAACCACCAATAATGAATTAACGCATAGACAAACAAGGCACTTGTCTTGTAGGACGGCAAATTGAAGACAGAAAATTTTCACATAGTTGAGTTAAATTTTTAATTTGTTAATCTAACGTTCTTGCTTGAGTTATCAAACATATTTTATTAGAAACGATATTTTAAACATACAGAGTTAAAAATTTACTACGTTTATATTATTAAGAATTATTGAATATTTTTACCAGCTAATGTGGGGATATAAATCTTTTTTTTTATATCCATTTTCCCTTGTATCAATTTTATAAATTAATGAAGCCACCTGGGAGCGGCTAGGTGTTGGTGCCTAGGGATGGCAAAATGCTTAATCCATCACTGGTAACCACATATGTGTCCATACATAATAACAGCTATCGGACACAAATATTATACCAATACATTCATCCTGTACTCCTCACCTCCACGCATACACATTGAGATATATTATATAAACTTACTCAATAACAGACATAGGTATGATTATATATATATATATATATATGTTTATATAATTGTATCAGTATTCATACAGTTAAAAAACAAACTTTACAGTAAAGAGTATACGTATTTTTAAGTACAATTATACTCAAAATAACAACTTGAAAATGATGTTACAAAAATAATCATGTTTTACAATTATGGAGACTTAATCAGCATCACATAAGCTACAAAATATCACAGTTTCAGCTAATTTGACTGAAATCACTTTTTCTATTGTATATGATTAGTGCAGAGACCTTTTTGCACTATTTGCTACTTAATTGTACGCGTGGTAATTATTCTCGAGAACATCGCTGAAATTGATGAACTCCCTCCGAGTTATTACGTTAAATTATGAGGTTCTCATTCTGAAAGCACACAAGTCACCTTCATACATGCTCAATTAACGCATCGATTAGTAACTCACGCGCACGTGCGTAATTTACATTTATTGCATTTTGAAATACAGAGTTCAACTCGTCGTCCATCTGAATTCAGTGCTAAGGCATTAAGTAAAGTCGATCCGCTCGATCGAATATTGCTACACGTCGAGGAGAGCTCCATCCATGGCTCCAGGTGCTCCAGGGCAGTAATTTTATAACTCACGTCCACGCCAAGATGTTAATATCCGAAACCCTGCGCTTCGCGCAGCTGACGTGCGTGGGTCATGATGCATTATCATCAGTATTTGTTGCATTCATATAAAACGATCTCGTACATTGATCTATTCTTCTAGAATCTTTATTTAATGTACGACAGGGAAGAAACGAATTCAGAATTTGCCGTTTAGTTCGATGTATTATCGTATCGAACGGAAAGACTATGATCTGTATTCACCTTTATTGATAAATTTAATGCGCGTACATGTAGTTTACATTATGTAAACAAAATCTCAGAAATAAGTGTGCGCATTTATTGATAAAACTAAGGTGTGAATATGGATTAATATCTGTATTTAGCATATACATTGAACGTTTGTTTCACCATCATGTTTCTTGACTTTTTTAATCGCGGATTGTATTGGGGAAGTGATAATTAAATTGATTTTGGAGCGAAAATCTGTATGAATTTATGTATCAGATGTATTAATATTTATGATACGAAAATTAAGAAGAAATTTTATTTCGCAGCATGATATTGTTTAGTTAAGGGGATTCGAAAGTCGTTTTTTGTGTATTACCAATTAAATCGTAATTTTTGTATAACAATTACTTTTTTCATCTTTTTCAGATTCGAAAATTCTTTTCCAGGATTAAAGTATCATTAATACGTATCTGTGAGAAGTTTATACTGAGAATAACAAAAAAAAAATTTCGAAATTAAGATCTTCTTTCTTAGTCCAATATAGCTGTCCAGAGCTGTCATGTCGCGACAACATTTGCTTCATATAAAATTTGTACTTACGAAATAATAATCCAGACTAGTAGTTTGTATGAAGAAACAATATAGAGATTTTAGAATTGAATATAGACATCTAATTAAAACGTAATTGTTATACGCAAATTTATGTGTATGTATGGCGTACATGAGTGAGATATCAACGACACTCATTTGTGTGTAAGTGCTATTTTCAATATGACTAATCATCTTTAGGATCCTTAAACATTTATATTTTGGTAATCGATAACAATCGAATTATGGAGCGACTGTCAAATGTAATGTGAATAAAATGAGCAGAAACAGTGTTCTACGGTAATTTTACTGTTGCGTGTGCTATGCGTGCGTGCGTGATATTTGTGTGTGTGTGTGTGTTTTACTAGCGTTTTTATTCTATTATTGAATGATTATTGATAAAAAAAATAGTTTTTTTATGATATTATTTCAATATTTTAGCTGCGTTTTAAGTCCGAACAATTAATTAGGCACGCAGTTCTATAACTACAAATATAGTACAATATACAATATATACATGTATACATATAGTATGCAAATTCACATTGAATTATTTAAGCATTAAAAATTCAACTTCGATCGTTATTTCCTTTATTTCCTATTTCCAAAAGATCGTTTTTGTTTGCTCTTTTATCAATTTCCATTATTTACATTACGTTGTTTAGATTTATTTTCCTCACGCATGTAGCACGCTTATTTTTTTAGAGGGCGGCGATGTATTTTTAAAATCTTACTTTTTCTCTGAGTAAAATTTATTATAGTTCATTATTTTTTATTGTATATTTCTCTGCCACAAAATGTAATATTGTTTCAACGACACTACAGTGGCTTTCCCGTAAAGGTTAAACAATAAGTTAGATGAATTATTTTTAAAATTATCGGAATTATTAAAATTTGATGTTTTTCATAGATTATAAAACTCATGGTAGGATTTATGCAATCAAAAATTTGACAGTTTTAGAAATTGAAATCAGTACTTTATTATTATTATTATTATCATCATCATCATCATCATCATCATCATCACCATCGCGTGTCGTGTGCTATATACTCTTGTGCGTGTTCAAGCATAGATGTATTACACGGCAAATCGCGTAAACCGCGAGAAAAATACGCAGATAGTCGGTGGCGAAGAAAAAGTTAGAGCAGACGATATTTGCGCGTTGAACATTCGCCATCCAACGGCAGTAATAAATAATGTTCCATCCTGCGAAGCGTGGCGGGAACGAAGCGCGCTCAGCTCACGCTTCCGCGTTCGCGTGACGGATCGATTCAATTTGCCGATGGTCAAACACTTTTCTAGATACCACGAAGTTAAAGCCCGTTTCGATCGCGGCGATAAATGCGCCGCGGGCGCGTTAACCCTTTCTCGATCAAATCAATCTCGGCGATGCGAAAATCCTGTCTCGTGGAA
Organism: Acromyrmex echinatior; assembly: GCF_024713525.1. Taxonomy (NCBI): domain Eukaryota; kingdom Metazoa; phylum Arthropoda; class Insecta; order Hymenoptera; family Formicidae; genus Acromyrmex; species Acromyrmex echinatior. Next base: position 15,461,670 of record NC_141855.1, read on the forward strand.
AGCTGTAATTTTCTTACTCTATACCATGTTCTTTTCCCCATCTCTATTTCTGTGCTGCTACCATTACTCGTACGCGTAATCATCGTCGTGAATCAGATATAGGGAAATATATCAGATACGAGGTGCATCAAATGTCGCGTTTCCATTTCTCCGTTTCTCCATTTGACGAATTTGTAGTCGATTTTTTTCCAAAACGCTCAACAAGAAGAATATAATCATGAGTTTATAAGTTAAACTCCTTCAATAAATTGAAAATTAAGGGAATTAGGGTAGCTAAGTGAAGGAGTAAAGTGTACTCGCGTGGAAATAATAATCTGTCGCAAACGATTGTTTTTCGTGAGGGTCTCTAGATCGAACTATGAATTTTCGCTGAATCACTATAATCTCGCTTATGGCTAGACTGTCATCTATGATGGGCGAGCTGTCAGTCCACGCAGAAAATCCCCGTATATGTTTGCGAAGCGTATCCGCGTTCGGTGTGGACGTTTAATAAATTCCAACGCGTCTCGCGTCAAAACGGACATAAGTAGCGAAAGTGAGGCATTTCAGAGGTAACTGACATGGCCGTTAACATTGCAATCTTTCGCAAAATATATTATACAAGAAGTATGAGCGAAATGTTAATTCCATCAATTTCTAAATCGATAATCGTAATTAGATATATCGCGGGGTGAATAAGTGAAATTAATAAATTAAAAATAAGTGAAGAATACAGTCATGAAAAAGATACATAAATACACAGTATTTAATATTTAATGACATTGAGTTTTAATAGGTTTAAACACCGAAGTAATAAAATTAATATTGCGAGATGTATTTTGATGAGTGAACTTTATATATTTATTCATGACAAATATGAAATTATAATATCTCGTTATTGTTGCGATTTAATGAAGCTGACCAAGTATTATACATCAATGATTGTGCCTAAATTATGTCATACGTAACGAATGTTAAAATTTTATTGTATCTATTAATCACACATAATCTTTCTCTCATAATCTTTTCTCTAAATATTATAAGGAAAGTATCTCTCTCTCTCTCTCTCTCTCTCTCTCTCTCTCTCTCTCTCTCTCTCTCTCTCTCTCTCTCTCTCTCTCTCTCTCTCTCTCTCTCTCTCTCTCTCTCTCTCTCTCTCTCTCTCTCTCTCTCTCTCTCTCTCTCTCTCTCTCTCTCGGAATAAATTTTACATAACGTAAAATTATTTTTATTTTCATTTTACCACATTAAAAAATGTTTCTTATGCTTACTCACCCACGCACATAGATTTACGTATAACTTATTACATTGAAAAAATAACTAATAGCTCTATATCTGTATATCGATATTATTTCCTTCTTCGATTGCGCTCCACTTTATCGAAATTTCTCCTCGCACCCGGAATTCATTACAAAGGCGGATACATCCGTTTGGCGTCGAAACCAGTCGCCAATTACGACGACTGCCAATCGAGAACGAGTCGACGGTAGGCAATGGTCGATATAGAAAAAACGCCTTCGGCTGCGTCGGAAATCCATTTCTGCCCGGCAATTAATCCGTGCTTTCCGTGCTTTCGCGACGATTCCAGCCGCGTTCTCTATATCTTGCGAATCGATGCGAGTGCACGAGGGACGCGCACGGTAACCATAATCGGAGACGTGGGTGGCCACTATGATTTCTTCGGGACTATCTGCCGATCTCAATAGTCGAGTAATTCCAGGGTAACTCTCTTTCTCCGGTCTCCCTTAACCCCCGCGTGTGGTCTCCCACCCGCTTCCTTTTCCTCTTCCATCCTATAACCAACCCCTTCGACGTCTCTCGACCGAGGCGAGCGAAGCGCATTCTGACACCTACGACTGGCCATGAGACGCGCCACAGCAAAAAGTACTGAAAGAAACTCAGCGACTGAGTCCGGTTTCCAGTGTCGGTTAGGCCTCCCGTCGGCCTGGAGCCAACCAGAAACCAGAAGAACCACTCTGGTACGCTCACATAGCCACACCTCTGCAACCAGCCCGATTCCTCTTCTCCCTCGAGTGCCCCGTTCTCTCTCCTATCCTACCTCTCGGTATTCCCATCTCGCTCGCACCAGCCTCCCTTCTTTCTCTCTTGTCTACCGTACCGTGCCAAACTCCGCGAGATTTTTTTGGTGCGATCGCAAGATGAGAGCTGGAGCCATCTGCGGGTTGGTACGGCAAGTTGTCAGCAGCTTCGAAATTTGATTCGCGATCTCTTCTTTTTTGCTCTGAAAAAGTTCATATTTTCGCGATTCGGCTACTTTCTGATCTCGATGGAATTTCACAGTATTCATAAATGATAGTTTGTTAGTGATATCGACGATGATTTCTTTGTTTCTGCTTAATTTTATATCTAAGTGATATTTTTTTATAATTACGAGTAAACTTAAGGATTGTATGAACCGATTAAAAGTAAGTTTGATGGTATCTTAATTTGCTTATTGTAAGATAGAAAAGTCGCTTTTTATCAAAGTTAAAAGAAGTTATCTTCCTATCGGCAAACGCTTTTCTTTTTCTATATTTTGCTCTAGATTAACCTCGAATGTTGAAGATATGTAATCAGCATATCTATTAGAATATAATTATAATGATCCTTAATTAATATATCTTGAGAACTGATGCTTACCTACATATTTCGAACAAATTAATGATAAGTAACGGGCGAGTGAGAGTAAATAACTGCGCGGTTATATGTGCGCTATAATAAACAATATACATATGTATGGTATACTTAAGTCTGCCCGTATACTTATCATTAATTTGTTTGAATTTTAAAATTATAGTTTCAACCTACATATTTCGTTCGAACTATAATTGATTACAAAATTTAAAAGAATTGTGCAAATATGTGCGTATACAAATATGAAAACTGTAACTTATTCTACTCGTTGCATAAATGTGCAAACGTTTAATGTGCCGCGCACTCAACGATTCAGAAGATTTCTTCTTCTTACGTAAAATACACAACGCAATATTCGACGTATTGAGGACGAAAACTAAATTATCGCTAGCTGAGATTTCGACCGGCATAGAATTCGCCGCGTCGTGAGCGATTGTCGTTTCTCGAGTACACGGTTTTGTATCAAAGCCCCATTATTGTACAGGTGGTCGTATAGCGGGAGTATTCTAATTAGCAAACGTTCCAATTATCCACTTCGTGTTTCTCACCGATAATTGCGACTCGTGCCGCGCGCCCGAGGAGCTCGTCACGAATTTCCATTTGCGATTGCGCAACGCGAGGGAGAACGGAGCAGAAAGGGGAGGAAGGGAACTATGGACCTCGTGAAATCGCCTATGTGTGATATCAGATATATATATATATATATATATATATATATATATTGCCGCGCTGCTGTACGATACGTAAAGTTTCTAGTACAGAAACTGCACGTTACTCGTAACTCTAAACGCGCATGGTCACGCCGATAAGAGGCGCGCATGTTTGGCTCGTTTGTACGATTTCTTTGAGCCTCGCAATTAGTTTCGAGTTACTTTAATTGCGAGACCCACCGTGTGCACGTAATGAAGTTACGTCGTGCGAAAAATGAGATATAAACTCGTAAACTATCATTTTTCGTTGTAACGCGATAAGAAATCGTGGCTGTTGTTTGCACATTATGTGCTTGCTCATTTCTATCTTTAGTGGAATCAATGAACATTTATATGCACGTTATGATATGTAAAATGTTAAATTTAATATATGTTAGTTATCTTTTATGATACTAATCGATAATAAAAGTCGTATTTATTAACGTCAAAAATATTTTTTGACGTTAATAAATTATTTTTTTGCGAAATGAATTCGCAAATTTTTTCTCAATTTTTTTTTATGCCCAAAATATTCTTTCGTTTAATCTGTATTTACTGGTCGTACCCTTCTTTTTGTTTTCAGCCGCCCTTTTCCGTTTATATACTTCCAGAAAAATAAATAGCACAGAGGGAGTAGAAGTTGCGGTAGCAGAATCGTACCGCGATGAGAAATGGGGATGGAGCGGATGAAGAGAGAGGAATTAATTAGCTCTTGCATTACCGGAAAAAGGTTCAAAGGAAATGGCGCAAAGAGATCTGATTATGTTTTCGTCAGAGGTGTGTGTAATCCTCAGTTTTTTTCTTAATTTGTGCATTATCATGTAATTAACATATGGTTAAAATGACAAGAAATCAACAAAATCGATAATCTATAATCCAAGTTGCACAAAAGAAGACGATTCTCTCTCTCTCTCTCTCTCTCTCTCTCTCAATATTATCTTCTGTTTTCTCTTTTCTACTTTCAGTATAGTTTTTATTATTTTCATATTTATTAGTAGATATTATTTTTTGTTATATTATTTTTGTTATTTCATATTTTGTTCCTTTGTCTTTATTCTTCATTTTTTTTCTCTTTCTATATTTTTAAAAGGCTAAAATATTAATAAATACATTATCTACTCATCCGTTTCTTTCTCTCTTTGCGATGTCGGATAAAAATAAGTTTGAGGCTCTTTGGCTAAATATTCAGCTATTTTACGCTAGTAGAAGAATTATCGGTTTTAATTGACATATAAATTCATGTGTGATATTTTTTGTTAATATTAGTAAAATAGCTTAAGAGTAATAATGTACGATAGTTAACATAGCGTGATCAAATATCTGTACCATCTTATGAGAGAAGAAAGCAGCCGCGCGCGTTGCTAAATAATATACTTCTGCAAACAGCTGCAAATAAAATAGCCCTGCAATCAAAAGCTGTTGCCATTGCTGAGGAAAAGCGTTTTCGAGGTGGAGGCTATCAGCATTTGTCGCGAACGTTTACATCGGGGGTGACTTAACCGACGACAAACGTTCGTTCGCTCTGAGTCCATCCGAGGCAGAAATCCGTGCGTTTACCCTCGGTGGAGAGAAGTCGAAACCCGAATATATACCCGATAACTTTTCGCTTCTAAGAGAGGGGTGTGTCTACGCGCACGGATCGAAAGGGGCAAACAAATTGAAATCTGTATCTCTAATCCGATCCACTTTGTCTCCAAATAAGACCAACCAACCCCCTCGCTTTGAGCTGATGACTCGGTGGTGGAAGCTCTAGGTGCGTCTGCCATATCGCCGCATGTATATGTGTTTTTGTTTCTGTGTGTACTGAAGTACACACAAGCATTCGTGAAACCCACACATACGCGCGTGCACATACACACATACACACTTGCACACACACACACAAATGTGCACGCGATGTATAAAGGAGAACGGAGGAGTGTACGAGCAAAGTAAACCCCGCAACTAGCTTGGTTGCCGAGACCAGCTCGAGTTATACGCAGCCAGTTTCATCCCCTTTCGCGTTCCACGGTGTCATCGTCAGAGGGCGCTGTGGTTGACACAGAATGACACCCTCCCCCAACCAACGGAGCGGCTACGGTGGTATACACAGCCGAGCTACCCCGTAGCGGAATAGTCGTCACCGCCAGGGGCGGACATGTAGAGGAATGAGACGCATCGTAGATGAGAATCTTTCGATCGATCGAACACTCCAAACAACGAGAACGACTAATTGATTCGCTTGCTTTGCATTGGACGAACTTAGAAAACATCGTGTTTCCCCTCTTTTCCTTTCGTTATGGGAGAGAAATCGTTTGATGAATGTAGATTGTTTAACACGTGAGTACGGTTAATGATGTAATTAAGAATAATATAACATTTTCAGCAATTGTACAAATAATATACTCTCTTAAGAATTTTTTGTTTCTTTTATATAGTATAATGTTGTTTAAAATATGGATTTTAAATGTTTGTTCAGATACATTTATTAAACACAATATCTAATAAATATCTAAAAATGTTTTGAATTCTGATCAACTTTAATTATTTTCTACTATACTTTTCAGTACATATAATATAATAAAGAAAAATTATTTCTACTTTACATTTTTCTATTGTGTTATTTATTTTTTTAGAAAGAGGTAAGAATCACCAGGTAGTTAGCACAAATAAGCTCTGTATATTGATTCGAAAAATTGACACAAAAAATTTCCATTGTAAAAATTTAAGACGCCGATTTAATTAAAATGATTATCTACCAATTAAACATTTAGAAAGTTTTAAGAGCTTCCGCAAAAAAGATGAGCAATGTTAAAGAGTTACATCGATAATGTCATCAATGTAAAACGCATCTCTCTCTATCTTTTTCATTCCTTTTTCATCCAAGGCTGTTGTGTCGCGAAATGGCGTTAGCCAAACAAACAAAACAATGTTCTCAATCAGCCACCCTTCCTCATGTAGCGTTTCCTTGACTCTCGCGGATCAACCCCCGCGCGGTTTGACCCGTTAAATCTCGGTTTGAATTCAGGGGGTGGTCCCCGTAGGGGAGGAAACCGGCGAGAAAGAGAAAAGGAGGAATACAGACGCGGCATGACAGCCACTAAATTTTGCGTGGAGCAGAGAAAGAGAGAAGGAGATATATATACGTATCCAACGCGTACAGCACCGCGCGCGGTCGAAAAGGATTTAAATTTTAAATTTTATTTGATTATATTTGAATTTAATTTCGTTACTTGTTCGGAGGGTGGTTCCCGGTCTCGGCGGCAATCTTGGTAATACTCTCGAGCGTATATACACGTGCACTGGTATATCACTCACGCGTGTGCGCATTGCATTGGTGTGTGTGTGTGTGTATATATATATATATATATCGTTGCTGAGCGCGCAGTGGGTGGTTTCTTTTTATTACGCCCCGCGGAGGAAGATGTCAGAAATCTTTGGTCGGGTTGCTCGCTACGAATCTGGTAAAGGCGGCTAGGTGAATCGCGGTGAAAGAACAGCAGTTACTACGAAGATAAGAAGAAAAACGTGAGAAAAACGCAGAAAGGAAAGAGAGAAAGAGAGAGAGAGAGAGAAGAAAAGAGGAACGGAAAGAGAAGCATGAAAGTAATTGGAACGGCCAGGCGCACCGTTCCGGAAATTCGGGGTTGATCATAGCGCGTGACATTGCTTTCAAGAACTTTTAATCTTTCGACAGAAGATCGCGACGTATTGCTACCCTCGAAAGAATCATTCGCGTAAAATGAATCCTGTACTCTCTTCGTTCGCTGGTTTCTGCATCTGTAGACATTACGCGTACGTCCGTCAGGATAATTTATCCCTGACGATGTAAGAACTCTAAAGACCTATTTCGCGGTAATACGCCAAGTCATTTTCTATCATCTTCTTTTGTACCTTTTTATACATTATGTTTCCCTAGTAGTAACGAAGTTTTGCGTTGCACCATCGCGACAATCCCGCGAAAATATTATTTACTATAGGCCGAGCCACAGTTCTCTTGCGTGACGTTATCTGAGGTTATCAAAAAATAATTGAGAGGAGTTGAAGTCGAAATGTGTAACCGCGAACCACGCTTTAATAAGTTACAAAATAAGCCCGCGGAGATTTTTACGTCATGCAGCGTACGCATGTTATTTATTATTTCGACGGCGAGTCGTAACGTTGAGCGATCGTCGTGAATTAAGGACGCACTTCTTGGTACCACATACCAAGACCGGCGAATTATAGTAGCCAGAAGAGGATCTTGCATCTCGTATCCTTCCTCTTACCATGCAGCGCAATAATAAGGATGGCGATATGCAGAAAGGATATAATACGTATATAAGCTCGGTGAGCGATGCCGTAATTAGCCAAGATATCTTTCCGCGATGGTTTCGTGCCTCGCCAAGCTATGGTTCGAGAATATGCGTCGGTATGACACCTGGCGAGATGAACTAAGCGTTTCTTACGCATTTCACCGTGCAACAGGATAGAGATTGCGATAATGCGAAATTATTTAATTCTGGAGTAGAAAACGTCGATTTATTTATAACACATGCAAAAGAATGGAAAAGGTTTAAGATTTTTTTTTCTCAAATATTTTTTCTCAAATATTTCTTACGTTGTATTGTAGATTGCGGATTAAATAGAAAGACACTGGCGTCCTCTAAAACAGAAAGGCGTTAATTATACTGCGTTAATTTGGTACAACGGAAATAAAAAATAGTTTTTTATATTAGAGTGCAACACAATTATTTTCTATTTTTTTTTTCAAAATATAATGCCTTTGATAGTAGATATTATATATAAATATTCAAATTGATAGTATATAAATATTCAAGTTATCGCCGAGTTATTTTTGTAGTAAATATTGTGCACCGGTCTATAACACCTTAAGTGCATAGAGCTATCTTTAATTATGATGACAAGGCTGCTGCTAGTGAAAATACATGCAAAAGGAGATGTAGATGACACATTAGGATTACAATCGGCTTGATTAATATATGAAGGTCACGTAGGTACTTACTTTTATACTATTAACAATTTACAGAGCATTTTCAAATTAATCACCTTCAAAAAAAATTTGCTAATATTATAAATCTTGATATACATTTTTATCTATAATTATCAATTTGCAAATTTAAAAGATGATACAATATTGTATAACATTGTTTTTTTTATGAAAACCAAATGTGAATTAAATTTTTCTGTGTGATTTTATCACTAGTCTTACAATTAGCACTTTATTAATTTATCGGCATGTTGGATTTTAAAGGCACAATCGATTTTTTATCGTAATAAGTGTTGATAGATGAATTTAAATCTGTGAAATATAAGTAAAATACAATCCAACTTTTACAATGATACATTCAAGATCATTGTTTAAGCTTTCACACGTATGTAATAATTTCTTTAGATTTATAGTCCGGAACACATCACAATGTAAAAATCTGCACCAAAGTTCAAAGATCCATGTTGTGGATGAAGGGTGAAAACCCTTTACATTGCCGATGGAGAGTTAATTAAAATTGAATATGCGATTGATGTACCTATATATACATGCTGTAAGTTACTTTAGATAGACGAATAAATAATGACTATTCAATTGCCATCCGCTGTTTGTATGTATGCAAAGAAATGCGCCTGAAGAACAAAGCGTTCGTTGTAGGCGAATAATGTCGACTATCTCGTAGACCGGTACCAACTATCTCCAGCACCAACCGTCAAACGCCATAAAATTAAATAGACGTAAATCCTCTCGACAAACCTGGCCGGGCGCCAAAATTCACTGCCAACCTCGCTCGCAATGCCACTTCACTGTAACCACTTGAACACAGTATAAAGGCAGAATTGGAATTGGCTACAAATTTTCGAACGTTGTACTTTTGCAACGACAAGCGTGTTACACTGCTTTTGAAATTATTTTTTATCACCTATAAGTAACACATTGAAAAAAAGAAGGATGTCGTTGTGAAAATGAATAAAATTTAAAGAATTGAAGGATGTGCATGTCTTTCATTTGTGACTCTACAACTTTTGATTTCGAAGCTTTCCGAATAAATAACTAATTTCAATCAGTTTATAAAAGATTATGATGAAACTATTCGGATTCCTTCCATTCGCGATAGTTTGCATTCAGCAGATCTCATCTCCGCCTCTTCATCCATGGTGTCTTTCCTAGCGTTTTACCTCGTAAAGGTGGAGGAGACTCGTGGATCGACTCGATTTTTATCTAACCCAATCTTCTTCCTCTACTTCCATTCCCTCTTCTCTTATCCGGCTCGTAGACGCTCGCGGTCTCGCTTCGCAGAGCGTATGCGCGACTTTAATCTATGCTAAGTCGAGCTGTGGGGTCTCATCCCGATGCTGATGGCGGTGGTAGGTTCCAAGTCCGGACATGGAAATCCCGTGGCTGGCTTGGAATCAACGATAATGCAGAGTCATCCTGATCCCGGACGAATTTAAGCGATATTCCTGTTAAACGCGTCCTCAACTAAACGGGTTTCCCGTGCAAACCAAATAGAAACCGTTAAGAAAGCTCGTTATTCTATAATTTCATAATGTTCAATTTAATCACTTGATTTAATTTAAAAAAATAACTAATGCGTAATTAATTGCGCCGATCAATTGTTTTTTCCGAGAATTATTTGTAAAGAAATAAAATATAAGAACTGTATAAACATTTTAAAGTTCAAAGGATTGGCCGCAGATTCGGACACTTGAAGGATACAGTAGCGGTTTAAAGTGAATGGAAAGAATGGAGAAGAGGATGAGATAGGTGGGAAAAATAAATGGAAAGAAAAAAGGCAGAAAAAAACGACTTTAAGAGTCCTTGTGAAGTATCGAACTCGGGCGGAGTAAGAATCATCCTCCAGTGAAATCAGGAGGAATTCTCCTCCTTATGATTGAAGGTGCCACGGGTCTTTTTATGTCGAGCACGGCCTTCAAGTTGCTTCTCACCAATGGTGATGAAATAATTCCATCTTAATTAGGATTTATATAAATGGCGAAGAACATACAACATTAAAACGTAAGATAATCATCAGAAGAATAACCAGCTGCTTCTATAGTTGTCACTGTAAAACAAACTGATAATGTTTACAGTGTTAATTTTATCAAACGAAATTTGGATATCAACATTGTCGATTTACTTCTTCGACACTAGATAATTGAACGAATTGCTATCGTCCTAACGTCGAAGATTGAAGAAAACTGAGAAAGAAATGTGATGACAAATATTAATTTTACATCACAACAATTACCTCGTTTAATTAATAATATTAAAATGAAAGGTATACATCGATGGGACATTTTCATAGAAGTTTTTGCTTCATTCTTGTCTTTTCTTCTTGCTGAAACATGCTTATTAACCTTTCAAAGAATGATGAATTTTCTACCATCATCGATTGTGGGAAATTCGAGATGAGTCCAAGAGACGATAAAATTAGCAGAAATTAGGATAAGATTTTACGCATAATAAATTGCGAATATTATACTACTTTATTTTTGAAGTAACATTACAGCTCTATGAAAGAAAGAAACAAAATAAAATACAATCTAAGGAAGAGCAACGATTGATGTTATGGTGTCGACGACGTCACGCGATTCAAAAATTGATCGTTGCTATGGTAATCGTTTGAGAGATCATCAGCTCGTATTTCGAGGATAATCTCTGAGATTACCGATTAGACGCTTAATAATCATCATGAGTAGCTTGTAAGCCTAACCGAGCACCTGCCGTGCAGGTGCAATCGCGACGAATGACGCCACCTTATGTCTGGATTGAAACCTGTTTTTCTATATGGCAAAAATCCACAGTAAGAAACTCACGAATTGCGCCTATCACGGATTCCCGGAACATCGTCGTCGTTCCAAAAGTACGAGCGACCGAGATGTTAATGCGCCGATAGTGTCTCACGTTTTTTCTCGCTATGTTCACCACGTCGAGATCGGTTATGACGGATCGAACATTCAGATTTCGAGACGGTCACGTATTTACTGCGAGAAGAATTATCGCTTCATTAGTTCCTTGTCGTTCATTAATCTCGCACAACTACGCTTGAATGTCGGACGCTGTATAATAAAACACTCGGGATGGAAGCACATCTCTGAGACATCTTCAGTATGAACGCTCGACTAGTAAGTTAACTTTCTCAACTAGTAAGTCAATCATCGAGCATCATCGTCGACTACTTCTTTCTGAGTTCTGCTTAATATCTCAACGTGACGACGTTCACAAACAAGCAAGTTCTCAGTTTCTTGCATACGAATCTCTTCATTGCTTCCAAATAAATTGATTTGCATAGAACGGTATATAATTTTGAGTTTTATTCGTAAACTGATACGACGTTTTTCACGGCGCGCTTGATTGTGACGGGTTTGCGTGGAGTTCCATGTGACCGACTGATCTCTATATAATATCCATTTTCTGTAGCCATTTTATGTGACAGCGAAGATCTTATGATCAGGACATACAACCTAAACCAGTGTGCAGCAGCGTCGGTCGATATTATTATAATACACCCACGTAGGGTGGCGAGCGGCCGCGCCACGGAACTGACATTTCCCCGCAATAAATTCCACCTGGTTAGGGGGCAAATAACCGACGTAATGCGTATGGTAGGTGCTGTAGGGAATTACGTGTTTGCGGTTATTGACGGTCCGAGATCCTCGAAGGGCAAGAAAAGCCACCACGTAGAATAGAAGTGGGAGCGTGAGGAAGAGACGAAGTGAGAGAGAAAGGGATAGAAGGGAAAGCATGAGAGGAGAAGGATGAGGAGGAGCTGCTGGCCGCGAGAGTACTCCCTTCTTTCACGGTGGTCCGCAGCTCCACCGAGTGGCTCTCCTCGTCTTTATCTCCCGAGAGGGCCCCTCACAGAAGAGCGAGAGGGGCTAATATCCGACGTAACCCACCCTATTCGGTTTTCGAGCGAGGGCCTCGATACGTTGCGCGCCTGGTTCACTCCCCCTCCCCTCCCCCTCCTCTCCCCCGCTCTCTTTCTCTCTCTCTCTCTCTCTTTCTCCATTTGGCCGCGGTATAATAATATAGACGTCTCGTTAGCCCTCGCACACGAAGAGCGGAGAGAACTAGAATTGGTTTTAGGCGCATGCATGGCTAATGAGGAGGTCCTCCCGTTCCATTGTGGGGGCCAGCTGCCCGCCGACCTTCGGGGCATCTTTTACGCGCGCGCACAGTGCACTCACACACAACTCTCTCTTTTCATCGATCTTCCGGATTTTCAAAATGCATATCGTTACGGCTCGTTAGAGATGCTGCGCGCCACCGACTGATACCGAGGTGCCCCGGAGCGCGGCAGATGGTCGAATATCCTGATAGGGATAATGGGTGAACGGTTGATGTGCTACGGTTGAACGTTTAGATAGTAATTCCGACTGTATAAGCTAATTTCCAGCCAAATAATCCACTTGTAAATTGAAATGATTATTAGCTCATAGCTTAACCATTGAAGAGCTTATAGGACATGCTGCAGGCATCGCAGGACCTGCACTGACGCCGCGCTGGTATGGCGCGTATGGAGCATCGCTAGCCTAGGACCGCAATATTTATAATTCGTGCTTCATAAATCGTGGATATTCGTGCGGGGCCCGTTGTTTGTTCGTAAGGCAGGTCCATTGGACCACCTTGTCGCGGCGCGACAGAGCGTGAGCTCCGAACGCTCCGTGCGCCACATTACCCAGTACGTGATGTCTACCTGCCTTTCTTGTTCTTGATCTTGTTCTTGCTCATGACCATCACCCATATACTATCCTCTCCCTCCCCTTCACGTCTTTCTTCCATCTTCTCCATCTCTTCCATCTCTTCACGCTCGCGGCGGATCTCGGTGATCTCACAGCGGGGCTCGACGCCGCGCGGCGCCCCGACGTCTCGTTTCTTCGCGTTCGCATTGCTTTGACCACGTTTGCACGCCGCGAACAGCGCTGAACCTCGCGTAGGCATTCAGACCTTTTCTCGTTACCCGGTCGCAGGCACGATTATGATTTGTTGACCTGGACCACCGTGCTGGAGTCGGGCCACCGCGGGGTACGACGCCGGATCTCGGCATTCCCGAGATCTCAGATCGAAGGGATGGAAGCCGCGAAGTCTCTTCCTCTCACTGGTCTTCGCGACCGGCCGAAATGCGGAGGAATTGCCTCTCCCACTCGTAAAACGCAGAAACCTGGCATACGTATGGAAATTAAGATATTTTCTCATTTTCACGTCGCACATTGAGAGAAATGTTTTGGTACGTATAATTATATTGTTGACTAACAAAAATTTTCTTACTTTTTCATTTAAAAATTATGTTATTCTAATCAAAACTTGGTTAGAATAATTTAGGTATTCTAGAATAGTTGAAACAATTTATTCTAGAATAAGTTATTTTAACCAAATTTTGATTAAAATAACATTTGTAATTATGAAGTTTTTTAAAAAAAATAAGAAAGTTATTAGTTACAACAAAAAATAAATGGTTATGCGTACCAAACATTTATCTTAATGCAGTAAACTTCTTATCATTCTTAGAATAACCTTTTATTTTTAATTAAAATATAAGACATTTTTAATTTTTTTGCCTTTAATTCAATTTGCTTAAAACTTTTACATTATTGAAATAAAAGTTTGGCGTGCTGCTTACGTGGTGTCGGTTTTTTGCTAAGAATAAAAAATTGCAGAATGCAAATTGCATAACATATGCGTGTAATGATAACTATTATCATTGGAAAATTTTTTGCCATCTCTATAAATAATATGTATATTGCTTTAAGTAATTTTTTATCAAACGACTCTCATGATTTGAAGCAATAAACATGAATTTTTACAGTGAATATAAAATGCAGTGAAATTAGTAGCATTATACCTGTATTATCTGTATAAGAAATAGCATACAGTAATTATCAATGGACTACTTATAATTTGAAAACAAATTCTCTGTAATTAAAATATTCACCGTGCTATTTTTAATTTAATCACGCTAGTAAAATACATTTCCCATCTTTGCAATAATGTATCGTCGTGTAATAAACGACACACGAAGATAATAATCTCAATTAGTGATACGCATTTAATTATAATTGTATACTACACTGAGATTGGGTTTTGCGAATATATAATACTTAGCCGCCTCTGCAAATATATTGTTCTTGTTGCGTGAATAGAATACCTAACTATTTTTCAAAATACTTGCGATCAGTATGATGCTCATCATCGTGTGCGTGCGTGCGTGCGTGTGTGTGCGTGCGTGTGTGTGTGTGTGTGTGTGTGTGTGTGTGTGTGTGTGTGTGTAATAAATTTAATATTAATATTAAATATAAATTTAATATTAATATATAGTATATATCATTTGTACACTATCTCATATCAACATAATATGTTTCCAATACTCTTCGATATACCGATTCGTATACTATTGTATAAGCAACGCCTACGCAAAATAGGACATAATTGGATAGGTATATAGGCGCTATCACACGTATCTATCGGATGTATTCGTTAGTTGAACTTATCCGAAACGTTTTATGATTCCCATAACGCGAGAGAGCGAATCTTTCTCCCCTTTATGGCGCAACACGGCGCGGCGCAGCGGCGTCTCTCGTACCATCTTCGTTCCCGCCCCGGTTCAGACGTCAGTTTTAGTGGTCACAGTGGCTACACACCCCGACGATAAACCCGAGAATTCGCCACGCTGGTGCTGGGCGACCCGAAGTGGCTCCCCTAACGTACGCCAATGGAAAACCGAAGCAGAACCGTCGTGGCATTAACATGAGAACACCGTGACCAATCGATTCGGTACACCATACTCCCTTGGATCTCTTTATTACGCGAAATTCGTTTTTTACTCGCCTACGTACGACCCGTGTACTAAAAAGGCACACGGTTCTTGCACCATTGTTGCAGTTACGGACAATGGTACGAAGTAACCAGTCTATGGGAATTTTGCGTTGGAAGATGATAACCCTTGAGAATCTGATATTCCAATTAGTGATTATCGATTAATTTTTCCCGTTTCGAACTATCTCTTTTTGTGCCTATTTCTTTATATATACTTTATACTATATACGTATGTATTTTGTGAGACCGTGATTTATACTCGAGGTTTATAAACTTTACGTGATGTCATCACGTAACAATTTCGTGGATCTCACACGCGACGATCATTGTCACGGATCGCATCGTCAACGCTCAGAGGAAAAGAAGCAGAACTGTAGGGGAAAGAGGGAGGGAATGACGAACCGACCAGGGGAGACGTGTACGCGCGAGGACATCATGAAGCGGAACCCAAGCGTCGGCCGGAAGTTGCCGGTCACGTGGCTTAGGCAACACGCAATTGTGTCCGGCATAATAAAGCACATCGGCTCTATCTGTCCGTGGAAACGCAACACGCTCTCTCCCAGGGCAATCCAGGAGCCGTCCATTGATTTATGCCCTCCTGACATATCTGTCGCTCGTTCTCTCTTCCTTCCCCCTCTTTCTCTCTCTTCTCTGTCTTTGTATGCGTGTATCGAAACGTGGTTCCCATCGGACGTGAACCAATCCTCTCGCAATCATCTCGATAGGGGTAGCATCGTGTTAAAAGATCGAACCGGTCGGCCGAGAGCAGCTTCTTCCGGATGATAGGAGTTATTGGCTTTATCAGCCGCAACCAGTGGAAGCGAAGAGGGAATTAAAGGTTGCCAAGAATCAAACACCATGATACATGATGGTAAATGATAACGCCAAACATGTAAGATATACACTTGCCTGGAAAAATAAAATTTTACAGTGGATATGTATGTGTATATTAAGAATAGTTCTCGATCGGTTCAGGACAGCAATGATGATTAATGATTAAATATTTAATTAAACATTATATCTAATATAGTTTTGCTATAAATAGACTAACAGGGAAGAATTTAGAGTTAGGCTTCTATTATGCTATTGGAAGAGAATAAGACTCCAGATTACATTAAGCACGAAACTGTCAGTTCTCATTTCAGCGAAAGCAAGCTATCGCTGAGAAAATTAGTTGTCGGTGTGACGGTGTTTAAATCCGCGGTAGATTTAACTCGGAGCGGTAATAAAGCGCGGCTCGCGCGGCCGAGCTCTGGAAACGCCGTGGCTCTCGTACACAGTGTTGCAGAATTACGAGAAACTTCCTGAGAGATGCTGGTGGTAACGATGTTGCAAATTACCCACGCGAGCTACGTCGAGGCCACGCATTAGGCGAGCTCGATTACGAGCGTTGTTATGGAACTAAATGTTGTAATTGGAAAGCTAAAACATAATGGTATGGTTTGAGTTTGAAATCGTGTAATGAATACTATTACTTTACGAAGAATTGATAATTTTTATTGTCAACGTTTCATTGATCCGCTTGATTAAAGTAAACATATCCAAATGAGTTCAAGCGAAAAATCACATTACACAAGTTCATATACATAGATCTATGTATATTATAGGTATATATAATTTCGGAAATATTTCAAATGATGCTTGACGAAGGTATCTCGAATTGTAAGTGTTTCAAAATACAATATCGTATCTCTTTCAACGTTGCTCATCGACCGCGCGCAAAAACTGCTCGCGATATTGGCAGTTACGCATTATTTGGGCACGTCGGCGTGAATACACACACGTACACGCACGCATCCGGCATTTGCATACCTGATTATACGTCCAGAGTGGATCGAATTGCAGTTCGCGCGGCTGGAAGTGAGCTGGACTGCACTTATATCTTTATATACCTGTCGTACGCCGCAGATAATTTCTCGATGTCGTTTTAACGATCGAAATTATGAAGCGAGACTTTCGCGCACTACCTCCCCCCTTCTACGGCCGCCCTTCAGTCGAATTTCAATGTAATTTCGACACGTACGTAGACCGTATTATTTATCGACAGTGCAACTTTTACACGTCGAGTTTTATCGCTCACGTGTCTCACAACATAATTTCCAACATGATATATATTTTGCAAATTGGTTTGACGGCATAAATTGCGAATTCGCGCTGCATGATTACTATCGACGCGATATAAGAATATTTGTCTTCTTAATTACAGTTGTGAAATCTACTCTTAAGTTCTAAAGCGTTTAAGTACTGTTTAAAGTACAGACTGTAAGTAAACACCTTCACTTTATGACGAAAAAAATTTTTGTATAGAGATATCAATCGTACAGATTGCATGAGTGTGTGTGTGTGTGTGTGTGTGTGTGTGTGTGTGCACCAACCGTCTAAAATTTTCATTTCGGGTCCAAATGGCCCGTTGCTGCAGTCGGGGGTCAATATCGTGTCATTGAATTAAGTTCATAAGGCTTTCTCATCTCGCGTATTTTTCACGTCGTCATATACGTGATTGTGCGCAAAAAGGATGGGCCAGAATCTGGCTGTAGGGTCGGAGATACGACGACACCCCCGTATCGTTATCCCCCGGCAGGGGAGAGGGGGGAGAGGAGGGGGGGGGAAGGGAATTATTTGTTAGCAATTTTCCGAGCTGTCGGCCGGCGCGACGCGACGCGACGTGCCGACGTGTGCGTATGCTCTCACCCCACGTGTCGATCCCCGCGTCTCTCGCGTCTCTTCCGATCTCGACGCGATCGTTATTGCGGTCATTGTCATTGTAATGCAGACGGGAATAATGGATAATGCGAAAGTGGTACGCGTGCCGGTATAACGCATCCCCAACTCGCAACTCGCCGCCCGCGCCGACTCGTCATAGGCGCCGGCGAGCATTCGATGTTACATGGGAATACATCTCCGATTCACCAATTTCCGATCCAGCGCAAATCTCCCCTTCCCTCCCCCCCCCCTCGCTCTCTCTCTTCTGTTTCGGTTCTATATATTCAAGTATCCTCCATTTGTCGATGGAAAATCTTGTCTGAATTTATTTCCAAATATCTTTATTTGTTTCTTTACTCGTGAGTTACGGAGAAATTATGATACGTGGTTAAGTTGACGTTAAAACGATAAGTTGATCTTAAAGACAAAACAGTATTATAAGATACATTAGAAACATAATCACAACCACCGATCCAATAACAAATTTCTTAATATAGAATTACTTAATTTTCTCAAGTGTATGATCGAATTATATCATTCGAAAGCAGACTCGGACGGTACCGTTTCGAAGAACAAAGAAAACAGCGCTAGTAACGGTGAGGAGGAATCAATGCTGCGGGATCAAAGAAAAGACTGTAAAATTCAGGAAGGAACATTAGGGAGAAAGGGTAGTGTCGGTTCACCGATCCCCTTGGGTGCTGGCTCGAATTAGGGGTGAGCTAACGGGAAGAGCTGTGTTTATTGACACAGGAAGTGATTGCTGCGCCCATGACGAGAGCAGGTCGAGGGGTGAAGGAATCGCGCAACGGCGCGGCGCGGCGCCATACCCTACGACATGAAGGGCGAAGGGAGCGTCTCGGAAGGTTCGACCCTTGGTTGACGTATTTGCACCGTAATCCCATGATAAATTGCTAAAAGGCCGCGTCGGCACGAGCGGTACGATATAAGCTCTATTAATTTTGCGTTATAAACTCGACTATCGCGACTCGCTTACTCGCTTACGTCCGTTCCCCGTGAGTTTGAGCTCATATTATAAAGACGTAAAGTTTCTCCATCGTTTCGATACATCCATTTATTGCACGTCCGTTGTAAGTGAAATTGTACGATTTTGTTTAGTCAGCAACGAAACAGATCCAGAAAGAAAGAAGATAAAATGTAAATGAGATATTAATTTCTTTATTATATTTCCTTGATACATATAATAGAAAGAGTAATTTGTTCAAGTGTCTAAAAATTTAGCTCAATACAAATTTAAAAATAATTTTATTAGACTGTCAAAATAATTCTGTAGAACGCTTGAACATTGACATAATAATAATGTAAAAAGTTTTAACATTTTAGTGCAACCAGTTCACATCATTATTTTAATAGTCCAAACAAAATTATTTTTAGATCTATATCTAGCTGAATTTTTAGATACTCCAGAATAAATCTTTTTTTCCTGTATATATATATAGTATTTTAATTCGTTAGATTCGTCGAGCTTGACAATTGCATATATTTTATCTCTTTAAGTAGTTCCATCGTAATATTTTATATTTTACGTTTCTATAAGTATTTCCCGTGACGGCAACTAGATTGTGCGAATGATGTTTACGGTGTCGTTAAAATTTTCCTCGCTACGATCAGCGAAATGTCTCGCGTCTCGCGAGAATATATAAGCGTCTCGACGCTTTGTTCTCTCTCTCTTTCTCTCTCACACACATACACACACACATACTTTCTCTCTCTCTCTTTCTCTCTCTCACACAGTAAACAGTAAATCATCGCGCGAGTTATAAACCGTGTAGAAGGCATAGAATTAATTGCGCTTGCACTACTTTCGCTGGTATCTGCATCGCCGCAAGATTTATGTCCTTTCGCGAGACCTACGGAAAACTGTTAGGAGGAAGTAAAATTTTAGTATCGACGTAAGAGTGCCGATTCCCCAGATTTACGATCTAGAGCGAGTTCACTGAGCAACGCTCACGTTGCGTCGTCGATCACAGTCCATAAGTGCATTATCTATTTGCACTAATTAAATTTGTCGCCAAAGCTTCTACGAACTTGTAACGGCCTCTCGAGTAACGTATCATCTGTCGAGAGAGGGAATAGTAACCAATATTTCTAGCATCGCGACGCCGGTATGCGCAGATGAACGAATAGATACAGTATTGATGATCTCACGGTCTTCGAAACGATTTACTGCAGCAACCGGGTCCACCCGCGTGACATCGCCCGACGCTTTCTAGTCAATGACCGAGACCGTTTTTAGACCTGATACATCGACACAATTCCGATATATCAAATGGCACAGCGCCTCTCCCTTATCTACCTTAATGTCGATTAATTTATCAAGCCCTAGTCGAGATAAGCGAATTGGCTTCATCCTTTCAGGTCGTGCGATACCGTCGCAAGACATTCGAAACGACGGTGTTTGCACGGTCAAGAAAAAAAAAAGAGGAAAAGGAGAAAAACGATCAGAGGAGCGGAGTGAAATGATTTCGTGTTCGGACACGAAGAAGACATTTGCCAATGTTGCGCTTTGCATTTTGATCGAATAACGACGACCGTGGTACAAGACACGCCGGACATTTGTCATTCGCACCACTGTGATCGTTGATAAGCCCAGGCGAGACGAGAGTTAAAAGCCAGACGAGTGAGTTAAAACATTTTTTAACAACAATTTTTTAACCAAATATTTTGTTTATGTAACAAAAAATTCAATTGTTTTTGTAAAATAATTTCTCTGCTTTAAATATCAAAAATATTTGTTAATATTAATTAAAAAATTTAGTTTATATAAAATTACAATTTTGTTTCGTACATTTTAATCAAAAATTTTTATTCGGTATATTTCTACCAAATTTTTGATGTTATAAAATTTTGATTTATAGAACAAAACATTTTTCTTAATGTACTCTACGCTCTAATTTTTTATAATTAATATATCTCTTTTTATAAACTATATACATTTAGCAAGAGCTCGTTATACCAAGTTTTTTCCTTAATTAAAATGATTTATTTTTGTTTGAGGTGTTTTATAATGAGTAGAAAATTATATTAAATTCATTTAGTATTTCTTATGAATTATTTACTTACGTCTAATTGTAAATTTTATTCACGTTTAAGCATAAGAGACCAGTGAATTGGAGAAAATATCAATTTATATCTAACATTTTTAAATGCATGTTATTTAAAAAAATTCTGCCCTTATCATAAATTTGACAAGTAGATTTAAAAGCAAAAAAATATAAGAAACATATCTTATTTAGATCAATTTAACATAAGAAAATTAAACAAGAAAATAATAAACTGGTCGACAGAATTTCACTTTCTTTAGATATGTTTCTTGTATTTTTTTACACTATTTTATTGCAACTATTATTAATGGTAACAGGTATATATATTGTGTATGTATATGTATGTATATATATATATATATATATATATATATATATATATATATACCTGCTACCATTAATAATAGTTGTAATAGAAGTAACAAAATAAAAATTCACTCTAAACGCAAGAGCTTCAAAGAGCAGTAAGAAACTATGGATTTTCATGAGTTTTATGAGTTTTATGACAGTTCTCATAACTTGACTCACTTTTTGCGACAGGTATATAGTTAATTCCAAAGCGTAAAAAATCTTTTTGAGGAAAGGACATGATTGTAAAGCGATTTTTGTTATACAAAACGATATCTTACAACATCCATTCGATATTATATATACGTTACTAAACATATATATAATATAATATATAATATATAATATGTTATTGCTGTTATTGAACGAGACGTTGTTCAGTTGTAGATCTTAAAAGCAAACATACGCAGCAATATATAACATTGCATGAATATCATAGTCAGGTTTTGATTTTTGCTGATTTTTGCGTGCCCTCTGCTCCGTGGAAATACTGATAATTATAATTGGCGCGAAAGCACGTAACGTTCATGTTGTGCCATTGCACCGTCGTGAATTGGAAGTCGTTGCACGCTACTGTGCGCTCGTGATCGACGACAAAAAGGAATCTTCCCCTTCGTTCCCTTTTACTCCGATTTCAACCGATTTGTATTAATGAAACCGGAAAAAGCGCATTGCAAAAAAAAAATGTAAGCGCGAAGGGATCGCTCAAATTAAATTGTATCTCGAAAGGATCAGCGATACCTGACGGAAGCTTGTTTGTGGCCGGTGATTTCTCATGTCTCGAGAGCCAATTATCTCACTTTGTAATTAACAAGCCATTCAGTTTACATTTCTCGTGCTATTGAAATGGAAATTTTACAAATGTCGAAATACGTAGCCTTCACATCTGATAAATATTTCTTCAGCTGTAATTCCTTTGACGGACTTGTAATTAAATCGCGAAATTCAATAACATTGGAATATTATATTATATATATTTTTTTTTATCAGATTCATGTTACTTTCCAGCCAGTTACTGTTGTTCTCTATTTTTCTTTTTCACCGACTAATACTTCATAATTAACAGGTTTATCGCGATTAACTCGCCCTAGCGCGATCCTGTTATGTTCCGTGCCACGTTTTCGCGTGCATGTCTTTTCACCTGTACAATAGATAAGCGATCGCGAGGTTAATAGTGCACGCGCAAACCTATTCCTTTCTCCGTGCGCACAAACCTTAAGGACACGTCGATTATATTATATATCCTCGGGAGAGATAATATCCCTGTCGAGGCGTGCTGGATCGAAGGCAGGAATGTAGCAGACCCAGGGGCTTACATCTTTTTCCGCGGTTCGACGCATAAATAAACGCCGTCGGACAGTTTCGGGGCCCATTTCTACGAGGAAGGGAGGGGGAGGGCCCACCTAGGCGCCGCTCTTTTGTCTTAGCTAATAGAACACGCGTTCCTGCGCGTCCCTTTCGTAAAAATGCCCGAAATGTCCAGTCGTATAATACTCGCTCGATCGGCCTTTCCTTCTCGTTTCCCTTTCTTGTCGTCCGCCTCTCTCTCTCTCTCTCTCTCTCTCTCTCTCTCTCTCTCTCTCTCTCTCTCTCCCCCTCTTTCTCTCTTTCTTCCCGGGATATATCATCCTCTGTCTCCTTCTTCCTCGTTGGAGGTCATGTTTTTTCTTTTTTATGATCGTCTCTCCTTCTCAACTTCGTTCCGCCTGCCGATTTCCGCGGTGAGCCGAAGAAATCGTCCGTGATCTCCGGTCGGCTATTAATTGCTCCAAGGCCATTCGAAAAGTGTTTGCGAAAGCGGAACGTTAATTAATTTATGAAAAAAAGACGAGGAGGCGTTGAAAATAAATACCCTTTGACTCCCAATGCGCATCCGTGCGATTTTGCAAATTCATCATCGATCGCCATGGCTTAAACGCGGATTCAGATCAACCGCGTCATGCCGGATATGTAAAGAGAATTCATAAACGTAGCGCAACGGATATAAACGGAAGACTTTGAATTGATAAAAAATTCAACGCTGCGTCTCTAAAAAGCGAGAACGGTACCATCGATATTCCATTGATGCTCGGTAAAACGCCGCTCGAAGGTCCAATCGTTAAAAGTTCCCTTTACGATGAATCCTCTTTAATTAGTCACTCTTGAAAGGAACTGACGCCGGCTACATAAGAATCGGAATCCACAGCGGCGTTCACGCGGATTCCCGTCCTTAACGAGAGGAATGCAGTCAGTTAGAGGAGTGTATCTCTTCGTCGAGATTATTAATTTCTGTTCCCGTGGTCGAAACAGCTCTCCCAAGAGGCTACGGAGAGAATTGGATCGACGGCTCTCCTCCTCGAGAGTGCGACGACGAGAAAGATAGCGTTAGGCCGTTACCACAGGATAATGGACGAACGGCAAAGGAACGAAGGAGGAGAGAGAGAGAGAAAGAGAGAAAGAGAGACAGATCAGGCTGAATAGGAAGAGAAGAGAGAGCGAAGTTCGGGGAAAGAAGCAAGGAGAAATCCTGGCGCCACTCTTGGCATACCGTTCACTCGCTTCGTTCGCTTCGACATGGGCTCGGGATGATCTCTTCTCCCTCGTTCCTTCGCGCGCGCGTTCTCATCCTGCATTTCGATCCCACACTGATACCGCCGGTTTCATCCGAGTGCGCCTAACTTATTGTCTTATTATTGGACCACCTAGAGAACGAAGACAGAGCCCGATCGCCATACCACGCCGCCCGCGCCGGCCACTTTTCCCGCTTCGGAATCAACCGTGATTCGTGAAAAAGCCGCGCATATAAAACACATGGAGGTATGGTGTGTCACTTGTGTGCCACATCTTATCAATCACATCGCTGACGAGCAAATGAAATGGAACACTGTTTAAAATTCTTGTTCATTCTGTTCAACCGATGTTGATAATTCCTCCAACGTAGAGAAAATTAAATATATATATAATGTTATGGACGCGCGGCATTGTTGAACGTCTTCTTCAGAATATCATCGATAAATGGCAGTTCACAGTTTAGTCGATGATATCTACGACACTCTGGGTGTTTTCCAACAATGTATGTACACGGATGACACAATAGGTCTGTTCGCGTTATTTGCACTTTTTGTACTCAAGACCTTTGTTTTCTCCCTTTTCAATGCCCAATTGTAATATATCTATCTCATTTTTAAAAATATTTAGGAATTTCAAGCAACGCGACATAGTGTAACACAGTGAATTATTGTATCCTTGTTGTTTGTCAATATTAAACAAAGATGAAACGATCACTGTATTACACAGCGTTGTTTGTTAGAAAGCTCCCTATGTTTTGTGGATCGATCGATCGCTTTCAAAATTGTTATTTGGAGACCGAACATGGCATACCGAGAATCCTTCATTTTTCGGAGACAGGCTACACGCCATGCCGCGGTACGGCGATATCGAATCGAAGTCGCAGCGGAGATTCCTCCAAATGTACAGCTCGAACAGCCGGAGAATAGTACGGATTCCACGACGTCCTGCCGGAGAGAGGAGATTCGGTGATTTGCCGATACGACACGATGGACAAGCATCGGCGCTTGTAACACGGACTTGTAACCGGAATCCCAACCGTTTGTTAAGCCGATAAACACTTCAGTGGTGGGACGTCCGGGCTGACAATCGAAGTTACGCTGATGAACTCCGAGAGAAGGTAATGAGAGAGCAACCGGTTTGCTCGTAAGAGAGCGAAATAGTCGCCGTTTTTCCTCGAAAATCGCGTAATGGATTGCGAATATATTCTGCGGATATCATGAGAGAAAAAGAAGTACTGCACGTAAAAGTTTATAGACGTATTTGATAATAAAGAAATTCGATCGATCACTCGAAGATTCGAGTGATGTTCGATCAACAAATGCTTTATTAATGTTTTATCTATAAACGAATTAGAATATTGTAGAGTTATAGGATATTTTACAAAGATAGGAGGAAAAGTAATATGATTTTTATGTGAATAAAAAAAAATATATATATATATATGTGTGTGAAATAAATGTGTGTGTGTTTATATTTTCCATATTATTAATGTAATACAAAATCTATTAATTTCATATATATGTTTTGTATATATGAAATTAATATTTATAATTAGTAGTTTTATATTTCATAAATAATATGAAAGATATTTACAACAACAAAATATTAATGCATGATTTATATTTTGTAGAAAGGAACGCGATGTCATTTACTAATGCGATAATAGTGCCATTAGATGTGCTAAGACGTTACAAAGCACAATCCACAGCTCTATTGTCGACTGACCGTGCCAATGGCTTGTGTTTATTAGAAATACAAACACCCAACTAGAACAACAAGGCAACAATGGCAAAGGGTCTGACTTGACCAGGTCTGCAATCATTGACGGCAGGCGACGTCCCTGGGCAGTTGGAGGAAGGTTTGGCGACACGTTAATGAGATTGAAACAAAAGAATCCTTCGATTCGAAGATAAACCCCCCGTGGAGTATAGGAACTCCAGGGGGTTGGTGGCGCCATAAGCTGTCATCACGTGCCAAACGCTAAAGCTATCCAGGTAGAATCAGAACCACCCCCGGTCTATTTCAATCCCAGCTACTCTCTTTCCCTGAAGATGCATCTCAGCGTATCAAAAATTCTTTTCGGCGTTCGGCTATTGCACCTCTCGAGATTACATGTTAGATAAACTATAATGTTCGCATACCGTTAAAACTCCTGCCATTAAACCTAACTCATTTCACAGATTTATTCTGAATATTAATTATCTCACAAATGATCTTATACCGACGAATTTTGTTATGATATATTCGATTTATAATTTTCAAGGATTTTGACAGTTAAATTTCCGTAACAAAATTCATTATTCCAATAAAATACTTCATGAGACTCATATATGCTCTACCGATATCTTTTATCGATGCTTTTATCCACCTAACATTTCACCCCGAGAAACAAATGAGATTCGTCAATAAGTCGAGAGAAGCTGGAGTAAATCGACCTCGATTACCATCGTCCATGAAGTTGATACGCTCGAGGGTGACCAACGAAACGCGTACCGTTAGCGCCAGGGAGAACAAAGATAACAACGTTAACCACACTATGAAAGCAACAGAGACAGACTTGAATGCAAGGTAGACAGGCGAGAGGACGGCAGGGGAAATGAAACACGCGTGGCGGCTACGTGTGGTTACGCCTACCCTGAAATCTACGAAAATTACCAAGTTTCCATGGTGGTATCGTGCGTAAGAGCCATCGGACGAACGCATGCGCCGCTTAGGCGATCTGGTTAAGACATCTACCAAGCGTTCCGCGTTTACGGCCCAACTATTGTCCGCCGATCGACTGCAGACGGCCCGGTCTAATCGGGACAATAGTTACTCGGCCATATGGTATGTGCCGGACCACACACGCCGGCGCCATACCCACACCGAAAGAAAGGGTGAACATACGAGCGGCGGCCGATGTAAACGTATCTCAAACACCAGCCTACGTGGAAACGATAAATAAACTATAACTAACCGCCCTCCGCGAGCCGGTGACAGGTGAATGGTGAGTCTTCTTGTTAGCTCCAGAGAGAGAGAGAGAGAGAGAGAGAGAGAGAGCGAGAGAGAGAAAGAGAAAAAGAGAGACAACGGACCTCCTCTCTCGGATGGCAGAGCGCCTATTCTCTCTCTTTCTTTCTGGAACTCTCGAACGTCGTGGTTAGTCGTTGCTGCCTACGAGAGAAGTCGCTGGTTTCTTTCTCTTAATCGTCCTACGCATAGTTGGGATATTACGCTTGAGCGTCAGGATTATCGATGTAAGTAACGGAGAATAAAGCGAGCAGCCTCTTTGCGATCAGCATCGACGCGATCAATCGGCACGATCAATCATCGTAGGTTTCGCCGTTAGGCGGCGGAATGACGGTACATTCATATCCAGCGAGAGAATTGCGTTTTCTGACGTCATAGTATTTTTATTGGACCACCGTGTTTGGTCTTGTGGACGGTTTTTGTATGTAGAGGTCCATTGTAACATGTTACATTTGCGTTTGTATCGTTCTCATATTTCTGGAATAATAAACCGTTTATTAGTAGATACAGGTAGCAATCGTTAGTAAACGATATTTTGTGTTTTGTTTTTATTGTTACGTAACACATTAATATTTCGCGAACGTTTCGACTTTACGTCATGACATAAAAGTAAAGGAAGAAGTCCGAGCAAAGGAAAAGCCTGACGATCCTTAGAAAAGCCTAATTTTAAGCAAATTTAGGAACCATTCTTTACGAAATTGGTTAAGCGTGTCGTTCTACCTGATACAACGGATCCTCGCCACGCCTCTCCAATATTTTCCAACATTGTGGCGATACAACTCAGGTACGATCGGGTCATTGTCGAGAAAGTTTCTTCGGCCCTCCGTACCAATTGGATTAAACGTATCTATTACTATTGTAGCTCCAAACAGTCCTCCTACGACTCTTATTCGAGATGGCTGGGACTTGTTATTCAGATTTCATCAAATGTCACTCATTTTTTCTCTACCGAGCACAATGCCCTCTCCTCGGCCAGATTATCCGCATAACTTTTCAGGGTAGAATTAGGCAATCTCAAACGATCCAGTTCGAGCCGGTTGTTTGATTTTCGCCGCTAGAAGACATATAGGTAAAACGAAGGCCGAAACGAAGGACATCTTCCTTCTTTTCCGGCCTCTGTTTTCAAACTTGTCCAATTTCCGGCTCGTTGGAGCACTGCGTCGGACATTTTCGGAACGTCGAAACAAAACGACGATCCCTCTATCGGACTTGGCGTGGCGCTCCGAAATTATTCGGCCTGCCGTCTCTGAAAAGTTCACTGCAGCATGACCGGCGAAATAAGGTCTTTGTTAAGGATTGAGAGAAAGCTTTGCGAAAATTCATGCATGGACTCGCAAAGAATGAAGGTGGCGGAATCTTGTTTCTCTGATGTCGAAATTTGCATTACTATATATTTGCTAATTAAATTACATTTTTGGCATAATTAAAAGTTATATTAATTTTTATGACTAATTAATGAATTTTATAATGATTTTTTTGTAAACGACGTGCACTTTTAACTTTCGCATTGGTCAGGTTACCGATAATCCATGAGGTGGTAGATGCTCGAGCACGTTCTTTATCACGAGATACTCTTTCCGCAATATCGGCCGCCAGGCCGATTAGCTATAGGGTGGGCCATCTATTGGTACGTTTTTAAAAATGCGATCAAATGAGCATACATTGATATTTTTTATTAATTTTTTTTTTGTTGTGAAGCTAAAAGTATCCGCGTCAAGAATGAAAAACGATTTCGTTCATGTGGCTCCCTCTACTGGCCTTACAGTATGCCATTCGGTCACCCCAATTATTAATGACATTTTGGACTATTGTTTTTCAAAGCTGGAATTGTCTCACACTTTGGGCCACAGCCTCAATATTCTCGGGTGTGCGCACTGTCCGAGCTCTGGGACCACTTCTGTCATCCACAAACATCCCTTTCTCACGAACTTTCCTCACCAATTTGCGTATAGCTCCTTCGGTGCTCCATATTTCTTTTCAAAATTCGTACAGTTTCGGCGACACAGCACTGACTTTGAAAATAAGTTTTTAAAATTTCAAAACGCTCTTCAAGAGAAAACATGTTGTTTCGTGCCGCGGACGGTATGACTAATAAACTGTCAAAATTTCGGGTCTGTAGCTCGTTCGGTGTTGCCATACGACGAAATTCAAAAACGTACCAATAGATGGGCCCACCCTATATAAAGAAACACACACGCGGCGGTGCAGTGTAATCATTACGAATGAGAGCGAGCGTACGGAGGAGTAAAAGAGAATGAAAGAAAAAAGGGAATAGGAGAGAAAATCGGAAGACGAATGAAGAAAAGAGAAACGGAAGAGACATCAAAGGGGAACTGCTATTCGCCGACGTTCAGACGATTCGTGGAGTAATGTGCGCGTGTACGCGACCGGAGAGGGAAACGTCGCAACTTCAGAGAGCGATATTTCGGAGCGGAGGTCACGCGATTACGCGGGTCGAAGATTCGTCTAGTCGGAAAAGCGGTACGATGCTCTTGACGTATAATAAAAATAGAAATGCGTAAACCGGCCTTAGGCCGAGGGAAGCGCATCGAGAGTGGACTCCTTTGTACGTGAGAAATTAAGCCTGAAATGCCGAGTAGAAATACTCTGCAACCGCGCGAGAGAGGGTATGTATAAATGTCTTTCTTTTCCGCTCGGATCATCCGGTTAAACAGATCCCTTCTCTCGATCATGTACGTTGCTTGCTCGCCTGCTTCTCGGCGTCTTCTTTTCTTCCGTGTTTTTTGTTATCAACCGTCCGCAAAATAGTTTCTAGGACTGTTAGGATCGAGCGCATGCTCCTTGTGTTCTCGTATTAGGTGTCCTCCGGTATATCTCTCTGGTGTAGCGAGGCGTGCGAGGATCAGCCGCCTGATCTGGGACCTCGTCGAAAGGATACGACGGTTGGTTGCAGGTCCAGTTACGCGAGTTATCCTTTAATTTGCCTTAGTCGAAATGCTTCGAGATGAAGCGCCGCTTTGACAGACAACACTTAATCTTATAAATTATAAATATTTACATGTGTTTTTTTTTATACGCAATTTTGCAATTCTGTACCTTGTATAAGTTTGTAAATTCACTCAAGAAACTCGCAACTTATCGCAACGATAGATGAGGACATATATATCGAGATGAAATTAGATAAATAATTAATTAATAGAAAAAAAGGAAAGAGATAAAGAGATAGATAGATCAAGCATTTATTATGGTTCTAGGATGAACCATCTTTTTTACAAATACAACTTAATAACAACGAAGAGAAAATAAAATGTAACAAGAAATAATAAAAGAACAAAAACAAAAATAAGCAAAATGAACAAAAAAGGAAAAAAAGAAAAATAAAAAACACACGTAAATAAATAATGTAACAAGAAAAAAATTATAATAATTTCACTATTATATAAATACAAACATAGGCAAAAAAATATAAGAGCTTAAGTAACTAATGTAAATTTAATATCGAAATTTGTAACTTATAATCCTCAATCGGAATCTTTCGATAATCTGAAACTTACGATAAAATTAAATAAATTTAAATAAAAAATTCCTGCGTACAATATCTACAATAACACCATAATATTTAGTTTACCCGTCTCTCAAATTTTTGTGGAATCACTTCGAGCTGAATTAAAGCCAGTCAACGCCAATTAAAAAATAATATAACATCAACATTACAATTTTTTCTATGCGACGATACAAATGCAATATAACACATTGTTGAGTGTGAAATTGTAATATGAGTGTTATAATATTTTTAGTGAAAGTCAACTGGGAGTAGAGCATCTCTCTCTCTCTCTCTCTCTCTCTCTCTCTCTCTCTCTCTTTCTGTCTTCCTCGCAAATGCGTTTCGTTATTGCGCAATAAAGAAACTAAGATAACTGTCTCTATTATTGTGCTTGACTCTATTAGGGCGCTTTTATATTTCAATAAGCTATAAAGAAAACTAGCACGAATAAAAAGTATTTTTTTATTAAGTTAAATTATTAATGTATAGGATGTACGATAGCAAAGATAGCATTTCATTTTTTAACTATTAAAGTATTTTAAACATTCGAAAGATATGAGGAATTTATGTGAATCCAGTAATAATTACCGCAAGATTTTATATTTGTCTCTGTTAGTGTGCTCTATATTGAAGCTGAGAACGTTGTATTATGAGTGTACATTGAAATAAGTATAATTCAAATATTGGATCATCTAAAAAGTACTTTGTCACTAGATATATGACCATCAACACACATCTAGTGACAAAAAACCGCGGATACTTTTTAGATTACCCAATAATTACTTATGTAATATTAACTTAAACTAGCTTAAATTTATTATCTGATTTATTTAATAATAAATTACATATATGTTAAAATGAATCAAATAAGGATAGGCACACAAATTGAGGATCACAAATAAGATCATTGCCTTGAAGGATTTACTAATAGGGACAAAAATAAATTTTTTATTTTTATCATAAACATTATAAAGTATTAACATTTTTTTTAGTTTAAAGAAATATTATTAGACAGAGAAAAATAGTTGAAAAACCGATTTCAAGCAGACAAAATTAAAGCTACAATATTTAATTCAATAATTAATTCAATAATAAGCAAATTGGCTTGAAAATACATTAACTAGGGACAGTTACTCTATGAGATAGATAAAGACAGAAATAGATGCGAAGAGAGAGGAAAGGGAAAGAAGAGACAGAGAGCCGGAAAGGGTTGCCAGGTCGAAATCGGCGGAACATAAAAGAGAACCGGAACTCAACACGGGCAGCGAATGAAATGCACGTCTTGTGCTTTTTACATAGAGCCCGGCCGACGACATTTTCGGCGGGGGATCCAAAAACGAAAGAAGGAGAAAGACAGACAAAACGCGAGGGGACCCAGGAGGACCCGGATAACGATAGAAGTGGGAGAAGGAGGGCGATACTTTCGAGAGCATGAACACCCCGGAGATCCCAGATCGAGTTAAGATAATTGCTCGTTTGTTTAAACATTTGACCGACCGCTCGAGAACAGCCCATAGCTTTTTGCTTCCTTTTCACCGCGCTCCTCGACTTCTATACATGTATACGTAAGTGTGGCACTCACACGCGCACCATTCCTTTCTTCGCGTTTCGCTTTCTTCCATGCTGTTCGCCATGTCTGCGAATTCATAACGCCTATTAGGGAATCAAAAGATGCAAATCTTTTCACTGACACCTCGGCTCGCGCGAGTAGAGAGATAATAAATATGATTTTTTTCATACAGATAACGTGTTTTTTTTTTCACGCGGTACAGATATCGTTTTCTCGTTGACAGTAAATATTTGAAAGATACGGTGAGTTAATTGCGTATCTAATGCAACAATATTTCTCAATGTATTTTTAACGAGACGCTGCAAACGCTTTCTTGTAACGAACAGTCTCGCTGTTTAAAAGTTACGGCTTCAGGGAATTACGGTGCGATTCAAAATTGTTTGGGTTACGAGTCTTTCGCTACGGAAAATGCATTCGTATGTACAAATCCGTAATGAAACGGCTGAGAGTGACAGAAACGTTGATGGGGAGTTGTTTTCATGCGTCGGAATAAAGTCGGTTGGATGCTTTCGGCGAGCTTTGCGGGTGACACCGTGCATAGCGACTATTCGCGAACTCTCGACGTTGTTACACACTCTGCGTCTTATAATCGATAACAGTAGTTCGCGAAATTATTAAATTATTAAATATATTATTGTTAAACGTTTATTTTTTTATATTGATCAAAATAATTATTAATATCTAATAATTTATTATACTTTAGTTTTTTTTTTCTAAAGATTTAGATTTTTTTCTAAAACAGTGCGAAATAATTTCGCTTCGTGTTATCTGTTTTGCTGTATAAATCATAAAGATGCAAAAGACACCTAATTGTCGCCACCGTTTCGCCGCGGAAATATTGCATTGGCAAAACGATATTAGAAATCGAACGCGATAGCGAATTGGGCTTTGTGTGTGTTCCGCTATTTGTCTTTCAATTCTCCGCAGTCAGCGAGCGAGCACCGCCGCAAACGTTGCGCGTCGATATTTACCCACGATACAATGACTTTGGGGTAAGCAGCTATCGACCGATCAAGTGAAGTCAGCGCCGATATTATGTTCCGCGACATGATATTTCAGGAAAACCGTTGAAACCGTGTCACGCGATATATTTCAAGCGATATTTATAAATATGAAGAAAAAAAAAATGGATGATGCGCTTTATTTTACTTTAAATCTTACCCAAAAACGTATTGCGATTGATAACCGTTATCATCACTCATATAACTTTTCTCGTTAGTCTGGTATAATAAAATAACTCGTATAATTAAAGGTCAAGATCACCGAGACGCGTAAGAGCACCAGCTTTCATCAATCCTCGCGATCCCGTCTCGCGACCTTTCTCGCACGGAAAAATGTTTGACATATAAAAAGCGTAGCGAGTCGAATTATTACTCCTTTCGCGACGTCTCCTTGCCGCGAAAACCGAATGTCCTCCACGCTCTGATAAGTTCCCCTCTCGACTTACGATCCCGAGTTGCGATCGCCGTTGGATTCCTCCTCGCTCACTCCTTGTAACTGCGGCCTCGTTCGCGACATTAAGGGAGTGGGCTACCAGGGGGTGATAGATGACGCGAAAGGCGCCTCAGAGGGACGCCTAGCATCTTCCATTCCGAGGATCGGAGAGTGCTACGGTCTGGTTCGACACATATAAACACGAGGGAAAACGTGATATTTTACCCCTCAAAGGGAACGTCTTTATAGATACGTACATGGGTACGCATCGATTTCTACACGCGAGGGATATAGTCCCTGCGATCGAGAGAGAGAGAGAGAAGGGGGGGAGGATGAAGAGAAAGAAAAAGTAGTGAAAAGTTCTGTCTCCGACCAATTGCTTAGCAAACATCACCGATGGTCGTAAATCGGTAGCGCCGTGTAGGTCGACTTTCTCTCGGCGATAATGTTGCTGTGTATTACGTACTATGAATTACATCTTTTTTTATACATGTGCGTAATATTCCGTATTAATTCCGGAGATAGATATATCGTCTCCGATGTGAATCTAAATAATAATAAGACCTTGTCTATATTAGAAATCTGTACAAGATCTCGAACAGAGAGAGCTAGAATCGCACTGGCCAAATTGTTTAAATTCGATTGGTCAATTCTTTCTCTTTGAGGTCTTGGACCGATTTCTAGCATCGCACACAAGGTTCCAGAGAAGTCTCGATCGTATCAGCGACGGCGATGCGATTATTTCGAGCGACGCTCGTATTTAACGCCTAGTTTTTCATCGCGTACGCACGCGGCGCGGCACATAGTTTTACGCACGGCCGATAGTAACGCAGTTATGCGTGCGGGTGTATTTTATGCGCGCGTATACACAAGCCGCTGGATCCCGAGAGTGTGAGAGAGAGAGAGAGAGAGAGAGAGAGAGAGAGAGAGAGAGAGAGAGAGAGCCGATCTCTCACATAACTCGGCGATTCAATAACGGCCGTGTCGCCTACAGGACAATGCATTCGCATCGGTTAGGTGCGCATGGTCTACCTCTAATGGTGAGCTAGGTTGGACCTGGTCATGTAACGTATAGCGACGTATAACTTCGTACACGTTAGAATATACTCGGCGTACATATTGTATCCACGCTGTTTCGCCACGCGCGCTTTGCTTGCGAGAGAGACGCCCAGCGGGCGCGTGTAATGCCGCTCGTGTTGATCTACGTCGTATATCGATTACAAGCATTTTTAAGATGTAGCGTAGGTTTCTCTGCTCTTTTAGATTACTCAAACGTTCGATTGGCGAACCATCCCGATCGAAATAAAATATTTCCTACAAAACACTTTGAAGAAGATCAGAAATCCTTTTAGTGTATTTCTATATCCTTTTAATTTCTCAAAAAGAATCAACGGCATTCCAAATAAATATTTGATTCAATCGTTCTACTTCTTTTGGAGTGTCACATGTCGAACTATATTCATACGTCCGCGATGAAATCGACATGTGGTATATCCAACAAAAAACTTTGGTACGAGTTCAAATCTATAGAAGCCATTAAGCTCGGGGAGGATGTTAACCTGTACTCCTCGTAACGCGTATACACGCGAAGGATCTATAACCGGGCGAGATCTATAACCGCGTGATTGTAAAAAATAAAAAGGGAAAGTACAACTACACCGAGAATCTTGAATTTCAAACTTTCCAAATCTACGCGGAGAAGCTTCACATGTACGCAAAGAACGTTCTATAAAAAGCCCTCCGCTCATTTTTCTCGAGGGGAAACTTTTGCCTTCTACGAAGCACGATAGGATTATTAGACAGCTCTTTGTAAACAAAATAGCGCGCCACGCCGTATTGATTCGCGGCAATGACGACGATGACGACGACGACGACGACGACGACGACGACGTCGACGACATTCGTGGTTTTCCGTTGCGCGTCCTTACTTTAAACGACTATTACGTTCGACGTTAAAACAAATGTACGGGCGCACCGTAATCGATACTCAACGGCTACTTAAATCCGAACACGAAACCTCGGTCTCTACGGCTCTACCATGTAAATACGACTCCGCGGATTCGGGATAGCTTTTCACTCGAATGCTATCAAGCGCAGTCACGACAACCCGTATCACGAATGGTTCACCGCAGACAGCCGAGCCATTTATCCGCGAGTATCGTCTAGGGATGATTACCAAAGTATACTTTATTTCGCAGATAGTTTTGACCCGTATTCAGGACGCCTTAACAAAGTTTCAGATTTCTGAAACGTCGATGGATCGATACACATTTTTTATGAACGAGTACTGACCCGTATTCAGGATACCTTTACCAAGTTGCAGATTTCTGAAGAATTCGAACTTGAAAATTAATTTGTCTCGTAAATTAAAGAAAAATAATTAACGCTGTAATTTATACTCCCCCTTTTTTTAAATAGATACGCCCTAGTGCTTCTAACACGTCGGTTTCTAAGAAGGAGAAGATATCGTTAACTCTGATATTATCGGAGTGTATCGCATGCTTGCTGCCTGTTCATTATTACCGCGTCTCACGATGCAGCTAATCGGTCGCGATCGCGAACGTGTCCGCGCAGATTAACGGGGTGCTCGCCTGTCGTTGCACCCGTTATTGTTTAATACGGCGAGAACGGGAGTGGTATCATAAAGAATCCGAGAGACAGCACAATCGCACGCGCGTCATTATTCACGTATGAGCACTATGAATACTCGTCTGTACATGGCTATAATTCGCCGAGGTTGCATTACACAATATGCACGGCTACTTAACGTCGAGTCAGGAGTCTCGATCCGCGATTTGCGCGCTCCTGCTCGAGCGAGACTATCGCGGATGTAAATTCCTAGTCGATGAAAGTCGAGCACGGCAGTCGAGATACTTGAAACTATCGCTTCCAGCTATGCCCCAACGGAGGCATTTCAAAGAGACACTCATTAGTGGTTATACTGCTATTGTTTCATCAATGTAAAATCGAAGAGATTTGTCCAACGGCGATAAACTCATAGATGATGGCGGTAATTCATTTTTGCGATAATTTAAACGGACGATAGGAGGTACCTGCGCGAATAATAATATGGAATTATTGAATCTCATGCTGTATTATATATGTTATATTATATATACTTGATACTCGTTAGATGTAATTATTTTTTTTTTAATGTTTATCTATTCTTATCTAGTTCTAAAGAAAAAATAACGTATATCTTTTATGATGATTAACCCTTAAAATAATTTTCGTGACCTGTAACATGTTAGTAGCGACACGCATCGCTGAATGATTAATCGATTTAGATGCCTTGTAAATTTTAGAAAAATTCTATCTTGCCGTGATAGAGGCATATATAATTGATGTTTTTACTTTCGTTTACCTGTTCTCTATCAGCCTTTCATCTCTCATTTCCAATCGGCAAAGACAGTTCCCGGAAGTCGTACTTCGAAATCGTTTCCACGGAAGATTCTTTTCGATCTTAAAGATCAATTCTGCTGAGCGAATC
Organism: Acromyrmex echinatior; assembly: GCF_024713525.1. Classification (NCBI taxonomy): domain Eukaryota; kingdom Metazoa; phylum Arthropoda; class Insecta; order Hymenoptera; family Formicidae; genus Acromyrmex; species Acromyrmex echinatior. The sequence continues at coordinate 15,498,431 of NC_141855.1, forward strand.
GGGAATTATTCGAAACCGCTGGCAGCACGGCACGTAGAAATCACTACGTCGAGGCGATGCAATTTCGCAAGCACGTTTGACGTAGTCGAGGGTTCGTTTTCCAATGCCAAGTTTTCGGGATTTCATCGAATAAATGTCCACCCCGGACTCCGATACTTGCGAAGAGCAAACATGTCATTTTAATAAATGCAAGTCGAGTACAAAAGGGAGAAAAATGACGTCGCAGAAGTCGAAACCTACTTAGTACATTTTATCCATGTATCAGCGAATAGATAGACTGCAGTTCTATATAATAAAACGTATTATTTTCTCTTCATCTCTTTCTATCTTTCTTTCTCTCGTTTTATGATCTCTATTTTGTACCTAATCTGTATCTTTTGTTTGTAAGACACGAAGTTTCTGCTCTTCGAATTGTTCATCTATCCGCGAAAAATGGATGATAGAATTGGGAACATGATTCGTTTAACGATCGAAATCATATATGAAAATTTCATATTCCTGACCACTTGAGCCGTTCACCTTCCGGACGATCACCTTCGCTCAATATCCAATGTCCAATAAGGTTGCGTACGTGTCAGGACGCACACCAGCACGTAGGGCACTCACACGAGGAAAGGTCTTCCTGGAGGTACACATCGAAATCGTACGAGCCACCCCCGGGATGACCATCCTTCCCTGGGCGCAGCATTTTGGGGCGTCTTTTGGCTGCCGTGCTCTCTCGTCTCATGCGCGCATACACATATATACAACGCGCGCGCGCGCGCGTACACACACACACACACACACATACACATTCTTACGTATATAAGGCGAGGTGGAGGTGGGGGTCTGCGAGATGGTGCGACGGTTAGGGGTTGCTGGTGTGTCCAGTCCACTCCAGTGGAGCCCAGGGCAGACCGTTCGATCAATAGAGGGTAGAAGCTACACGTTTCTAGGAGGTGGACACCCTGCTCTCTGCCGCCCCTCGCATATGCCGTCGACGACGATCACACCGTGCCACCTTTCATACGATACCGCCGCCTTTTCGTCACTCTTATCTCTCACAATTTTTTGCTGATGCTCTCATCGAGCATTTGTGAAGCATCGCTATCTGAAAGTTTCGCGCGACCTTTCTCAAGTATACTATCGCATATGTTTTTTAAAGGTATTTTTTTCGTTTTAATAAAGTTGCTTGCAGTCTTTCGAAAACCGGGGTAAAACTCACTATTATTTCCGGACACTGTGTGTGTGTGTATATATATATATATATATATATATATATATACATCCGGTGCTGTATCAGTGACGAAATGTTACATTTTTACGGCAACTGATAACGGTAAATGATAACGACGATATGAAGAATCCGCGTTGGCATATCGGCGGAGTTAAGGTCATTGACCCACGGCCAATCGAAAATTACGAGGCGCTTCGCTCGCGCGGCTCGTACTCGCCGAGTCTTGATCCAATTATCTCGTGTCCCTTGTCGGGATCAGCGTGCTACGCCATTGGTCTGCGTGGTCCAGACCGCCGGGCCGTTTGTTTTGTAAGTCTAATCGCAGAACAGTTCTCCGGTGGTCCTCCTCGGCTCCATCTACCGCTACAACGGTCTCTCTTCGCGTCTCTCCTGTCTCTCTTCCCACTCGAACCCCGGGGCCCCTCACGCCTCTCTCGCTTCTTCCTCGTGCGACGTCGGCCGACGCGGCTGCTATTTTATTTAAAAAAAAAAAAAAAAGAAAAGAAAACGACCACCAAGCGCACTTTCGTTCGTTCGTTCATTCTCGGTGCAAGCGAGGGGTTCGATTCTCTTCTGCGTATAGTGGCGCCATGGCCAACGCTCCTAACCGCGCGCGGGGAAGAAAAAAGAAATGGAGAAGAAGAAAAAAGATAGAGAGATAGAGAGAAAGAGAGAAAAGTGAAAAGCCAAGAACTTCGTAGCTAGAGAGCTGAGAATACTGCACTGCAACAAGCCCCGGGAAACCCTATTCACCCTCGCAACAGCACCATCATCGCCATAGGAGAAATCGTCGGCTTGATGACTCGTCGGCTGATTGCACGGAATTAACGCGGTATCAGACACCGGTGAATACTCGAAATCCAAAGAGCGATCACATCACTTCCATACAGTTCCAACTCAAATCAATTATTATCTCTTGCCTCTCTTATAACATCGAACATTAGACATTCTTCTATAATATTCTCATTGCTCGCGCAATCGTGGGAACGATATATCTCTTTCATCGAGATGTGCGAGCGATTGCTATAATAACGCGAAAGCCATAGTAGCGCGAACGTAATCGCTCCACTGAATTATTCCGAGCTCCATTATTTTAGGGAGTAGGGGGATAAGTCTGTGTTCCCAAGGTAGAAAAAGCCCTGCTAAGGTTGAGACAATTTGCTTTTTTTCTACGCTCTTGAAGCGGTCATATACGGTGCCTCTAATGATTTGATTACCGTAGGATGATTAGATAATGGACAGATAAAAGAGAAATGTAATATTTCACTCTTGAACATCAAGTGTTTTCGTGTACTCGGAATTTAGTTGTTATCTATTTTGTCATGCCTTTTGATATTAAATAAATTATCGTTTCTCATGATAATTTTATGTTTCATTATTGTTATGATATTAATATATATATATATATATATATATATATATATATATATATCATTATGATACGGTATTATTAATTTTTTCGTTAAAAATTAATGGAAAATTTGATTTATTTCACCATTATATTGTAATACTCCAATTGATCCTGCTTCTCTCTCTCTCTCTCTCTCTCTCTCTCTCTCTCTCTCTCTCTCAAAACGATATATAATATTTATAATAATATTACTTAGATTTAAGATTATATATTATTTGTATTGTTTTTTTCAAATAGCTGAAAAAGCTAATAAAGATTCATTCATTCATTCATTTATTTATTCCCTCTCCCTCTCTCCCCTATATATGAGCAATAGTTCTAATAATTCCGAGAGAACAGTAACTCAGGAAAAGTACGAATTGTCGTGACTGCATCTCGTAAGAGATAGCATGGAGATTTCTCGGAGTGAAACTTCGCTCATCCTACACACCACCTTCACTATGAATGCTACGATGCTTTTTTTTCTCAAAGTGTCTGACGAGGTCTCAACCTTTGACCTCGCATTGGTTTCCTCTCTCTTTGCAAGGAACGACATTGAGGTAAAAATAATAAGAGAAGAAAGTATCAGGAAGATATGCGCGATAGTAACAAAAACAGCATGAAGTTTACAAAAGAACAGAAATCGATTAATCGCCATTAGTATTCACGCGGAAGAAGCAACAAAATAAATGTTTCATATATTTGCGACCTGGAGCACAGCATCGCGGGAATTCCCAATCCTGAGGAATATACGAAAGAATAACGGAAAAGCGTGGAGACGCAAATATACAAGAGAAACGTGAAAGAATATCAGCCACGAACGGCCGTCTTTTCTACAGGGCTAAAGTTTTCTCGGGGGAGTTTCACACAGGGCTGAGCCATCTTATCTTGGCGCCAGGGCTAGGCAGGGCCTGGTAAAAGGGATAAATAAAGCAGCGCGCGCGTGTTCGTGAGGGCGAGTGTGCGTGCGCAGCTGTGGTCAGCGAGTATTAGAGGATTGACCGTAGGTGGCCTAGGGAGAGATAGAGAGAAAGAGAGAGGGAGGGCCAAGAGCCATAATGATATTGGTTCTGGATCCGTAATCACTGTTATACGGGAATTAATAATCTCTGCGGTTTTAGTTTTGCGGACAAAGTCACGTGACCGCGACCAAACTCATTTCCTCAAAGATGATTGAGACATCCGCGTCCGAACTCTACGAGAACGAGCTTGCGACGTCAACGTTAATGATGTTTTATGCGAAATATGTACACATATATGTAACTGTGAGAAACGCGTTGTCTTTTAACTCTTTCGTCTGCAATCGAATTTTTTTCACGAAGTAGTAGATAAAAAGTAGTAGAAGTTGTAGATAAAAAACAATGCGGATAGGACCAAAAAACTTCAAATATAATATATGAAAACTTCATGTTAGTGATATTCAAATTTCTCAAAGTTTCATAAATATTTTTTACTAGCTCTATCTTGTCTATTTTATTGCCGATAGTTTTAGAGAATCTAATTCCTTTAGTATTTTTTTACAAAATTGTTTAAATGATTTGTGCGCATCGCTTTTATGTATTGTACTTTGTCCGCCGCACAGAACAACTTAAAACCGAAGAGCAAGAAAGAATTTCGGGCATCGAGCGACGAAATAAGGGCGCTTACTAGAATTCGTAGAGAACCTATCCGGCAGAGAACCCACGGAATGCTTGCACATAAAGACGCAACCCCATAAGACTTCATCCCCTTTTATACAGAACGTTCTCGCCCCCGAAGGAGCGCTTGCGACGCGCACTCGTGGGTTCGTGTGTGTGTGTGGGTGTGCGCGCACGTGTATGCGACCGCGTATGGGTTACTCCGGGATCGATGTTTCCTCCTTCATCCCCGGTATCGGGATGTAGTTCGTGCGTAAAAACCAACCCCAAAGATCTTGTCCCCTCGCTCCCCATTCCATTCCACGTTGCTTTTTTCTCTTGAATTCCGCCGCGCGAGAATTCAGAGTCTACGAAATTCGACGGAGAATTCCTGAATATATTTTATTCTCCCTGACCTCCACGATTTCCGCCAACTTACGCTTGACGTTGTGCCTTTTCGAATTTTACAAGTAGAAGGAGAGAAATAGTGACCTAAATAATTCTCTTTTCTTGAATGTGCATGAGTACTTGTATCGAAAGAAAATTTTCCAATCGAAAACTTTATTTTAATCTGTATCGTATTTCAATAAATATAGCAATAATAACAAATAATAGATATAGATAGTAATAATAATCAATTTTAGCAACCTTTAATCTTTATTTTGAACTCCAAAGACTTATATCGATCTATAAATTCTAGTTGATAAGCGCTCTTTTTCTTGCTCTCCGATTTTATTATTGTGTAAGTTCTACACGGCGAACAAAGCACAAAACTGTTAGTTTCAATTAAATCCTTTACCATTTTAATTTTAATTTTTTATTTTTGTGCGCAACGAAAAGCCGGGTGCAATATAAAAATTAGATCACGCGATTACTTTTATCCTCTCGACTTGATGTTTTGAGCTTGGTATATCCATTATTCGATGTCGAGATCTCATTGGACCTGCAAGAACTCGGACAGGCGGACGTTCGCCGTCGTTTTGCCGGCCACGAATTCCGCGGAAAACCCTCGGGCGAAACCTCAACAAAAGTTTCACAGTCGAGGAGCCAGCGACAATAGGAAGAGCAGAACACGGGAACGATTTAGCGCTGAATGCGGATGTGACTAATTTTCTGGGTTGTCCACACAACCTACCGTTTAAATCTTCCCCCATCGGCGTCCAGAAAACGTTAGTCGACGCTTCAAGCAACTCCGGTTGCCGTTGCCAAATTAACGGAACTCCTCGTTCTCGTTTATCAGACAGAATGTATATCTATAAGTACTTAAAGTAATTTATGCGAAGTAATCCAATCATTTTAAAGAAATGAATTTTAATGTAAAATTGAGTGAATCAAAGTTTATGTAATTTAAGGAGAATATTTGCGTAGAGAAAGATTAAATTGTGAAAAGATGTAGGAATGATAGAGAATATGTATATTTTTTAACATCTGCTCTTTAATATGAGGGTCAGTGGAAAAGCACTCGCCGGATGTTGAATGTGAGCACGAATTTTACGCTGCACGGCAATTAATACGGATCTGGTCTAAGGTTAATGAAATTCCCGGGTGCCGATTTCCCGTGCTCTTTCCGACATTCTGAATTACCAGTTCCGTGCTCCTTCCTGCTCTGAGAGTATGCACGCTGTATAATGATACGGAGGTACACGTCAACGGAGTAAAGCTGAATTAATGACAGACGTCGAAGAGAAGAGCCGTGGAAATACAGGCTACGGTTTCACAATGGCCGAGGTGCAGGTTATAATGCGAATGGCAGTTATGTATCGCGGTAGGAGTGCCCGAGATAATAAGGGGTTGTTGTCAGTAGCGGTGTTGCATGTGCGGAAAAGGGGGGAGATTCTACGCGACACTACGCACACGGCCCAGATATGTATTTGTTGCGAGAACGTACTTTCGAAATTGAAAATTACGTTGTCGAGATTAATGTAATACTTAACATTCGGAACTGGCATGAGCGGAGTTTATTGGATGGAAAATATTCTATAAATGTGCCTACATTGATAGAAAGAATTAATTTTCTGAGCGTCATAAAAGAAAATAAATTCTACTTACATTTATTTTGTCAGTTTCGTCTTATACACACACACACACACACACACACACACACACACACACATATATATATATATATAGTATTTATTTATGAGAGAGATATTGTATTATATAGTCTAAAAAGAATTTCTAAAAAGAAATAAAAGAACTATTGAAAATATATAAAAGAAAATGTGAAGCTATATTAATAAATTCATTTGCGTATACTGAGTTGATTACTACTAAAAGTGTGAAAAATTTAAACGTTATATACGCGCTCGTGTATAAAAGTGATTGTATCATACAATTAAAATGTATTCCAGATTAATCTGGCGAAAACGGTGTTGCAAGAGCTTGAAAGTAATCCCGAAGGTGCGTCTATTTACATTCGATGAACTACGTTAGAAACGGATAACAAAGGAAATCCTGGACGGAAAAATATTGTATACGTGCATATATGCATGTACTTGAAATACTCGAAACAAAAAAATCACATACGGTCATATTCAACTACTTTGACTGACGCACCGCGACGCGACGGCATCACGCATTTATTAGGTACGCAAAAGTAACAAAACAGAAAATGAAAATTCAAACAATTTGCTGTACCGATCATTGACGGCAATTAACGACAATTTTATTGCGCGAATTCACTGTATCCCGAGCATCGAAAATGGATCGTGCGTAATTATTTGAATGCGATTGAAATTTCGCGTTTTCCGCGGTGGCGGTCGCGAGGAAATGTCGACTGACATCAATTGTACGTCAGAAATTTGATGCGATCCGCGGCGGCCGGCTCCCATCCGAGCATTCCGCGCGTGCCGTGTAATTTATAATTTCCATGAAATATTCACGCGTCGCTCGCGAATACCGGTAAAACCGCGGTACTCGCGGAACTTTACGAATCTCGCGACTCTCTGCGAGCACGGCCGAAAAAAATCGCTCATTCCCGTTGTATCATCCCGGAGTTTTCGGCATTAATTAAACGCGAGCGCGAAACACAAATCTCACCTCTCAGCTCACAATACGCGGCTCGGTTTGAATACATTCGACAGCATCAATGAAATGATGGATGGATTTTCGTGGTTCTATTGTTTAACTAAGCATGCTTTTCATAGTAAAATGTTCTTCATGATATACGTATGTCTTTTTAGAAATATTATTATATTATAGTCATTGTAATACTATTCACTTTGTAATATCTATCATATAATAATGTGATAGTGTTAAATATTACAATTGATCAAGTAACATTAATTTGTAAAAAAAAAATTACGAAACATCGGAGCATCTATATTATATTATACGAGCATAGTAAAATACACGAGCATAGTAAAATACACGTAAACCGATAAAGAACATGTTAACGAGCAATGATCAAATAATGATAAATTTCACAAACTCTGATGCTGCCGTAATGATTGTTAATCTTATTAACTTTAAGTTAATCTCGTTAATCTCGTCTCTCTGTATCGCATTTACGTAAACGACGTTTTTCTCACGATAAATGACGACGATTAATATATCTATTGTATATGAGAGTTATGTGTGTGTGCGCGCAATATAAAAAAAATTTGAAAATTAAGAAAACAAGTAGAGATTTCTAAAATGATCCTTACTAAATAAAATACCTACATATATGTATAATTAAATAAAATGTAATTATACATAAGCGACATTTTAGGTCTCTCTTTAATACGGTAAGGTCTCATAAACCGCTAATCCGAGTGTAGAATATTTCCAGCGTGATAATCTCGCTCGCATCTATATTAATTAAATATTTACGATATCGATCGCGTCATCACATCGGCGCAACTTGCCGGCGCGCTTTCATGGCGCGACATGAATCGGGAGGTCGAGTTTCCGACCGATTCCGGGGATATCGGGGGCTCGGGGAGGCGGTCGGCTGAATTTCCATTGGTGCTCACCTCAGGGGTGGTTTTTGGCCGAGCTGCCCCGAAGAAAGGGCCCCTTCGCACACGACGGCACAAAACGCTTCGCGCTAATACACGTACGGCTGGGCACGACGCTAGAAAACTCACCCTCGGAGAGAGGAAAAAAAAACGCGTCGCTCATAATGGAAGCGAAGCTATCCCTCCTGCCTCCGCTATCCGCCCTTCCGCGACCCCCTTTTATACTGACGATGGTACACGCGTGTGCCATTGGGAATTTCCGAAATATATATCCCCGTACGTCCTATTGTCGGGCGAAGAATGGCCGGAATTTCATAGTTTCCTCCATCTTTTCCTACGTTTTCACAAGCGGCGCGAGGGAGATCGTATTTCGGGCTCTCTCTTTCACGACGCGGTGTATGCTCTGCTTGCGCCCGTGTTCGGAGTTTTTCCTTCACGGGTTTCCTCTTGCTTTGCAAACCACCCGCTTTTGCAGGCCTATCGAGGTGGAACGTGCAATGTATGTAAGTATAAGAATCGTGGACACTAGGCTTGTAATAAGGAAACTGTCGTAAGCGAAATTTACAACGCGGCGAGTGATGCTCCAAGCAAATTTGTATGCACCGACAGTTTGAGTCAGGCTATTGTGATGTAACTCATCATCTTGATTCTGGATATTTTTTCTGACGTAATATATATCCATGAGAAATTCCATTTCTTACTTTATACATATGATAGGTTCGTAAACAATATTGTAACAAAATTGTTATTTTGTTAATATAGTATATTATTTTTAGTAAGTCGAAACGTGTGCATTGTAATAAATATTTCAGAATTTATATATCAGCCTTTAATGCTCTTTATAATTTATTTGCGTAGAAATGCGAACGTAATTAAATATATATATATATATATATATATATATATATATATGTATTGTATTATTTTTATTCAGTCAAGAATAAAAGTAATGAATACGGCAAAATATTTATTATGCTTGGTTAACAAACGATTAAACGGTTTGAAGGAGACAGCAGCGCTTGTCGTAGTGACTTCAACCACTGGCATTTTCTCTCACGACATGTATAGGAACGGAATTCCTCGCACTGACAGTACGCGCCGGTTCGATTGGCGGAGAGCACTGCGAATGGAGAGACTCTTTAATTTATTTAGATACCGAGAGCGCGCACGTCCACCTCACGTCGTTCTCCGTAAGGGTACAAAGGCTATAGATAAGACTCTAGTCGTATAAGTGGAAAGGGTTTAAACGGGTGCATTGCAACCTGCAAATGGATAGTCAGCAATCTTCGCAACGAAACAACGGTAAACCGGCTAAACTTTGGAAACTTATAAACGTTTATAATCATTTATAATACAGCTCGCTGCGAAGCGACGAAACGCCTCCTTGTTTCTCCTACGTGTTGGATTTAGCGCGAATTGATGATGATAGTAAATACAAAAGTTATTCAAATATAAAAGAACGTGGGAAAACGAGCAAAAACTTTGTCGTCTTAATAATCAATATCTTGTATATTATATTACAATTTTGCACTTTGGACTGCCTTTGATAGGAGTTAGTAAATCTGTGTGCAATGAATAAATCTTCTATTAAGAAACTACTTTGTAAGCGAAACTTTTGCCAGGAATAATATTTAAATTACTGTCTTTAGTTGTCTTATATATGCGCGTGGATAAATGCGTCGATAAAAAATTGTTAAGAAGTATATTAACACAATAAATGCACGAAGATTCTGTCAGAATTTATACTACTTTTCTATTCCAACTCTCTCTCTCTCTATCTCTCTCTCTCTCTCTCTCTCTCTTTCTCACAGATTTTTTAAATAATTGAGTAAATACTCTCACAGCATTGCTATTATTACGGTTGTTGTCGCAATCAGAATCGATCAGGAACGCTCAACTATGTGTACTTTCGTGATGCGCGGAACTCCGCGCTAAAATTCTGCTCTAGATTCGAACAAATTGTCGTTGATTCCGCCTCTTGCAAAGTTTAGTTGCTCAAACTAAACCATTGATGGCTGGGGTCGCTGTAGTCCGTCGTGTCCTCGTTCGTTCATGCGAATTCCGCGACTTAAACTGGAGCACGTCTATAGTTGAACGACGTTTGCTCCGTAAACTGTTGGCTACGCGAGGCAAGCAACTTCGGCAGGTCTCTATACCGAGTGACGTTTTTTTCACGTATTTTTGATTGCCGAGCCGACCTCAGCGTGCCGACATTTTCTCCTTTTTCCCTATACTAATTACGCAACGTACATATCCGCTAACAAAAAAGTCACGTGAATCGCAAAGTTATGTCTACACTCTTCTAAAATTCTCATTTCTTTTTCCTTTGCATGCATGTCCACAAGATTGTTCCTTGTCCAAAAAGACCTCGCACAGATACATCACGTATATATTTAAATATTATTTTATCATTGTCATCGCATGGTTTATATAAATAAATTTATATAAATCTGTCGTGTTATGTAAATTCAGCTTTTAACGTCCTTTTTTACTTCTTCTTTTTATGAATTTGATTTCGTGGACAGACTTCTATTTGTAAGCACAATTAAAATTGTAAATGTCTAAGCGCACGGAGGGAAATGATAAACGCACCGATGACTTCCGGTATCCGTGGAGGCCTATATTAATGTAACGTACACACGTCCTTCGTGGATGTGGGAAGGTCTTGGCAGATCAATTAAATTTTCACGACGAAGGAGAGACGCGTCATTACGGCGCGACATACCACGACAAAAGAGGCCGAGGCGGGCTAGGCCGCTGCTACGTGCGATATTGAATTATCGATGAGTGTCGTGCGTTTGGATATTCATGTGTTAGCGGCAAACGGCAACATTATGTCCGATGAACGACCGAACGAGTTCCCTCGTATTGCCCTGTCACGTTCAACGCCGCCCAATGGCCATTTTTCACGAGGCAGGCTTGAGCAAATATTTTGCGGGATCCTCTGCGCAGATTCGTTCGTCGTGACATTCAAGATAGGTAATAGCCTTGTTCGAAGTCAGGCGATATGATATCAATGTGCTAATTATATTATAAGTGACTAAATTTCAATTCCTTTATCCCAACAATTCTTTTGCACTACGAGATGTTTTATATATTATTTGCTTATTATTACTATATACTTAAAATATATGTATCGTTTAAAAAAGTGATACAACTAAAAAAGTTAAGTTTTTCAAAAAAACAGAAAAACTATTTTTCAACTCGATAAAAAATGATAGACTAATCATATAATCTATATCTATACTTTATAAAATTATTCGGTAGAAAGAATATATACTCTTAGAAAGATAATCAAATATCATTTTTATCATTTTCGTTTCAAAATTCTTAAAAAATCGCATTTCCGGAGTTGTAATTTTAACATCTTACAAAATTATAACAAATCTGAAATAATTTATTATAAAAAGTGACATACATAACTCGAAATATTTTATATTTATCTTGATCAATTTATATTTATCTTAATCAGCTAAAAAAATATTAGTGTTGGAATTAATTCGTAGCGTTTTAAACAGTGATGGAAGTACTCTTCCTAATGTATTTTTTAATGCTCATGTTGAATAATAACATTCTTTTCATTAAAAAACGCTACGAATTAATTCCAACACCTAATAATTAAATTGAAAAAAACAATTTTTTCTTCAAACATTCATTACCAAAACTGTCTTAACTTTAAATGTTTTCTCCTTTTTATTTACAATATGACACAACTCAATATATATATGTATGTATGCGTGTGTGTGTGTGTATGTGTCATTCTTGTAAAAAATATTATCTTTTTGAAAACCAAGAACGACACAAGTGTTATTTGGTAGACGTACTGTGAAGTTAAGTTAATTTACTTTTAATAACTGATAAAGTAATCTTTACCTAATCCATTCATGATAATAACTTTAAAATCACATTTAAAAAAAAATTATATTACTTTTGAATAAACTAAGAAAATATATACAATCTCTTATTATATCATAAAGAATAATCGTACCATCGACAAAATTCTCGTACAGGATTTTATGTCCAACTGAACGTTTCGTCCAAAACTCTCATCATAAGAGTGTTCTTAAGCGTCAGATCATGGCGGTGGCGATCTAAGAGACTGCGGTGTAATCCGATCTAAGAAATCTATGTCGATAGGGCAATAATTAGGCTGCTTAAAGACGGAGAAGTAGAAGCAGGCAGGAGGGAGTTCTCGTATACAGAAAGCGCCGCCGCCTCTGTCTCTCGAGCCTTTTCCTTTCTTTCCACGCGTGCTATCAAAAGGAGGGTCCGAAAGGACGACAAGAGGACAGTCGTCGTGAGTACTGCGTTACCCTTTCATCCCTTTCGAAGACGCGTACCGCCATGAATAGTCTATCCAGAGATCCGCAAGATTTCCTCTCCTTCTTCCTCCATCTCTTCCTATCCTTTCCGTTTAACGTACCGAGCATACACATTCTCTTTTCGAAAAAAAGAAGACGAAGAAAAACAATTCCAGAAGCGCTGCACTCATATACGCGTGTCGTCGCCGCCTTCACCGCCGTCGCCATCGTCATCGTCGTCATCGTTGTCGTCGTTGGCTGCAGCTTGACGTCCCTGTGAACTACACTTCGGGCTTGAATCCGCACTCTAAAATGGAGGGAAGGGACTTGGCGAGAGACTTTTCTCTCTCTCTCTCTCTCTCTCTTTCTCTCTCTTTGGTATAATGGCGGGTTCGACACAAGGCCCCAAAAGAAACCCATAGATATCGCATTGCGCGCCCGGGCGACTGACGGGACAAAACAGCTTGGACCATGAGACAAGGAGCAGACCGGGTGGCGGCGGGGAGAGAGGGATGAAGGGGCTCCGAGAATCCCTCATAAGTTTCGTAAACCAGCGAGTGAGAAGAGGGACACGGCATCGAGACGAAAATGAACGAAAGAGAGTAGGACGATTATAGATTGGACGATAGTCTGAGTATGAGAGCGGCAGAGATGAAGGTGAAGGAGATGGAATGCGATGGTTGCGAACAATGTTTTCACGTCATGGAGCATCGCTCGCCGGTATCGGCAGACGCGAGAGATTATTAGGTCCTCCTCACGTGCCGATCCATTAATTAACCATTAACTGTTTCCTGCGACACTTTTAGGCTGAACACCGCGAAATTGAAAGAGGATCAACGCCATTCTTCCAGGGATACTTGAAAAATGAAATTTTTACGAGCGTGACAGTTCATTGGCATCAAATCACGATCGCTACAAATTATCTCGATAATATATTTGTCTAATGTATTTTTCTCTTTCCGGTAGCAATTATGTTGTTTATGGAGTATCTACGATTAATTCGATGTAACCAAGTGCTATTGCTAAACAATGGAAAATTTTATTTGTCATCACATGAGAAAGTAACCCCATATGTCACACGCGTAATAACGATCGATGTTGAAAGAATCGCGCGTGTCGCGATGTTACCACCGTAAACATCAGACGACGTTATTATTTTCTTCAATTATGAATTGGCATTTCTATGACGGATCTCTCCGCAATAAAATTAGCCTGCCGTTTTCCAGTGTGCCACGTATTGGACAAAACCCGCGACGACAGTACCGAGATAGTATCGAAGGGTGAATAGCAAAGTTGTCGTCGGTAAACTATAGCTTACTTGCATAGGTAATCAGTTTCTAAATAAAAGTCAAGTCGATAAAATGGCGATTGTGTATACGCATTCCCTGTATTACACAGCGTTGACATCTCTTCGAACTTGAATTGCTACACGTAATTCGCTACGATTGAAACTATCGCGTTTATTCGATATTTTTTATATTCGCAATAAACGAATCGTTTTAGAAACGTGGACGAAATATCCAATACTGTATTTTTGCACGGTACAATAATTATTATTTTTTTTTTTAATATAAAGTTTTAATGAAGAAAAATTTTTAAAGAAAATTATTTACTGCCATTTCTTAATTAATTATAAAAAATTACGTGAAAGCAGCATATCAAACGCAAAATTTAATACATTATTTAACTTCTTAACATAATATTCTGAATTTTGTGCAACATAGCAACATGTTATCGCTTTTAGCATATTACAAGTTTTGTTGCGAGTATCGTTCATGCTCAATCGATACGTTACATTTCTAGTACAATATATACTGATACTCTAAAGCTCACATCTATTTTAAGATAGTTAGGAATAGTTAACGAGATATTCTACATGTGATTCGTCATACATGCTTGCATTGCCACTTTTATTGTTAACTCGAAGTCAATCCTCGGATGTCAGTCTTTGTGACTTTTATGCAAGTCGGACAAGGCACAGGTCTGTGGCCTTGTAGATTTTCCATGTTATGTTTAGAAATTTCGTGAGTCCCCTTTACAATTTCATATCTTACTGAAATTGGCATGCTAACAATGCTGTCAATTTCAGATGATAAATCACATGAAAATGTATTTGATAGATAGTTTCAAAATAGTTAATTTACAAAAAAAGACTCTCTCGAGATTTTTTCTTATAATTTTCTCCGTACGAGTTGATTTATCTTTCACAATTATTATTATTCTACAATTAATTCAATGTCGCAATAAATCAGAATGATGTTAGGCATGACAGAGAAATTTCTCACATTATGAAATACGTACGTGCGCTCAGATGACTTCCAAATTTATTTAAGAAACGCAAATTATTATTCAAATACGATAATACTTATAAATGAAGCAAAATCTTCATTCGCGGATTCTCGGAAATAGAAGACGTATTTAGTCTAGTCAGTCGGTTTAAATAGTTACTTGAACGATGAGTTAAATGGGTTCCACGCGGCGGTACACCTACGGCGAATTCAATCAACTGCATGCCCGATAATTCAATCAATGGCGCGAAGTTGACTCCCGGAAACACAATCGAGTCTCCGCGTTATCGGAAGTGAATTTCGAGTAGAACAATTGTCGCTCCCAGCTATACATGGACTAACGAATCGATAATTCGTTGCCGAGATCCGGCGACGGTTACGCAACATATGTTGTGTTAATTTCGCTGCAATCTACGCTGCAATCTATTGGATGTGTACCTTGAGCCGCACGATGTGAGTATTAATTATCTAATTAATAGCGAAGCTCCGGAGTACGCGTGATTAACAGATTGTCGCGGCTCTTTATTCGTCATGCTTTCACATTTCCAACCAAAAAGTCATAACAATTTCATCA
This sequence comes from Acromyrmex echinatior, assembly GCF_024713525.1. Classification (NCBI taxonomy): domain Eukaryota; kingdom Metazoa; phylum Arthropoda; class Insecta; order Hymenoptera; family Formicidae; genus Acromyrmex; species Acromyrmex echinatior. Next base: position 15,513,757 of record NC_141855.1, read on the forward strand.
TCTGTCCTCCACTGTACGATGTAAGTTAAATATTATATTTAATTATTTGTAATTAATTATAATTTATAATAATAGGTACAAAAATAATTAACTAAAAATAATTAGCTTAACTATATTTTCGATATATTGCTGCGTTGTTAAATGACGCATTTCAAAAATTAGCAACCTTTCAGTAGAACATTTTCAAAAGGAATAGTGAATATGCATAATTTCACTTTCTTTTCATGTTATACCAACATATGAACTCTTTAAAATTATATCATGAGTTTTCAAAATTCGAACGCTACAACTTTAATGCTAATTTTTTTATTTTTATCATTTTTCTATCAAACTGGCGATATGAGATTTTTCAAATCATATTCAATTTTTGTAAATCTTAATCAAATTCAAACACACAATATGTAAAAAAATCTAAGACATCGAGTAAATTTCACTTGGAATCTTAATTCACTGCGCCGAATTGGAGAATCTCGAGGTTTTAAAATCGCATTATAAAAGAAACGAATATTCTCGAACGAAGATGCCAAGCTAAACCTGCAAAGCGTTACGAGGCTTATTGTGGAGAGATTCTCGTTTACCAAAACTATCAATTGATGTCGGGGCACAAATAGGGTAACGCGCGGTATAACACACTCGCAGCTGCACCCTCGAACACCGAAATCCAAACAGAACGCATATATCTCCTCGCCTGTCCATCTGTCGTTGTGTAACGGAACACCGGCTAATAGTATTAGAAATATATATATATCTCGGACTAAACTACCCCTGTCAAACCACTCGATCGAGAACCACCCTCCCGCTTCTGGCTTTCCTGCTCTTCTACAGATCGCTACGGTCGCTACGGATTACGTCGGTAAACGTCGGGGTTCGTCGAACGAATTCTGATCTCTCTAGCTTCTTCCACCCCAAAATCTGCTAAACACATCGATGGATCGGCGATATCCCATCGAGGGCCCGACACTCGCCGACCCCGATTTATTATCCAAATCTATCGGCGTATTTGTCGCTGCATGTTAACAGGACGACTGTATTATCCTTGTACATCTATGAGAGTGTCACATTAATTCAATCTATCTACATGTCTTTGCAATTGTGAGTTATTAATTCTGAGAAAAAAGAAGTAAAAAAGAGTAAAAAGCTTATTCCTATTCCTATTGCGTTATTATATTATGCACAACTATTTATTTGATTTATACTATATATAACTATAATCATAAACTTTTAAAAATTAATACATAAATGTGTTTTACCTTCATTAAAGCGTTACTACAGTTACGAAGTATCAATTTTATAACAACTATCGTAGTAACGTCTATTCGAATATTCATTCGAATATTCACGTTGCACGTAAAGTCGATCGTCAAAACTCAGGTTAAGAAGCGTAAGGTATAATTGACATTCACGCATTTTTTTCTTCTTTTCGCCACTGCATCCCATCACGTAATTAGTAGTACGTAGGATCGGACGGGCTGGAGAATTCGAAAATCGTGACGTGTCGAGCGCGCGAGTAGGCGCCGTGGAGACGGCGGATGCCGGTTTTTGTTTGCTTGTTTGTTGTTTGTTCCGGGCGTTTCGTTGCCGCGTCGTGTCGGTTAGATACTTGACTCTCCTCTCGCGCTCCCGCGTTTTCCTGAACCGGCCATGATCTCCTCTCTCGCTCGCTCTTTCTATCTTTCCCTCTTCGTTTCTCCTATCCGGAATCGATCCGTGCAAATTTACACGCCCGCGGCGCGCTGGAGTGACGTCGGAAATTTTCGCTGTCTTTCCACACTTCTAAACCATCACCGTCACCGCCATCACCTCTCGTCGTCTCTCCTCCAGCCCTTTGTTCCTCTCGTCCTCGTCGACAACGATCACCCCGAAGCTATCCGGCTTTGCCATCGCTCTCGGTGGGGATGGATCGGCATGCCCTCCGATTGTTTTATCCGATTGTTACAGAGCCGCGGGTAATCCTGTCCCATTAAAATACTTAATTGGTTTGTTCCGTGCGTCCTCGCGCACAATTTTCCCGTCTATCCCAGCGATACGTTGCTAAGCCTGGCAGTGTTTCTTTGCTGAATTTTCTGAGGAAAAGCTGCCTTCAAAGGTGATGACGAGTACACGCCATTTACGCTCCAATTTCAATCTACCGATGATCAGTTGGTATCACGCAACCTTCATTAGTGTCTTCTTCGATTTCCCAGCGCGAACAACTTACTTAAAGCAGAATCCGCATGTTCCAGCCTCTCGTATTTTCTCGCAGAGAAAAATCCGTTTCTCTTCACGTTAAAATGTGTTCTTGCGGCACAAAATAATTTTACACTTGTACAAACAGTTTCGCTTATCATTTCATATATGTATTTTCTATGTTTTACATATGTATATACATATGTGTGTGTGTGTATGTGTGTGTGCGCGCGTAAAAGTAAATTTCGACATTACACGCACGTCTATGAATAGTGCTTCATGGATGGTACAAACTGCAGACTGTCTCATGTCTATAACATCGTCGAAGTCTCGAGGAACTCGAGAGGGATACATGTGCTAAGATATGAGAAGACGAAGCAGCTAACAGTACAAAATTGGCCGCGGTACTCCTTCTCTCGAAGAAACAAGCTGCGACTTGATGAGTTTGGCGTTAAATTCAGCCGTCAGAGCTTTCAGCTCCGTTCCACCCCGCCTTTAGTCTCGTCACCCTCGCGCGAGTTACTCCTCCTACTCTGTTGTCTCTTTCGCGAGTTACTCGTGAAGAGAGCGAAGCGACGGTCGTCACGCACATGCTGCAACGACCTTTCGCGTTCAAAAGCTTTGTTTATGGGCCGAGAAGATTTATAGGCTGCGCGTTGATATACATATAGCGGGGCCGATGTACTCTATCTGCTTGGAATCTCCGTTCGAAATACTGACTGAGGGAAATTCATTTTGCGTATCCAGCTTGCCGAGTAGTCGCTGTTTAGTAAAATAAAAAGGCGTCATGGAATACGATATCTGGTTGTAGAAGATAACTTAAGGATGAGATAGAAATCGAGATTGTTGATTTTGTGGGGAACAAGTTTGAAATCGTCTATTGTATCTCTTACTACAAAAGTGACACTACTAAGAAACGTGATTATGAATGAATTAGGCAAACATGATCTTATCATTAAAAGTGAATTAACTTTACTTAATAAAAAATCGCCAAAACCGTCACAATTCAAATAGGGTAGTGAAATTTTTAAGAATCGTGAAACAAAGATGACATTTGATTATCAAGAATATGTTCTTTTTGCTGATATTATTCGATTAATAAATAATTTTCTATCAAGTTGAAAAGTAATTTTTTTCCTTTTTCTGAGAAACTTAAATTTTTTAGTTGCATCATTTTTAAAGGAAAGAAACAATATAAAGAATGTGTATATCTATAGAGGAAATTAAATATGATAGTTACATCTACAATTAGATAAGTCAGATATAGCATAGTTGTAGTCCTGTTGTACAGGTATTGAATGAATGTACACTGTTAAATCTATAATGTCAAATTTAACCCAATATAAGTCGCCACTGCTCCTACTCAATTATACATTAGATTAAATTTGACACTATAAATAGTATAATATATAACAGTGTAATATCGGACATATTAATACTTATTACTATTTATTCCACGTTTCTAGCGCATGTTTTCAATCTTGCAATCACAATTTAAAGGTGACCTTACACAATCAATAATACTATCAGTATTAACAAATACTGACAATATTACTGATGACTACGTACGTGATTAATATTAGTAGATTGGCGTATAGAATAACTGTCAGTGATCTGGATTTTGATTCTCGAACATCGGTATCAGTTTTATTAAGATCCATATTACAGTATGTCACAGTGCAATAGATAAGGTATGTAAAACTAAAATCAAGTATATTGTCAATAATACTAATTGTATAAGGTTGTAAAAATACTGAAAATGTTGATGCATACTGTCAGTATTATCGATTAGTATTATTATTGACCATGTGGAATCACCTTAAGTCGATATATTTTTTTCTTGCACATGAATTCATCTGGCTCGATTCCCTCTCCTATATGCAGTTCGTCAGTTTCCAGAATTTCGCAGCCACTGTGGTTAACTAATGCGACTACGCGTATGCGATGGTTCACCGCATCGGGGGAGGAACAAATGGTCTATATCGGGGTGGCGTACTCGCGAACAGTGGTTGGTAGGCATCATTAATTATATGCGAGTTATTGGCACTATCAACGTAGCGTTTCAAAGACCGGATGTACTACATACGCGTACTGTCCACTTCCTGCGGGCGGAACAGCCACGCGCAATCGAAGACATAATTTGATAGTAATATTATCGCCTAAAGCGCAAAGTTTATATCATTTTGACGAAACTGATTTTGAAACGACCTGTATGATATAATTATTATAGCTTGTTACATAAGAAACTTGTTACATAACATTTTTCAATTTCTTTAAAAAGCATGCGTTAACTTTGTAGGTGCATACTTTCTCATTTTAACGTATTTATCATCGTCTATATATGTATATCTCGTGGATATATCTTGCCTTTAGATAACTTTATCGTAAATATAAATGTTTATTAGTATACTTTTCCTAACTATATTTTATCAAGAATCATTTTAGAATATCTATTATTTTGTGAGCAATAAAGTTTGTGCAATCTGAAAGAAAAGTTTATCTTACATATATGTGTTGCAAAATTGTCCCTGATTATTCATAAAATTACCTGCTTTTCATTACATGCTTTACCACATGTGATACATGAGCTCTTTATTTAATTGTTACTTGTTTTTTTTGTACATTTAATTATTACACTAGCAATTGAAAGAATAAAATTAAACAATCGCTTTTATATATAATATTTCTTAGAAGCAAAATTTAATTTAATCAAATAAAAAAGTTCTATACATATATATATGACAAGATTTCAATTTTAGTTATGTTGAATCAACATACACTGGGGGGGGGGGACTGTCAGGAATCTCACGTTTCTTCGTATATATATATATATATATATATATATATATATATATATATATATATATATATATAGTCTTTTTGTACTTGTAGGCCAAAAGATTAGTTTCACAATATAATTTAATTATTTCGACGTAGTCATATCGACGCAATAATCTAACAGAGTTTTGTTCATCAAATCACGTCGCTGGACTTGATATAATTGTCTGGCAAAATCTGTGGGATGTCTTATGGGAGGTTCATCGGCTGCACACCAAGCGATATATACGCGGCGTAAGGAACGCTGCATCAAGTTCCTTCGTACAAAACTTGAGCTAAACCAATCTCCACACTGACCTGCAGCCAACGAGACCACCGTGTATGCGCGCAAAAAAGATCTCACCGTATATGCTGGACACATACGCGCGCGCGTATGTGTAAAACACATTGCTCTCTGTGTGTCCCGTCTTTTCGTCCTACTCTCATCGTGGTCACGGGACGAATGCCGCACGAATCTCCATCCTCGTCTCGCAGACCCCCCCACTTCCTCGCCTCGTACACTCGGTACGATTCCGCGTCGCGTAAGACTAGACCCCTACTTACGGATCGAGTGATGATAGTAGAAGGGAGCAGTCAGGCACGTAGGCGGAGTTAAACCAAGCCACGCCCTATCGCGTTGCCCCTTTACCAGCCCGGTGCGCTCGTCAAATGTTTTTCGTCGCGGATTATGACGCGGTCTGCGCGATTATGACCACCTCTCTCTTTCTCTCGCCCGCGCCGTCGTTCTCTTTCCATCTTACGTTATTTCCCCCTGACTCCGCATATCACGGCGCTCGGTGGCGGGATTTTTTTCTTTCCCCTTCTTTCTCTCTTTTTCTGTCTCACACCGCTATCTCCCTGCCGACGAGGACAAACTTTGCTCTTGCCTCAGCCGTTCGCTACCACGTCGTCTCGGACACGCGAAGAGGCGACTAAGCTCCTTCTCTTTCTCACTGTGGGGTTTCTTGCAGTATATATGTACTCGTAGGATTTTCAGACGTTCTTTCTCTCGCCTTTTGCTTCATATATATATATATATATATATATATATTTTTTTTTTCGTTTTCTTTACGTTTCACTGCCTCTATCCGATAGCTAACATATAGAAGCTTCGATTGCCGTCGCACATTTTCCTCAGATCGATCAAGAAAAGAAAGAAAACGAAAAGTGTAGAATGAGCTGTCTACGATGAGTGTCTGATAATCTAGCAGGATGGAGACAAATGAGAACTGGTATAAGGTGACGTTATGAGAAATAATTTATCAGATGTACACGCTGTGTTAATACGTTTTGTTACATGAATAACTCAACTTGTTTAATCTTTTACTCCAAAGATATACAAGAAATAAGAAAATTTCTTCTTTAAAATAAAATTGATTTGGGAAAATCTTTTTTAATTTGAAAAATCTAGACATATGCTATAAGTTATATTTAAATCAATAAAATATTATAAAGATATCGCATTTTACATTAATATTAACACTAATATTAACTTTATGTAAATTATTATATATATTTTATAATACACAAATTTTCTATATATAATAAAACTTATACATATATGTATATTATAAATTTTTTTTCGCGTTATATAATATCGATGCATTCAATTCGACGTGTGTTCTGAAGTATGTTTACCTACATGAAATTTGAAACATGATTAGAGGCAAAAGTCTTCAAGCACTATTATTATTTTTCTCTTGTGAAGTAAATCAGAAAAATTGAGTTCATAAAAAGTGCAATGGAAAAGTGCACGTTGCCAATAATTCACTGTAGAAGCAATAAATAATGAAGCAACATGATCCGCCCCTTTATTCCAGACGTTTAATCCTCCCGCGTTTCTCTCTCCCCATATAATTACGATTAAACCGGATCACGGCCTGGCAGACTGAATTTCGCTGTGGGCCAATAAAAAAAAACAATTTCCGATCGACGGTTTCAGTGTGATGGTCTCACTCTTTATGATGCTCCCGAATAATGTGATTCTGGATGCATAATTCCAGTCCGCACGAGTAGAAAAGCCTTCTCGCGGATTTGGCAACACTGTGATGCTCTGGGCGTCTCAGCGACACTCTGTGGCGCGAAGGACGAGCGTCGAGCGTTTCACGACAGAGAAAAAGCGGGAGAGGTTTCGCTAGGAGTAAAGGGTGAAGGGCGGCACCCACGAGAGACGAGACGGGGAAGCACGGCGGACGACAGAGACGGTAAGCGCGAGAGGGGAACGGATTGGATCACGTGATACCATAAGAGGGGATGATCGCGGTAACGGTAGGGGTATAGAGGGTGTGGCTATGGGTTTCCTCTCTGTCGCTGCTACCGCTGAAACGAGAGACGGAGCGCCTGAGAGTGCGAGCGAGAAGGATGGAGTGAGATAGGGTGAGACTCATGACGCTGTACCGTGCGAATTTTGGCACGGCTCTCGAAAACTTCTCACTCGCGGTATTTCGCGGAAAACTCGGTGAATTCCCGATGTGGTTGCAATTGTATTGCATTACGGCGATGATAAAGTATATTCGCCGCACGCGAGTGCACGTACGATGGAAAGATATTTATATGAATATCTATACATTTTTGAGCGAAACTCGTCGCCAAACTTGATTTTACACAGATGAATTATATTTCAAGCCTCGTTCTCAAGATTACAATATGTAATAATAGTGCTTCTCCGAGGTACTATTATGCATGTTGTAATTTTTTCGAATAAGGCTTTTTATATAATTTCGATCGAACTTCACTTACAGACTAGTTCGTTTCATCTTCAATTGCGTGATTTTTCGTGACTCATTCTGATTCGCTCGAATAATCTTGATATTTTTTCGATTCCGGAATTGTAAGATATAATAAGTCAGAAGATGTAATATTATTGTGGCAAAAGTACATTACATTATACTACACCTTATTAAATGGAGATATGTTATACTCCATATCATTAAGTTAGAATTTTTGAAGATGTATTCCTTATTATTAATTTAGAATTTTATTTAACGACAGTTGAAGTTAAAGTTAATAATATCTGAATAGGAATTACTAAAAATGTGCAATTAGTACACGAGCATCTGTTCATATCATCCATATTATCCGAGTAATCGAAATTCGCTTATACATAAATTTTAATTCTTTTATTATAATGGAGTTAAATGATTCGGAACGCGTGTTAAAAATATTGCATTTAATGAAATACGCAAATCTAAGCTTACTGATAATATAACATACATATATGATAAATGTATAATATTTAAGCAAATTTCTCGATTATATTCAAACAGTATGGCCAACTAATGAAAATTTATTAGTATTTACTAAAACTATAATGTGCGTGAAAATATAATGCGTGTTCGAGTAACTCATTTCTCAATCCTAATCAAATTATTTATTTTTTTCAAGAAAAAATTCGAAAAATTGTCCTCTCGCTCTGGTTATACTTGAATTTTTATTAGAAGAAAAATAAGACTTTGTTATCTCGGAAAAAAAAAACTGTTCAATCAAAAGAATGCAATTTAATCGAGATGCGAAATGATATCTGATAGCAGTGGCATTATTCTATGATACACGAAACGAAGGTGTCGACCAACGTGGCAACTCAGATGTGAAAATTCTCTCGCGTGTCAAATGCGAGAGCGTTAACGTTCAGTCGGCGAAGATTCGAGCGAGCTCCACTAACGACACCTCGCGACGTCGCGTCGGTCGTGCGCTCCCTTCCTCCGTATTTCGATGCCCCCGCCCTCGTTGGAAGGCAGTGACGCAGGGTGGTGTTAATGGGCGTACTCGCGGTTAACACCCTTAGAAGGAAGATAGTGGGGGCGCACGTCGAGGGTACCGTTCACCGACGACAAACGAAGAGCGTCGCGAGTGTGTATACGTGACGCGTAGCGGTGGGGATAAGTCCGTCAGGAGAGGAGACAGGGAGAGCGTGTGTGCGAAGGCGCGAGTGAGACCGGTCGTTGGCTCGAGTAGCGTCGGAAAAGGCGTCGAGTCCAACGCCGCTCGGATTGGCGCCGGAACGCCAATCCGGAGTACGAGCGCTCATTATCGCCCGACCGGTTGGTAGGGAGAAGGTGCCGCGAAATTCACCCTATCCCTTCTCCCCACCGGGTCGCCGGGTTCGTTTCATCGCGGTCTTTGTTGCTCGGTCCTTGTCGCTCTCGCGGCTGCTTGCAGACAGTTGGGGAAGGCCGGACCCCCACTCCCGAGCCTGGCTGGTGATAGAGGAAGGGAGGAGGAGCCCCCGCCCGCATGGTCTCAGTCTTCGCGTCGCTGCCCTCCAGCATTCACGCCTCCCGCGTCCGTTCTGCGGCGCAGGCACAGACCGCGGTCTGTATACACGCGCGCGTAACGCACGCACACACGGTGCCGCGGACCACCCATATACACGCGGCCGTCGCCGCGCGTACCATATACACACCGCCCTGAATCCGGACGGGGACTTTAGCACACCAACACCTCCGTGGGAGGTGTGGGGGTGAGCCCCCAGAGTAGGTGTCAATCCTAGCGCTGCTCAGTGACCATCGCGGCGCCACCCAAGTAACACCTTTCGTCCGAAAGGCTCTTCTTCTTCAGCCCCGACCGAACGTCCTCGTCTCGTCGTCGAGAGAAGGATAAATCCGCGCGTCGATCCTCCTGTTTATTTGTCATCGTCGTCGAATCGTCCACTTTTGCGCTACCTCGTGTCGCCGATCACGCGTGAGAGACCGGCGTGTGACGAACATTTCCCTACGTTCAACTGGACTGTCCTCTGTCGCTCTACTCTGTCAAGACTGGGGATCTTTTATCGTCCGTCGGACGATCAAACGAGTGTCCGAGTGTCGCGTTTTGAAGCATTCGAGAGAAAAACGAACAAGAGGAAAAGACGGCGGCGAAAGATTTTGCGAACGAGTCGGTGACAAGTAAGTGATTAGTGAGAACGACGGATTTGCCTACAACAACTATGGCCTAGAGTGACTCGCGGCTAGTGTCTCGACATGGGAGTGACTCTTATACTGAAGATCTATCACGCGGCGTCGTCCCCGTAGACGTCCGCTCGCGAGTGTTCCAGCTCGTCGACGATTCCGAGTGTCAGTGTACCTCTCGTCGGGCTCGGCCCGATTAGATTAGGTGCTTCGAAAACGGACGATAGTCTCTCGCGAGTGATAGTCCGATCGAATGTACTCGGTGCCACTTGGTGAAAGATCGCTGAAACGTCGGACAATCCTGCCGGCAGGATCGAGGGTCCGCATCGTAAGATGTCGACTAGGCAATTTCCATCGTCATTCTGCAGTAGCGAGACGATCGTCGGCGATTTCCTACGCGGGCCGGAAATTGGCGCGAAAATACGTGGGCGTCCCGCCGAGGAACGTGATCCATAGTGATCTTGAAGGCGCGTTGCTTCTCTCTCGTGGGAACGCGTGGATATGTGGAGGAACGAGCGCAATCGTTTTCATTGACCTAACCTAAGCAGATAGATTCGCGCGAGGAAGAGTGAACGCAGTCGGAGCGTCGAGCGTCGAGCGTCCGTCCGACGGCTCGTGAACGACTCCCGCGTGCGGAATTCGGGTCGTAGAAATTCGGGTAGGAGGCGAGCAAAATCCCCAGAGCGGCGCGGCGCAAGGTTTGAGTCACTCGAAGAGGAATCTCGCGCGACTCGGCACACCCGCCCGTCTCGATGAGATTCGAACAAGACACGGCGTGCAGGGGTACCCACTGCGCCAGCACTCCGCAACCCTCCGCGCTGCAGCAGCGATCACGGCCCGAGGAGGTGGTGGTGGAGGAGGAGGAGGACTCCTCCGCGAAGGACGTCGACGGTCAACGACGTAGACTTGGCATAGAATTGGAGGCTAACGTGGTCGAGGGTGCGAATACGGGGCCGCGGGCCGAGGCCGGGGGGCCTGGGATGGCGTATCCCGCGTCAGCGACGGCTCTGAATCAACATTCGACCTTCGCTAACTCGATCGCCGGCGGCACGCCGCCCGCCAGCAACCCGAACGGCCACATCACCGGACCCCTACCGGCACCGGCGGCACCGCGACCGACGGACTTTAGCGTCTCCTCGCTGTTGACCGCGGCGAGTAGCCATCCGCCTGGTATTCTGGGCGGCTCGTCGTCCCAGGGTAGCGCTTCTCCGCCGCCCGGCGGACCCGGTAGTCCGGCCGCAGCACCGGAGACTCCGCCGCCCTTACCCGCGAGCGGCCAGCGTGACTTGTCGCACCCATCCTCGGCGGTGGCGGCCGCGAGTTACTTCAGCGCTGCCGCCCTGGCGGCAGCGAGTTTCTACGGTCCGGCACATCTGCCGCCCACCAGTTCGCCGGGACCAACCGCAGCGGCGGCGCATCATCTTCAGGCCAAGGGGATACTCGCCGGCGCGCATCATCATCCGCACCTCAACCCCCACGGTATTACGCCACCAGGTGAGCATCGTGATCTTTCTTTTATCTTTTTTATCAATTACGTTATCAATTACAGCTTTGGCTGTAAAGGATAAAGGACCTTCATTTTACTGTTAGATCCCAGATTCATTCTGACCGTATGATCCGTCGGATTATATCAGTTATTTTTGGTTAGTCTCGTGCGTCACGACAGTCAGATCTTCTATTCGCGCGGATTCTAGCCGTCTAATCCTCCGTAGAGACTGCCTTTTCGTCGAGGAAAGTGCTCTTGCAATTTAATTAATAAACGTCAGCGCGATGAGAGAGAGAGAAAGAAAGGAGTCAACAAGTTTTTTACGAGCCGTACGATAACCGTATGAGCTAAACAAACTTGTTGCGTGCCAACGGTAATGCTGACGGTGTTTATTTCGGTTACAGTCCGCGGGAGACGGTAGTTACCGGCGCGAGTATTAGGCAGGTTGTCGGCTCGTTTTATGGATACGTTGTTTACTTTCCCGATTTTCACATCGCGGACATATCATTTTCTGCTTTTTATCTTCAGCGAATATAACTAGCGCTTAGATACCACCTCTATCTTCGCCTATTTTATCCATAAAATGAAAGCTAAATCCCGTGTATAGAATTTATCGTCAGGTTTGATAAATATTCTTCGTATCGCGAGTTTGACTCGTTTTTTTTTTCGGTGACAAGTCCGAGCCACGTAACGTTACAGATAGAACGGCAAAAGTCGTCGATCTTGAGTTTTCTCATCAGTTGGAAATCGACGTAATAATCGCCCGGCATTTCGAGAAGAAATTTGCGGTGCGGACGCATCTTGTTGTTGTTCTGGCGTGATGCCATTGTCGCCGCCGGAAACGCGCATGTTTTTCGGAAGGACACATTTCGTGACCGGCTGGAAGTCTCTCGTTTGTCACTCATGTCGTCTCGTCTCATCTCGTCTCGTTTCGTCTCATGAACTTTACGCAATATCCTGATCGCGTACAACTTGGCGTGCGACGTCAAAGTCAAAGCGCGCGCGATGCGATGGCTGCACGGAAGAAAAACGGCTTATGAAATATTGCGCGCAAATTTTGTCCGCCGCGCCGCTTCCAAGAGGTGCGTTTTTTCGCGATCTCTTTTTTTTTTCCTCCTCGCGCGATACTGCGCAATAATTAGACTGATCTCGCGAATGGCAGCCATTGTTAATTCGCGCGACGATAAAGCGACGTAGCCCGCCGCTATTGATATTAAATGCCGCTAATTAAAGACAGTTTATTACCTTGTTTGCCGAGTCGTTTGATGCCATTATAAAGATTGGCGCTAATGTCACGACATTTGATTGTGCCCAACCAATCGGCTGCTAATTGTTTTCTCAATAATATTTATTCCTGAGATTATTCGCCTGAAAGAAAGAAAGAAAAATGTTGCCAAAAGTGTTGTCAATGGTTCGACGTTGGCTTATCTGTTATTCTTCGATGGAGAGTTTCGCGAGAGAAATTTATTGGAGTCGAATTGCGACTATAATGACTCGATCCGTCACAATTCATAATGAGATTATCTGAGGGTGTGACAATATTTTCAGAATAGTTGGCCAATATCTTGCGAGAATGAAATATCTCTCGTTGGTGAAATATCTCGAGATTACATGTATAAGTACGTTCCCCTTGTGCATTCTCAATCGAAAGATTAATTGCAACTTTTTGGGTCATAAAGCATGTTTCTATTAAAGATAAATCTTTTCTGATTAATTTATTAGCTTATAATGCTGATAGATATCTAACTTCTTTTCGCGGGAAAAAACTAAAGCTTATATATATTAAAGTATAATATAATGAATTTCAACACAGTTCAGCGAACAGTCTTGACGCCTAATAATACTTTTGTGTAAAATTTGTAATTTTCAGTTTGAACAAATTGCGCGCCGATAATATATTTTGTTCCTCTGAAAAAAAAAAGGATAGGGTGGTTTCTTTCGGAAGATACATCAGCACATTAATCATGAAAATGTGATTCGTATCGATATACGCGAACTGATATAAAAAAGAATCCGGATTACACCCGATTCAGTGATTACAACATTAACATCATCGAAAGAATCGAAAGAATTTTATTTTTCCAAGCGCGATTAGTCTAAGATTCACAATTCAAAAGCACAGACAACAGAAATGGAGAATCCCAGATTTCAATCTGTTAGAAACTATGTATTCTGACATAGACACGGTTTCAGATACGTTGAAATCTGTTACTCCCCGTTTCTTTATTGCCTGTGCTCTTCCGTTGTGTTTCAGTCGACAAAAATTGCGATTGGTGCTGTACATAGTCAGCAACATATTATAACTTAGGCAGTGATAATGTAATCGATCTAGCATATCTCCGGCGTTAAATGAGCGGGGCGAACGTGAATTCGCAACTCGGTTCTTCGGCATTACTTTCAGAACGTATTGTCTCGTATGCATTTCCACCGACGCGACGAATGGAAATTTCAATTCGCATACGAATATGCAAAAATGCGAGACGTTTCGTGGAAAGAAAGTGTTTGAGAATGCGACGGCGAGCGAAATGCGTCAACGTTGCTAACAATAATAAAATAGGTACATGCGCAATATCGGAAAATGTGTTTGAAGAGTTCTGGAATTATATATCGACACACGTAAGAAAAAAGTTGTAAGTTTTCTATTAGCACAGAATTATTAGAAATGAAGAACGATTTAGAAAAAGAAAATAGAATTTTTTTATCATTCGTTTTTACTTTGTGACTGTAATAACAGCGGGATGCGCAATGCTGTCTGCAAATGTCGTGCCAGGTGCGTGGAAAAAAAAAAAAAAAAAGAATCGGAAGAACGATTTCCAGAGCCGACAACGTGCTCATCGCTCGTCCTCGTCTTATCTGACATCGCATTATTACGCGCGTCCACCTCATCCGCTACAACTAGTTATTCCCTTCGTTAGGCTAAATGATGAATTAATTCCCGACGTCGGTAGACACGCGCGTTACCGTGTTGCCGCTAGACAATTTAGCTCCTGCTGACGTACAACTCTTTCACTTGTTATAATAACGTATTCAATATATTGGATTGAAAATTTTCCGAGAAAAGAATTAACCCCCTCCCCGATTAGAAACATTTAAATGGTCAAATATTTTTTTTGTCTAACAAAAACATTTGAATACTTCTGTTTCCAATTAAACGGAGAAATCTTCAAAATGAGGGAAACGCAGTTAATTTAAAACTCTTGGAAAGAGAGCACTGTGCATTGTTTGCATCTTCATTTGTAATCGCGACGCGCAGCCGTTCGTTGGCGTCGCCGACATTCTCGCGGTTCATCGCGACATCCGATCGTCGAGCCAGGATGCAACGGCGATCTGTCATCTGTTATTGTGTCTCTTTCTCGTCATTTTTCGAAACGATGCGGTGCGGCGCGGCTCGTCCTTCTTCCTCTTTTCTATAGTCAGTCGGGCTCGTGGCCAACTGACCATAAGGTAGTGGCGATTAATCTTGCCAAGGGCATGCCCGACGTTCCTTGCATTCGAAATTCGGGACGCACGCGTGTACATGCGTGCGTAACCCGTGTACTCCGAGGAGAAAACGACAGCAATGGAGATGGTGAGAGGAAAGAGAGAGAGAGAGAGAGAGAGAGGGGGGGGGAAGAAAAAAGGAACTGAATATTCAAAAAGGAAAGTGAAATATACGTTTTATTTCTGTTTGTCGAATATACAACGCGGCGACAATTTATGATAAGACGAAACATAAAAACGCCTTGTAAATTCGTTCGATCAGATTTAGATCGGATTCTAAAGACCGAAATAAAATATATTAGTCTTTATCGTTAAATTAATTCTAGTTCCACTTTGCGGAGCGATAATAATCCCATTCGTAGGCGACTGATCGCATTAATCTGTCGTTCATTTCAGTTAGGTGTACACGTAAAAAGACTACGTGGCGAACAGTGGCAAAATCGCCGCTCGTGAAAACGATGGAAAATTCGAATGTGATCGTGGTACGATTAAATGTGCGGGGCATTGTTGTGTCTTGCTGTTAGCAATTGTATTAAGGTATTGTGCGGCGCAGAAATCACGTTCGGTAAATCGAAAATCCGCGTTCTGCATTTTATCGAGGCTTTATACGCCTGCTGCTTGTTTATAATTTTCAATAATGTATTACTTGCGCAGAGAATAGGCTACGCACGACCGTTGATAAATTGGCCGCAATGAAGCAATGTATTTTCACTGCTTGATAACGGTCTTTCCAATCGTGGGAGAGTTATTAAATTCGCCGCGTATTTGTGAGCGGCGTAACAAAGCGTGCGTTCTGCGATCAAAGTTCCATGTCGCGCGTAATTAATATGGAAAAAATCGTAACCGCAAACGCGAAATTGTCCCGAAATCAGACTTCAGATACAGCTTTTTCCAACAAGTTTTTTCGAAATCTCGAAAATTTCAATATTCTTCAATGTCCTTAATCTTATTAAGCACAATAAGTGATTCGTGTATGTCGCAAGAATTCTAGATATGTATCCCAAGGTTGCACACTTTGCGCTAATTAATGTTTCCATTTTCATTAAAATAGAAATAGGGCTTGGCGAAATACCCGACAGGAAGAATGTTGTACTTACGTTGGAATCACCAGTAATATAATGAATATGCAATCCGACGCGGTCGAGGAACGACACGAAAATTAGTAAAAGAGCAAAATAAATGGAAATTAAATGAAGAGTGGCTTAATCCGCGCCATCATCTCGACAGGAACTTCGCACTTGCGTCACACAACACTCAAAGTTTCATCTCCTTTGATAAGAAATAATGCGGCTCGACGTTACATAAATGCCGCGTTGCGGACAGTTAACAGCCGACAGTTACTTTTTTCTTTCTCCTCACTCTCTCTCTCGATTAGCAGCGATACCACAATCATTGTAAACAATCGTATTATTCCGCTTACATTTTTAGCGGCTGTCCGGCTGAACATTTTTAGCGGTACTCATTGCGCGTGGATTCAACTGAAAAATATAACACGCCCTATTAAAAAACGCGGCGGTTAAAGAACGTCGCGTCGCGTCGCGTCGAAACGCGTATATTTCCGTTACTGGTTCACGAATAAAAATCAAAATACATCGAGTGTACGCGGGTAAGTGTTCGATAAAATTCGATTCAGCTGCGTCAGATGTATCTGGGATGTACGTTTGATAAACGAACGGAATACCAAACATCACAGTTCACTAGCGCTTTCGTTCAGTTAATATGCTACGAATTTCGGCGAATTTATAGCCGTTTCCTGAATGCATTAACGCGTAAAAATATCCTCTATTTCGCGCGATCAATCTCTCGTTCATTGGCGAAAGTCTGGCATGACATGACCGATGTGACACCGTGATATGTTTATAATCGTGGCCACATGCTCGAGTATGAATTACATTGCGTATTACATCTTGATCGAGACATCGGCAAAACGGCGAGCGGTGTGTTTTCAATATTTTAAATATATAATATTAATGACAAAAAAGAGATGGCAAGAAACCGCGCCTGGAATAAGCAGTCTCGCAAATCTGTTATAAGATCGCGCGGTATATCATTATCGACTTAGTGCCCATAACTTTACTCTAGTATTATATCCACATCGCTTGTCTTTACACAAACGCAAATACATATTACGTTTAACGCGCAAACAACAAATACGGTTGCAAACAGATTCCTCCGTCCATGCGTTGCCTAATTATTCATCTCCTGCACACCGTGCATCTTACGATTGCAGAATATAATTTAAATTATGACAGCGCGTGTGGATAGTTTCGTATATAAAAGCCAATCTGATTTATCGACGAGAAGTCGATTACAATAAAAAGATGTACACGTGGATGTAAAATCGTGCAAAACTAAAGTTATGCATTGTTACATTTTAGGATTTTATTGTATTACAAAAGGTAACATATATATTTAACGCGCGTATAAATTAATGTTATGACTGTAATTTGAGATATATGTACAATATTTGCGTTGTATGCGTTGTTGTCGTAAAAATGTTACATACGTTTATTTTCGCACTTTTGTCTGTTGTGATTGTCGTGACTAAAGTTTATTAACGATTGCAACACCTTCTATATAAAAAAAAAATGTGAAAAATTTAATAATTTCACAGATATAGGTATTACATATAATTATGAATGATTGTTATATAAATAAATTAGGATATATGAAACAGATAGGTAGTACAGATAATGTAACAAAATATTTCAAACGTTAAGGATGCTTTGTTTTTTTAATGTTGGTTTTAGATCAATTTATTATTAGATCAATTTATTATTAGACGTAGAGTGCATTGCTTAAAGTATTTTCTAAAATGACACTAACAAAATTTTTGAATGAACCAACCATCAAAGATAGATTGAATGAGCAAATAGATCTTTTTGACGCGTCTACGTCAATAAATAGGGAGTTTTTGCAATACCGTTTATCTTAAGACGGTGAACTAGATTATGTTATCTTCTTCTTAACAACTAATTAAAAAAAGGATAACGTGACTTTAGCGTTCGCTAAACTAAATCGTTCCATATTTGAATCCATGTTATTGCAAAAACTCCTTAATACCTATCATCCGTTAATGCACAATACTTTGACAAAAAAAATGAACGTTAATCATATACATATAGACTGAATTACAGACTCGTTCAGTTATTATAATTATTATTATTATTCGTTTTGAGAAGAAAGCATTGCGTGATGAATACATGAAGGTACCATATTGCTGGTTATATGTGAATCATTACTTCAATTGACACGATGTCTTATCGAGAGAGATTATATGATAGAAACAGTATTGTATTGTACAGTAGCGATTATATTTTCTTTTACATGTTTAGTAACGGAATAATTAATATGCATAAGAGAAAACGAGATCAAAGATTATTGAATATAATAGTTATCGAGCTCAGGATTGACTTACAGAGATTTGCCGCGGTAACAATCATGAAGTCATTACGCGGTAACAGGTTTTTCGCATTTTTTTCGCTTACAGATGGTAATTGATTGAAAGGAAATACCGGGAGCTGCCGTATCTACATCGTTAACTATTAACTGCATCATTACTCATAACATTTATGGACGGTGATTTACATTAATCATTTTCGCTAACTTGACATTATAGCAAATGGTAGTGTTATCTAGATGGACTAATCCGACTAATGTAATTTCTCACGAAATGGCCCGCATTGACACACAACGCGTGAAATAAGGTTTTTTTGTATGTCTGCATATGATTTTAAGTCATATTTCCGAGAAATCGTCGCCACTTTGCTCGATATTGCTGAATCGTTTTATCACATTTGCAAACTTTGCAATTTCATTTTAAGTAAGCAAACGGAATTTTTTTCGTCACATAATATATTTCCATATTAGTTCCATTTGTATAAAGTTAAATTCTCTCGGAGGAAATGTAATTATATTCCTCTATTTAATTAATTTACAACACTGTTGCTATATTTGAAATCATGATATGTAATATTCTATTACTATAAAGGAGATGATATATGTAGATTGCTTTATTGATTCACGAATAGGTCTATTCTTGGAGATGCATCTTTGCAGTTCAAGAATAAAGTGTATATAAATATTCGTGTCCGCTCGCAATTTCCGCAAAATATCTTTTTTAAGACATCGTAATGTCTTAAAAGAAATAGAGAGGAGAAGAGGAGACGATGAAGTTTGAGACCTTCCCCCTTCCCCCCAAAGTAGAGAAAAGGTGAAGAGAAAAGGTGGTCATCGAGGAGACGTAGAGGAGAATTCACAACTTTCCTCCGGGGGTTGCTATCGTGAATTGCCAGGTGATTCACCCTCGCGAAACTTAAAGCAGCTGTCTTTTACTTGTTATTTCATCGCTGATTTTCAGCCCACTCGCTGGATCGACAGCTCGCATCTTGCGTTTACATGGAATAGCGAGAGAGACTAGATGTTGCCCATCATACGTGCACCGATACCAATTTTCGATTATCAACCATGATTATAGGTCTTCTATTAAATTAATCCTACCGAAAAATAGCTGCTAGATGTCTTCATTAATTTTCTTTTTTTTTTTTTACTGTACTTTCTTACTATCACATAATAATAATCTGCATATAAAGAATCTATAATAAAAAACAAGCAGATATTGATATTTTTTTTTTTTCAAACTAAATCGCACAACATTTGCTAAAATTTCAGGCCTAGGTTTGGGCCCGCATACGCCGGAAGAAGTTCTAGCGGCGGCCGCAGCAGCGTTACATCACCATCATCAAGGTCCCGGCGGTCCTACGATGAGGCCTCTGAGGCCGCCGCTACCGCCGGGGATGCTCCATACATCACCGCATCCTTTGGCCACGCATCATCCCCTCACGGCGCCACATCATCCCCTCGTACCCCCTCATCATCCGGAAGAGGACGGTGTCGTCGATGACCCCAAAGTCACGCTCGAGGGCAAAGAGCTCTGGGAGAAATTTCATAAGCTCGGAACAGAAATGGTCATCACGAAGAGTGGCCGGTAAGTGTCAACGTCATCTTCGACATCGTTATCATGATTACGATCCTTTGTTACTAATTGAGCGATCGTTGGCTCTCCCAAGACGAAAGCAATCAGAATGCCATCTACCAAGTTTCATCGCACGCGCGCGTCTACATGAATTTGTAATGTTTAACAGACATCAAATGACCGAAGCTATCAGACTTTAGTCCATTATGATATCTTGCTGATTGCGTGACACTTATCGAAAATTGCGGTTTCGTTTGGAACGTTTTGACATAAATATGATCGATATAAATATAAGTCGCGCATGTTGTGTTAAATAACGACTGCCAACTTGTGATACTTAGCACTATATTTTCCTCTTTCGAGGAAATATAGTGATGTGACAAGACTTATTTTTACTATTACTTTACTATCGCCAGAGAGATACTAGAAAATAATCTAAAATATATGTATAATTTTCATATCTTTAATTATTCTTCTTTCGATTATTTGAAAATGTTTTTCACGTTTAAGTATGATTAATTGTCAGCGCGAAAATCTTTTTTTTGTTAGTGAATTTAAGTTAAAATTATTTCTGTGGACAACTTTACGCTAAAGGTAGTACACTGTAAAAACTACAGCACACAAAAATCTTGAGCAGTAAGACGTAAACAATAAAGAAATCAACATATTGAACTTGCTACTGCTTACTATGACCTTACACTCAGGAAAAAGTTTTGTTGATATGTAACCAACCTTAACTTTTTTTATTGTCCTAATCAAAAATTTGATTAGAATAACCAACACAATTTTTTTCTGAGTGTACAATCTTTGTGTGATCAATTCGCTTATTGTTTACGTTTTTTTACTGCTTAAGTTTTTTTGTATATCATGATCTTAGATGTTAAAGGAACAATGGTAACCTAATCTCTTAATTAAATAAATTTTGTTATTTTTAACTTTTATGTGCATCACAATGCAAATCAATTTATTTCTGTGGTTGCATCGCTTATTAGTTTCAAAGTAAACAACATAACGGTATCCATATTAATACTAGAAGTACCAACCTTTCTTACTTAAAAAGGTCAAGCAAATAAATTACAATGAAAATAAAAAACATGCTGAAAAATATTTGAAAAACCAAATATTTTATTAGTATAAAGCCATGAAAGGTCAAAAAATTTTAGAATCTTATCTCTTACATCTCTACACAAAAAATGTAATATTAATTTAAAAAATAGAAATGATTAATAAAATGATTTTTCGATATTTCTAGTTAACGTATGGTACTTAGCAAATAATAAATTAAATTTGAATAACATTTAATATACCTTTTAAATCATATGGTTCAAGTCCATTATTTTAATTAATATATTCAGTAACAACCTAGAAATGATCAAAAACTCAATTTGAGTATAATTTAACATAGTATAATAGTAATATTGTAAAAAGTATTAAAAATATTAAATTTATACAGCATGTTCCAAAATTTGCAACTTAAAATACTATAGTAACAAAATTCTTGAAAAATTAAGTAAAAAAGTAAATTTTTATTTCAAGCAGTAGTTTTTGAGGTAGGACAGAACAGGATTTTTTCATCGATTTCTCGCGATAATATTTATATTTCTGAACAGAATGTTGACTATTTAAAAGCTTGTGTCCATAAGGAGCACTCATGATTGTATAATTATAAGCATGTATTGTAGCACTGTAAAGGGATATTGTTTGCTATCGTAAATTTTCGTATCGTATTACTTAAAAATTGAAACTGACGGAATAACTCCATCGTACACCTCAATAAAGGTTTAAATATGGCTAATTACAGACGGTCACCTGTGTGAATATTAGTGAACTCATTACAGCATGAATATGCTATCGTACGCGCGACTCATGGACAAGTGGCCATAACGTAATCTGTAATTAATTATATTAAAATCCCTGTAACTCTCTAAAACTACTATTAATAAAAATTTACAAAACTTTTTTACTTAATTTTTCGAGAACTTTTATGCTACGTTATTTTGAGTCATAAATTTTGGGACAATTTTGTAAAAAATATTTTCGAAGATTAATTACATAAAAATTTTTGCTCTTGTAGAGATATATGTACATACACACACATATAAGAAACTTGACAACTTTGTTTGAGAGATGTAGTCGCGACTAAAGTACTCTCTCGAACGAACCTGATACCTTAAATGAACATGAGAAAAAGATCTCATGCGGGTTGTCTCAATTTGCTCATTGATGTTCGCGAACACACAATGCAGAGTTTTTAATTCTCTTGGCAAATTAAATTGAACAGAGAGACGTTCTAAATTTTCTTATTAAAAGGAATGTTAATTAATTAAGATACATGGGAAGATATCGAAAAGAATTGTCCGCGTCGCAAATTTGATTTATTCTGATTTTTTTCTCGCATAATACAAAGAAAGAAAATAAGAACTTATAAAGGCGACATATCGATTTTATCTTTATGTCCTGCGAGAAGACAAGCTTTAGGTCCTGCGTCACTACAGACAAGCAATTTTATTACATGCGAATTTACGCGTGTGCTCTCTCGAGGAGCATTTACTTCTCGTTATTGCGTGCACGTATCACGCATGTATAACGCACACGTGTCCGCACGTATAACGATCCCCGTGCACGTGTACGGGGGTTGCATCACACGGCACTTTCCCGATCATGTGTAGCAGCGCAACGGTAAGAAGATATCACTGCGAAGTTGTTGTGGCTCTCCCTTCGTCGTCAAGCAATTGAAACTTGTCACTCCCACCACCCTCGATCATCCTTTTGTGCCCTCCCTTTCTCCCTCTCTCACTTTCTTGCCCTTCAATTTTTGCTTTCTCCTTTTCTCGAAGCGTGAACTTATCTACCTCACCCTATTCCACGAAGTCATGATCGCTCAGTAGTGGTATTGTCGTGCTGGCAAAGAAAATAGCGCGCTTGATGTGAAAGGCGGCGAACGAGCAAGCCAAGAAAAGAGAGAGAGAGAGAGAGAAACGATGAAGAGCCGCGCTCCGTTTCGCGATGATAGATCGAGCTGCAAACGGGCAGGCATATCGAGTTTGAATGAAGACGACGCGGCGGCAAACTATAATAGCCGAGACTAGAGCACGCGCCCGCGCGACGAAAGGGTGAGCATACACGCTTACATATTTCATGTGCGATGTATACAGGTGCTAAAGCGCGCGCGGGCGCGTGTACGTGGATTATGACTATACCGATGTGAAAACGTCGAACTCCCTTCGCGAACGCGTGTATCGGCCGGATTAAATCTTCCTCGCTCTTTTCCTTCGATCTTCGGTTAACGCGCTTTCCTCGCTTCTCGCGAACGCGTACGTTTGCGTACTCTTTTAATCTTCCAATTCGCATCATTAGAGTCGCAACGACGGAAGGATCGTTTTAAGGGATTGCGCTGTGAGAATCAATGGCTTAGATAAAATCAGCGGTAATTAGCAACGTAATCCTTGTATAAATTTTTACTGAGAAGATGTGACTCATAGAAACAAAAGATAGGTACGAGAAAAATCGTTTTAAAATTTGAGAGTCAAATTAATGTTGTATATATATCTATTGTGTTATATTTAGTATTCATAATCGGTATTCATAATCGATCATTATTTAACGAATATAATCACAGTTTTATAAATCTTTGATTATTCGTCAATTTATATTTAATTTTTGCAAGGATTTATATAGTCTTCAGATATTTTTTACTTTATGAAACGCTGATTTATAAATTACTTCGGCTTTGGATTGAGGAAATTGTAGATTTGAATCATTCATTTGTTTATTTGGATGATAAACTCTACATATACATAATATAATACATATGTATATGGTGTATTAAGGAGATTCTCGCGCTCTACTTCCTAGTCAATAGACAGTTTATTCATAATAATATGTAAAACGATTAAAATAATGAAATTAAAAGATTACTAATAGTATCTTATACCATTATATAATTATTGTTAATTTTATATGTTACTAAATATTTTCAGAATGACAAAATAAAAGTTGTAAGATGCTCATTTGATGTACACGCATCGTCCATTTATATTTTAGCTTTTTTCATTAAAGAATATGAAGTTCTTGTAAACTACGTCAATTTAAATGATACTTTACACAAACTTAAGCGTTTACTTTATAATTATAATGATTTCCAAATTGCTTATACGCAAGTGTCCCAATTTAAAAGAGATTAACTGTGCAAATATATGTGCATAAGGTTATACCTCCAATTTGAAATGTAAAATTCTATAAATTTAGAATTAAATATCTTCAAAATGTACGGTAAAAATCAATGACATTTTTTTTAGATATTATTGATATTAATTAACTTTTGTATTACATATATATTATACAGGGAAAGAATTTTTTTTAGAGTTTACCCTGAAAATATGATAGTCGTGGGACAACATTGTATTTCGAGGAATTTTAATGTAAATCTCTCATTTATTAATAAAACTGCAATAAAATATAAAATAAGTTTGATTAATTTTACTTGAAGAAGTGCATGGTAAAAATCTTTAAAATATTGTACCACAACTACTATATTTTCAGGGTAAATTTTAAACGATAATTCTCTTCGTGTAGATTTTATCTTTCATCAAACGCGAGAACCTCCTTAACGAGCACATTGTCATACATATTTTTCTTTTATAACATATCTTCAATCATATAATCGTAAATAATAGTTTTTTTCAAACACAAATTTCAAATACAGATAAAACAGACATTTGATATAAAATACCAATTCGAAATATAAATCTGTAATTAATTTTTCAATTAAAAATTAAAAATTATTTACGACTATGAATTCCGTCTTTAGACGTGATATTGTCAATAAGCTATTAGCAATTTTATTAATATAACAAAACGATTCACACACACACACACACACACACACAAAACAGTAGTTTTAGCGCATGCTTATCAAATACGATCTGCCAATCTTAGCTACGTCTTTTATTTTATATTTATCTTTGATAAATATAAGATTTAATGTGAAAAATAATAATTGATCGATATTTAGTAATTTAATTTACAACGTACAGCAAGTTGAATACACGAAGGAACGACTGATTTAAAATCGACAAGATAATTAATTTATACGTGTGTAATGACACACATCGTAATGATCTGTTATCGAACTGTAATAATTATCCCTCTTTCTTATGTGACAGCTGTTCTATATCTAAAATTTATTCAACGGTTCACGTCTTAAATGCTACAATAAACTGAGCTATAAGTCACATGGACATTCATACAAGAAATTAGCATTATTATAGTGTATAATGTTAATTTATTACAGTACATATATATTAATCTTTTAAAAGTTTCGACTTAACATAGCAATTCAGTTAAGTATTGTTCTTACAAATTTCGAAGACAAACTATTGTCTATAGAAGATACAATTTTAGTAATTCCCAACAGAATGAAGGTTAAGTGATTAACTAAACAGAAATAAAATCACTACTACTTTTCATAAGAAATTATGATTATTAAAGAGAAAGTACTCGCATCATTAACAAAACGCGTGAATAATCAACCAACAACGAAAAAGATTGAGTCAACCTTGTTGAAATGAGCAGGCTCGACAGTGTTCTTATCAAAATCGGAGGATTGGATGATCTTCCCGATCGATCTAAAATCGCGTTTGGTGCTCGCGATTCAAGCGACGCCGATCGATCGCAATCTCGAAGACTAGCAGCGCTCTAAATCAATCTCCATCGATAAATAATAACCAACCTGCCTCTCCCTCTCTCTCTCTCTCTCTCTCGCTCTCTCTGTCCGGTTGTAGTATCCGCTCGCTCGCGATCGAGTTTCAGCGAAACACCGAACGAGAACCGCACCGCACCGCACTACGCCGGGTCTCCATAACGGCCGATCATCGATAATTATACGCGTCGAAATTACGCTGGGATCCGTTCGCTAGACCCCGCGTTCGAATCCCGTCCGGTGGTCTACGTCTCAATACAGCATACGCGTTTGACACGTTCGCCACCACATGCAAAGCACATTTACACTTGAAGCGTGCGTGATCTACCAGACACACCCCGCGCCCTCTCGTTCTCACCCTTTTCGTCTCTCGCCCGCAGCATTACTTTGAATAAGGGTGTCCTGAAGGGAAAATAATAAATATTTCGCAGCAAAGATGTATTTAGGATATTCTTCACAGTTGAACATTAATTGATGATATTTATTACTTTTTATTTTTTCATGTTAAATAAATGTTACGGTAATAAAGAAGATTGTACGTTACAGTTAAAGATAACTGAAAAATAAAATTTGTTTGACGTGAAGCTCTCGATTTAGTCTAAATAACGTAACGTTTTGAATTTTTCTGTGGGAATACATACCTGCTACTGTTCTCCACTGACATCCTATGCACTCATATACATACTCATATATATATATATATATATATATATATATATATATATATATACAATGAAACGCAGCAGTATCGTAGATGCACATAACAGCGAGCATGTAATGCCAGAGGGGGTATGTGGGGTGGGACCGGAAACGGGTGGAGGGGGAGAGAGGGTCTTAAGTATAGGGCAGCCTTAACGATGTTTGTTTTATACATTGGCAGCCTCTTCACGAACCTGTAATCTTTCTAAACGAGATATTACCCGGACCCGTTGCGATATACAAACCCTTACCCGAATGGGTCGTGTGGTGTGCGTTCGAAAAAGAAAGAGGAAGAGCGAATGAAAATGTGCGAAGGAAAGTGAGACAGAGAGATGATGAAGGGGAGATGAGGTTTGGGCGAAAATTTTATGCTGTGCTCTCGTGTTCGCTGCTCCGAACGAAGAAGAGTCAGCGCCACGACGAGGGCCTCGGGACCCAAAATTGCCTCTCCTCCTCCGCCTTCGACTGCCTTCAAATTGCTCATCATTCACAGGTTTCACGTTTATAGGTATACACGCACGCATGCACGCACGCACGTACATACGCGCTGAATTAAGAGAACAATTAAAAGCAGATGAGCACGAAATTCGTCAGTGCCGACGCTGCTGAAATCCATGTTTTTAGGCTACGAATTGACTTAACGATGAGATGTGTAAGTGCTTTAATTCTTCTGATTTTTAAATCAAATACGCGCGAGCCATCAAAGGGACCCGTAAAATCTTATGTAATCTGCTCAACATTCATCTTCGTCACTTTCAATTTCTTGGCTAACGCTGGCACGAGCCATCGCATAGTTTCGTGCCGTTTTCGACGTCTTGTGAAACATGAATATATTCTCTTGGTATCGTCTATTTCGCAAATCGTTGAATCTAAAGAGGAACCGCGCACGTCTTTAAAGTCAAATTTGCGAGAATTGCAAAACATTGCTCCGACATATCTTATGTTTAATCTATAATATCAATACCGATATGCGAAAAATGATATTGCGAGCAGTGTCGATGCGGCATCTGCGTGAAACACGCTTATAGGGAAGCAACATTTTTTTTCTGCGCATTGCTCTATCTTTGGCATCTGCCCCCCCCCCCCTCTCTCGCTCTCGTTCTTCTTTCTCTCCCAATAGCTAAAGTTCATCTCATCTCCATCACACGCATGCGTGACAGGTTTGCACGCAATTTCTCTGTTGCGTTCAACGCAAATACTCACCCTTATCAAGTTCTCTCTCTCTCTCTCTCTCTCTCGCGCGCGCGCGCACCTCTTCTATATGCAGAATCGCGCGTACTTATCACGGGGTAACCGAGCTCAATATAATTAGCCATATAGTGAACTCACACGCGCGTGCGAAGCTGAAAATGCATGCCGCGATTGTGGTAGAAGTGTCGGTATATCCACCGCCGTATATCGACGTTTTCTTCGGGGTTGCGGTTCAATGACGGTCGCTACGAATGAGATGAGGGTGTCTGAAAAAGCGAGAATGCCATTCCTCCCCTGTTGAGCCGTCGCTGGAAGCGTGTCTTTCGCTGCTTGTCGCGTGCTTCGACCTTTCGCACTTACCTTTTTTTTTACGCTCAAAACCATTACTTGAATATGAGAAAATTTAAGAAGCGAATTGGATGATTTTTTTCATAAATTTAATATTAAGTATTGTATATAATATCGAAACTGAGAAATGAGAAATTCCTTTTTTAACAGTTTCTTTGCAATTGTTTTTTTTGCCACAGGCGAGATTTCACTTTTAAATAAAACTTTAACATTTAAGTTAAAGGATCCAAATTGTAGGAAATAAAAATATGATTATAAAGGGAGGCTTAAACATTATAGAATAATGCAATTTTCTAATGAATATCTAATTATATAAATAAATAATATAATAAAATAACGAGTTCCGTAATCTGCTCTTAAAAAGATCGTGAACGTCGGATTAAAAATACAATTGTCATGACTGATTAATATTAGAGATGTACACCTATATGTCGCTGTTTAGCTTTCGGTGTGAAAGTAGCTTGCAATCGACTCGTCTCGCGAGCTTCGCGTGACGCTAATAAGGAAGTCTCTCGTGTCAGGATATTGAAACCGACAGTTCGTAACGGCGAGTTGACATTTCGGTTTCGTCATATTTCGGAGCGAGACATACAAGAAATCGAGCTCGAGAGAATACTCGAGTTTTTTGTTTTTTTTTTGTTTTTAAGTACCTGGCCTTGCTTTGCACTCTCTCAATGCCCTCCACTCTCCAGGTCACACTCTTTAAGAGCGATGGTATCTGCACTGGACGACTTTAAGCCTTCTCACGTTCCGCTAGTTTTTCCGCTGCCAAGCATCGCGTTTTACGCTTTATGCTTCGACGAAAGTCATTAGCGAGTCTCGAAGATCATTATCCGAAGAGAGACATTTCATAAAGCAAGAAGGAAAAGAAGGGGGGAAAAAAAAACTGAAATCACGAGCGTATGTACGTTGCATGAGCGTTGATTTAAGACCGTCGCAGCCACCGTTTTGGAGAATCAAGTTGGTGCTGCTCGTGTCGAAAACGCACACGTGATAAAGAAAGAAAAACGTAAGCGACGCCCCTGTTCGCGGGATATTAGCGCAACGTATTCGCATTCGAAGCCTATAATCTTTCCGTGCCAGTTAAACGATAGCTGTCCTGTGCATTCCGCGCGCCCGGTAATTATACAAATCGAGGGGTAGGGAGGGGGGGAGAATATAATAGCCGCATTCTTGCATCACCGCTCATAAATATTAGCGTCAATTCATTACCGCGATACGTGCCGCAGGCACTTTGTCTCCAACAGCTCTATAGGTACCTATATCGGTTACACCTTTCTCTCGTACGGCTTCGATCGCCGATGTGAAAATCGTCACGCATATTGTCTCGTACATGAAAAAGGAAAAAAAAAGAAAAAAAAAACAGAAAACGAAGAGACGCGATTGCGTAATTTCAATTGCGATTCGATGTGGGTAACGATAGAGTGTCCTGCGGCTGCCGCCGATTCTTTCTGTGGCTTTATATTGAACAAAAAAAAAAAGAAAGAAAGAAATCGTCTGTTCTCCCAGCGGCTGTTATCTTATTATTTGTTCTCCGGTCGACAGGTTTTTCATGTCTTCAACCACCTTGTCTCATGTCGTTTTTGCTTCTTCACTGCACCTTGTTACCTACATCTCATTCTTTTTCTTTGCCTTCGCAATTAATTTTCTCTTTGATATTTTGTTAACACATACAATATTATTAAGTTAAGTTTATTATCACGCGCGAATCTGTTTTAGTATTAAATCACTCATCCATTTGTCTAACATCTTTCAATACTGCTTCTTATCCACGTTTGACTTTTTTCTTTCCTTCTCTCTGTTCTTCGTACTCCTTGTTTCTCGTACTGACGTATTCTTTCTTCGTCGACTTTTTTTTTTTTTTTTTTACTTTATTCAAACGCGAGTGTCCTTATCTCTTCGACGGCACTTGGCGGCGTGTGTCTCAAGGTTACAAAAACCCGTACACACGATTACGAGATAGTGCATCCCATCGTATCGATGCACGCGAAGCTGTTTTGCGCGCGCCGCACTGCGTGACGCTCAACAAGAGAAAGTGCTGAAGCCCGCGCTTTAGAATGATTTTTCTTGCTCGCGAGCTTCCAACTATCCGTGGAAACCCGCACTTTTCACACCATGAGCGGCATTTAACGATCGGCGCGAAACTCGGCGCGTGTCGGTTGCATGCAAGTCACGCATCCGTATTGATTGAATTTCCATCGTCGAGCTTTACCATCCGATAGCTAAATTTTTTTCAATAAAATTAAAGTATTCCGAGGTAGAAAAAAAAATACGGCTTTTATGAAAATATAAAAAGTGGAGGAGGTAAAGAAATTTTATTTACGCCTGTTATTGCCTGTCGATCTCGAAAAATCTCTATGTTGACGAGAATATTCTCTCTCAATCAGTTTCACCGATCACTTCCCTGTCAGATGAATATATTTATTATATTTATTGGACGTTGTTACTATGTCGCGTCATTTATTCTAGGTATAGTTCCTGGTATTGAAATCATATCTTAAAATTCCATTATCAAATGAAAATTTCTCAAGGTGATGAACGTACAGAAATTACTACTTGCGATTGATAGTCAATGCCACGTACCGGAAGGTTAATGCGAATATATTAGCATGCGGCGAGGTAATGAGGCGTTAAATACACTGCATTGTCACGGTGATACATTTGCGCATAAAGTGCGATATTTTCTTGCCACTTGTCGCGACATCCATCATGGATACGGGGATAATCGTGTTCGCGATTTGCTTATGCGCGACGGTTTTTTAGAGGAGCAGTCCGTAATAAAAATACAGGTGAATACAAGTTCGAGGCTACTTGCGTAGTTATATGCGCGCGTCATAAATTCGCATTCTTCGTAGGATACGTTGTGAAAATCAAATTATCGCATGTATTTTGTTATTCGAACAGTATCGTACGATATTGTGCCGCGTCAGGTCGGGATGCATCGTCTTTAAAGCCGCGCTTTAAGTACGCGTGATAAAGGCCGCAATAGAAACAATGCAAATAGCACGGAATCACGAGATATCATATATATACGCGGAAGTCGACCGTCGTTCACCGATCGCGATAAATCGGTGTGTCACGGAGGAGGATAGTCACATGGAGAAAATCTTGCGATCTCGCGACGCTTAATGTGGGCGCTTAATTAACGATTCATAAATTTTATGTGTGATGTAACTAATTTTAATCCTTCCTCACGTTACGCCATATAATAATAATAAGTAAAAACGCACGTTACATAGCTTTTAACGTTATAGCAGGTTGCCGCAGTTGCGTTGCTGGATCTTGATCGATCGGCGCTGCTGCGTGTACGCGTTCGTCGATCGAGCCGCGGGAAAGAGGTGATCGGATAGACGTTATCAGATCGAATTCCGCGGGAATATATTAATTTAAAGTTGCCGCGGCACATTGCTGCGTTTCTCGGCGTTGGAACGGCGCGGCGCGGCGCGGCGGGATTAAACGGCGATTGCGATCTGACGTGCGCCTCAAACAGGTGCGAGAGCTTTATTATCCGTCAGTAGAGAGCACGATACCTATTATCCTCTCGCGATACGTCGAGATCATCTTTTTCGACGCTCGCTTCAAACTCGATACTGGGATACGTTGAAAGCGGGCCCGCACGAATTTAATAGGGCATCGACGTCGGATGAGTGACGGTCTTCTCGATTAATGTCGAGGATAAAGTCCCGAATCTCTCGAATCACTCGGATGCACATTGTCAGGACGGAATGCAAAGCGTTGTTAAACGCTCGCGAACGAGTCTGAACGGAAAAAGGGAAAAACGATCGACACGGACAATTGGTCGAAAACTGTGGTTGACGATAGTCACGTTCGATAACGAAACGAAATAGAGAATCGCCGATGACGTCGATGGCCGCGGATCGGCTCGAGTTTACGATAAAAAATGTGTGTAACGTTATCGGTCCTTGAACACGATAGGTGCGTCCATGAAGTGTCTAATTAAGCGCCTCGCGACACATTTCCTCTGTGCATCGCGCATCGCGCATCGCGCATCGCGCATCGTATACGCCTCGACTCGATGCGCTGCTCGTATCGCACGAATGTATAACAACGCGGCACGTTAATAGCCGGCTTTACCGGGCATCGTATTACGTGCATTACAGCTGGTTTTTAAATCTTGATGGACACAGCAGGGCGCGTTCATTTTTATAATTACGAAATATAAATATAAACTGCCGGGACTGATGTGTACGCGGAAGGAGGATAATTATAGTTTCTTGCGTCCAACGGAATCCTCGTCTTTTTTTCTTCGCCCGTTACAGTTGCCGCGTTAAAACTCAATTTGGATAATATATCCTAGAAGAATATCCTTCGATTCAGCCAGAGGATAAAAGGAGATTGAAAAAGTCGGCGGACTGCGTTTGTTAAAACGAGTACATTTTTCTAACGATAAACACAGACTTAATAAAACTCAGCGTTATTCGCATAAATACATTTATATGAGCTATAAATATTCAAGAAAAACGGGCTACGATTGATTGAACATTTTTATTATATCGCGAGAATAGATTGTAAATTTAATTGAAACAGACACATATCTAGAGATATTGTACCCTGTTAGATAAGTTACTAATATTATACATACATATATAGAAGAGAAGGTGGTATTATGGCATTACATTACCCCATTACATTTTACATAATAACTTGATTAATAATCAACATATTTAAGTTTAAAACTTGACAATTACATTCATTAAAATGTTGTTGAATCGATTCTGGATTCAAAGTCGTAGTAATACGAAATATTTATTACTTAGGACACTAT
Source organism: Acromyrmex echinatior (assembly GCF_024713525.1). Taxonomy (NCBI): domain Eukaryota; kingdom Metazoa; phylum Arthropoda; class Insecta; order Hymenoptera; family Formicidae; genus Acromyrmex; species Acromyrmex echinatior. The sequence continues at coordinate 15,546,292 of NC_141855.1, forward strand.
TAATAAAAATATGGCGTCACATTGCGTAATGACTTGAAAAAAACATGGATGATAATGTGGCCTTCCATAAAAGTAGCCTTAAAAAATTAGTTTTGCTTAGAAAACAGTATTTAGTCACAAGATTAACAAAAAGATAAAACATTTTGAATGTATGTAAATAAATGTATGTACATTCACATAACTTTTGCATATAAGATGCTCAGTACTAAAAATAGTACACGAGATATAAACTATAGATTGACGGTAGAGTTACAATCGATTATCAAATAATTATTTTGATATGAAAACTTCCAAAAAGAGGCCGTGAGTAATCAATACCCACAAAGGGCCACATTAGCAAAATGCCATGCTATTGTTTAAATTCGCATAACTCAAAATATATACAGTCAAATAACAGTTAAATAGCAAACAACACATCCAAGAATACATATATTCGTGTGATAATACGCTCAAGTTTAAGAAAAAAGTGAGGAAATAGGTGTAATTAAATGTTAAAAATGTACCTGAGCAACGTTTCGAAATACTTGAAAGTAAAAATGCGTTATAATAAGTACCTATATTAGTATTATGATATAACGGCGAACTACTGAACAAATAACTCCATAAGTAATCATTAAGATTCGCTATATAATAGCGAAGATATTATATTAAGGGAGACTACAATATACATATACACTGACCATAATATCACCTTCTTCTCTACGTACACCTGCATATTTCACAAAACAAATATACTTAGATTCTGTTGAGGAATTAAATTTTGTTCATATACAATATAAAGCCTAATGAAATACTTTTTGAAAGAGTTAAACGTTGTGTTGCGGTTAATCAATTAGTACTCTTATTACTTTGACTTATTGATTTGACTTTTAAAATAATTAAAGGTGACACTGTATCTCACCGTAAAGTAAATGGATTTCACCATCAGCCGAGCTGGTAGCTCATTCAAAATTTCCGAAGGCAAGACCAACGAAGGGAGAGAACGTGAGATACGTAGTGGCGTGGTAGGTAGGTAGATAGGAAGGTAGGAAGGAAGGAGATCGCTGTGCGGTCGACGGCCAATTTCTGAATGCAAATAACGGTGGTGTCGAAAGGAGGGGGGGGGGGAGGGAGGGGGTTCCGCGGATGAAAACGCGGGGAGGCGGTAGTATGCAAATAGAAAGCTGTTACGGGCGTCTTCTTCGCCTTCGGCCTAACCTGCGCCACTTGAATATGACGCGCGAGCCAACCCCTTTCTCACGGCGTGGAAAGTGTGAATTCAATGTGAAACACCAGGGTGAAACGAGAAGATGTTGAATTCCAGGACGGCGCTTTCTCGCGTTCGTCGTCAGTTTTTTTAACGGCTTATTTTGGAACGTTGTTATCTTCCTGCAAAAATGAGGGGTGGCGTAAAAATCATTAAGTGAGAATCACTCGATCTAACTTTCTCGGAAGTTACAGCTTTTATTCATAATTATGTACACGGATGTGGAAGGAAATTTGAATCAGTTTTCAATTGCATTTGTCATTACAAATAACGATCGATCAGCTCGAGTGTCGCGAGATTGTTCTTCGCGTGCAAATGTTGTTCTATGCGTACCTACATCACAAGCACGGTATTAAGCCGGCAGCGACAAGCTGGATCTGATTAATTAGCGATCGTATGCGGGCAAGTTAATCTCGCGCTTTATCTGGAGGACTTTAATAGGTACCTCGCCATTCACCAGCTGCCGCTATACGGCTATACGTTGCACGGGACATGGTTACCCCACTTGTAGCAGTCTTCTATTAATTCAAAAGCCGTAGAAACATCCGTACTATCTTGTGATATCGATATACATTATTCTCTTATCTTTTTAATACCTGCCAAATCAAATAATAATTAATACCGTTTTGTTATTTCACGCGCCGCGGAGAAAATATAGTAGAAACGAAGTGAAAGTATGCGAAATATATATAAGTGTGCTAATTTTTTAATAACAAATTTTTTTTTTCTTCCATCGTCGTATTTTATAGCGGCTGTAAATTTACGACACCCGGTACGTAATCGATCGTGCGTCATTACGATCGAGCCGAGTTCTCCGAGTTTCTCACACCTGAGTTGAAGAGGACTAATAAGAAATCCTATAGGGACGGCCGCATGGCGAGATCACGACGTGGAGAGTCTCCGCGTTCACGCACGCACGCACACGCACGCACGCACGCACGCATGGAGCGAAGACGAGAGATATAATGATGGCCGTGGCGTGCCCTATAGCGTGTAAACCATAAGAGATAATGTAACAGTGGAAGTTCGGCTGGCGCCACTCGTTATTTATACAGTGTGGTCGGCGAGAATAGGGTTTGTCGAGGGAGAGAGAGAAGAGGAATTTCTTCGAGTAGGGGGTGAAGGCCGGGAGACGCCCACTAAATTATTATTTGTTCTTGGCAAGTCATAAACGCCCGGAATTATACCGGAGCTACCACGAAGTCTTCTCTCGACCACAAAACTTTTGCCCACTGCCCTTCGGAGCAGCAGGAAGCGATGAGAGTCACTCGATATACATATACGTGTATATCTTTTTATTTCCTCCCAAGATCTTAATTTCACGCTGTATAACGTCATGTGCTACAGTTTTTTCCCCCTCAAAGTCGTACACGTACCAATCAAAATTTAAGAGTACTAAAACAGATGATTTTTTTTATAAAGAATTATTAATATATAAAATATTAAAGAATTATTAATATATAAAATATACAAATATTGTTCCAAGGTTGTAATCCAAGTTTTGATTACAAATTACAAAAGCTATGAGATATGAATTAATTCTTTTGATTTCGAGTTGAGAACTGACAATGAGTTGAAACAAAGATATGCGACGCTTTTCCATCCCATCTAAATCGCACCCGTAATAAAAAAAAAGCTAGGACGAAAGGTTCGGAGAACTTTTGGTGGAGACGCGACTTGGGTATGTTCCGTTGATCCTCCTCTCTCGGATCCGGTTAAAAAAGTTGCTCGCTGCGGGGGTTCCTGTGAGAGGAGATGCGGCCGAAGAATGAAGGGAGAAGAAGCTCTCGAAACCCTGGCGATGCCAGAGAGCGGCGACTATCGGTTTCCCTATCGCACTCGCTCATCTCTCTTTGGAGCCCTGTACGCGGGGCCCTACGGTAGAAAGGCGTATATAAACTCGGCCTTAACTGCTTTACGACGATCGTTTGTACCGATTTGTTCGACAAGAGTCTCGCGCAGTCGAGAGGAGTGAACAGGGCGGCAAGAAGGAGGAGAAGATGGAGGATAGGAAAGTGGCGGAGAGGCGACTCTCCTCTCCTCGCTCTTCTTGCATCTTTTCCTTTTATTCTCAGTTCACGAATAGATTTGTGTCCTGCCCTTAGTCGTCCCATAAACTCTCCTCTCCTCTCCTCTCCTCTCCTCTCGTCGTCTCCTTCTGTTCACCTCGCTGCATTCTTCTCCGATCTTTTCCGGGGTGTTTCGCTTCCTCCTGAAGTCGAAATGCCGAGAAGAACGGTTTGCGTATCGTTATGAGACACGTCGATAAATTTGCGGGACGTAACAGCGTAAGCAGATTAAAATAACGACGCTGGAGGTGCACGCGATAATTTTGTAATATACGGCGCGATTGATTCATCGGGATTCAGAATGAAGAGGGGGGGGGTGGGTGGGGGGAGGGGGACGATGTTTGCGACGTGGCTGATTTATGGTGTAGTTTCGGGAGGATTTTTTAATTTCCTCGACGCGGCGTCCCTTTTGCGCAGAGTCGTACGGTTTCTTAAACCTATACTTTATATGCTTCTTACCTTGGAAAACGTGAAAGATACGATGAACCGTGTCCTTGTAACTGGTGCTTCCGGAAGGAAGAGTAGAGAAGGAGGAACAAGTCATTGATGTGATCTTCGACATTATTTTTATTAAAACTTGCAGATTTTCATATCGACGAGACACATGTGTAATTCACATAGAAAATTATTGATTAATTCTAATTGTATACGGAAAAGAGCAAGCATAAGCAATGCTGCAAAAAGTTTTGACATTTTATATATATAACAACCGAGTTTAAACATTCTACGTAAATAATTTGATTCGACAGAATGATTTTCAGATCTGTATCTATAACTAAATTTTTAAATACTTCAACAAAATCGTTTTTTTTTTTTTTTTTTTTTCGTGCATGCGAACTTTTCTTTCAACCAGGAGTCGTCTAGCAGTGTTAAAAGCAAAAAGCTCAATCGATTAATAATCTCTTAATAAAAATCTTTTAATAAGAAACTCACGAGGGAGAGAGGAGGAGGAGGAGGACTTTTATATGTACCGCGTGTACGATTCGCGTGTCACCCGTTACGTAGGCTGAGATCGACGAGAAGTTGAAGAAGGAGAGAAAGGCGATAAGGAGCGGTATAAGAGCGGTATAAGAGATTGGCGGAGAGAGAAAGAGAGAGAGAGAGAGAGAGAGAGAAATAAATGAGCATGCGAAAGAGGGACGCGAAAACAAATCATCCGTGAGCGCGCAACGCGGTCTTAGCGATAAAATAAATTAACTTAAAGCTACCGGGTTGCGCGGGATTCTTTCGGTGGCGCGTCCCCGTCGTGTGTAATGACGCGCCGTAAATAACGATTCCCCCCTTTCGATTTATCGATGAGTGCGTGATGGGGGTGGGGAGAATCGGTCCAAGCTCTTTGGCACGCTGCATGCTGCATAAAGGCGATGCGATGCGACGGGTATGCGCTTTACAGACGTTACGGTTGCCGTTGTCGTTGCCGTTGCCGGACGACGAGCATTATCCGTCCTCTGCGCTGCATCGTTACGCCTTACCGGGGAGCTCGTTCTCGCCAGGCTAATAACGAGGCTTCTTTTTCTACGGCCTCCGGCCACGACCCAGAGAAATCGTAACGATTAGTCGCGCAAAGTCGTAACGTTCCATCGGCACGTTGTTCGAATTTCTCAGCGCCGCGAAAGAAACCGCGCACGTGAAGGGCTCGAGGCCTTTCTTAATTGCAGCGTAAAAGAAATAAAGAAAATTCCATTTCGAGCCACGAAAATTTATAAATCAGTAAAAGTTGCGTTTGTAACAACCACGATAAAATCAATTAAATAGAGCTTTTGTTTTCTTGGATACGTATAAAAATGTTTGACGCGGTTTTTTTTAATAAATATATTTGAATCATTTATTGTTAGTTATTCTCGCGTTTATTTGTTCATCTTTATCTTTCTGCTTCTTTCCCTAATAGGGCGTTCGCATTTATGGAGAAATGTTGGAAGCGCGAAACCAGCGTGTGTGAATCAACTGTAGTAAATAAGGTGTTGTGCGATTCATATTCTCTCTCTCTCTCTCGTATGACAATTACATGGAACGATACATCGCGCGTCTGTTTGCGTCATAAATTCGCGGTTGGTTTCATCGAACCGACGACAGATGCAGTATCTCTATCGAGATATCGACGCGACTCTCGCAACAGTGAAGAGATAACAACGGCAATAGCAACAGCAACATGAATTTGTGTGCTTGCGCTGTCCCTTTTCTCTCCTATTTATCATCATTACTCATCGACAATATCGTAAGAGATTTTGTGATGAGTGGTTCCTCCCCCCCCCTCCTCTTTTTCTTTCTCTCCTTATTTATGTCCACTCAACGAGGCTCTCAGATTTATTATACATAACTACGATACTTGCACGAATGAGATTGTTTCATAGGAACCACTTTCATCCAAGAATTTTACGTGAAAGAAAAGTTTCTTTATTCTTCTTTTTTTTTTTTCATTATATTTTTTCCATTAAGTTATAAATAATGAATGGATGATCGTATAAAGACAGAAAAAGAAAGAATTATAGATGATTGAATATTATTAATACCAACAACTGAAAATTTGGAGTTTCTTTTTTTAATAACCTTAATGTATATGGAAGAAAATTAATTTCCGTGAAACACTTCGTTTTTCCCTTTCCTATTTTTCCAACATTGTGATCAATTGTTTAACGAGAAATTATCTTACGTTTCGCTGTATTAATAACGATCGGCGATCATCGCGACTATAGAAACTCGACGCAGTGGTGGAGGGCTTTGTCGAGCAAAGCAGTGTGTGCATGTGTGCGGTATATACGCATATTCAATCGGTGTGCAACCGCACACCGTTTCTCCGACGTTTCTCCATCTCTTGTTAACGAGGCAGAAGCCATAGGGTCGGCACGAAACGTCGAAAGAACGCCCGAGGCTGCCGCGCGTTTAGATCGGGCCCTGGCGATAGAGCCGTAACGCCGAAAATTAGCGCCGTTCGAGAAACAAATACGTGAGAAGGGAGAGAAGGACAGCGACGGAGGTTTCGGTGGGACGCGACGAGGAAAGCTCACGCAATGTCGCCGCGTGAGAGAAGAGGAGAGACGCGCGCGCGCGTATATGTGTACATATACGCATGTACCGTGTCGACGATGAGAGGTATGTATGTGCACGCCCCGTTCGTCGCATCGCATCGCATCGCATCGCATCGCATCGCATCGCATCGCATCGTCTCGTTGTCGTGGCCTGTCGTGCTCTTGCACATCACCGCGGGCTCCTGAGGTTTCGTGGAAGCGATCTCTCTTCCACCTGCCGTATACCGCGGAAAGCGCAGTCCGGGCATGGATGTATACTGGGTGTTCCGGAAGTGCACCTCTGTGGTTAAACCCGAAACTGGCAAACCACTTCCGCGTGCGTGAGGCAAAATGCGGCGAGAGAGAGAGAGAGAGAGAGAGAGAGAGAGAGAGAGATGGAAAAACGGTTTTGCCCAAGTATCTAACAATTTAGCTGGATGCAGGTCTGAAAATAATTTTGTTGGATTATCAAAATATTTGTATGCTTGAACGCTTAAATATTTTTAGATTATAATACTGCGAAAAGTTTTAATTTAGAATGTTAACATTGTTAAACTGCAATGATTGCAGTTTAAGCGTCCTATATAATTATTTTAATGGTCCAAACAAAATTATTTTCTCAGATTTGTATCTAATTAAATTTTTAGATAGGTTCATTTCAGCAAAATCGTTCTTTCTTCGTTGTAGATGAATTGTTTATTCCAGAGCAAGTGCTCTAAGAACATATAAAGGAAAAAAGAATAAAAACAGTGAACACAAACATAATACTAAAATAATAAATAAAGAAAATAAAAAAGAGATTAATATATATAAGAAGCAATAATTATAATAATTACAAAAAACATGAGAAAATGATATATCTAAAGAAGAAAGAGAAAGAGAGAGATAGAGAAAAGAATTAGGGAAGAGAAAAAGAGAAGCTTCGGTGATACACATACATATATATATATATATATATATTTTTTTTTAAGTTGAAATGATCGAAATGAAGAAACAAAATGATGAAAATACATGTCACGTATTTCTGCACACATAATTAATATATCTATATGAATAATTAATATTTATATAACGTGCAATTAATTAAACGTATTTGCATATGCTAATTTTAGTTAAATTATGTGAGACACATAGATTTAAAGTAACAATTAATCTGACAGGATTATACACCGTTATAAAAAGAATGATCCTATCCGATTGATCGTTAATTGCGACCATCATGATCATCACGATCATTGTGTGCGGAGAGAATAAGGCATAAATTATATATCGATTAAAAAGATTAGCATCTCGCAACTTATTAATGATGATATCCGCGATATAGGTTCACGCACTGTGGATCGATCGAGAGTCTCGAAAATGAAAGTATACCATATGCCGTATGGGAATAAACTGAGTGCGGTGCACTTGGGAAGGAGAGAGAGAGAGAGAGAGAAAGAGAGGGAGATTGCTATGTGTAAAGCCCTTTGAACATTGTAACGAAGAATTACAAACGAGGAAGGAACGCCGGATGATCGAATGTCGGACGGAGCAGGTGCCTCAACAAAGTTACCCGTTTTACGTCGCACTTTATTTTGTATTCTATTCCATTTCATTGCGATACCTCCGCAAATCAATCATAATTTGATATCGCCACGGTCGCCGTTATCGTTTTCCTCATGTAATTGTGTCGTCGTACCCCCTACATATTTAATAGCAATAATCGCAGAACATAAGCGTAGCGCCGTATACATACTTACATAAATGAATAAACGAACACCGTTGGGTTCTCATTTCACGCCACCTTAATATTTTAACATGAACTTTGAAATCGAGATTATTACGTCATATTTTAATTTGTTCTGACTAAACTTAAGAACAATAGGATTACGTATAATTCATACTGCTCTCTCGGAAATTTACATGAATTTCATAGGCACCGAAAGATTACATGATTTTTATTATCATCGTCTGCTCCATCTCGAAATAAAAATGATAGAAAAGAATTATCGGCCATTATCGGCCGAAATCTTTTAATCTGATATCCTTTTAATTTTCTTGAATACAATTTATCGTGCGCGCGAACACTTCTTTTATGATGTAATTTTTAATATTATTCTCGACATAGATATTGACGCGATCTGGCACCTAATTTCTTGTTCTTCCCGATAGCAATATAAACTGATAATGAGGATCCCAATAAATATTTCTGATGACTTGCCATAAGGCTTCGGTCTTCAGACTTGGAAAGTCCTCTCCTGTAATCTACTGGGAGGAGGCTCGCCATTAAAGTCAAACAGCCTTCTCGGCTTCCTAAAGAATGTCAATGCCTTTTATTCTAAAGAAAACTACTCTCCGGTTGAGCATTCAAAATAAACGATACTATGAAAAAAAATCTTCAATTAATTTTGACATTCATTTTTTATTGTTCGAGTGAGTTTAAGATTATTACATTTAAAACAATGATACAAATATATGAAACGCGCATTTATTATGTCGATAAATTTTACTTTCGTATTTAATATACATAAAATAATATAAAATGTATAAAGCCGTTAAAAAAAAGAGTTACAGAGATAGAGAGAGCTATAAAAAGATCGTATGAAGGAACACACGCTTATACTTTGGGTTGCTTTGACCTATTACAACACGTAACGAACGATGGTCTTGATCGGCAGTGTGTCCCCAAATTTGGATCAGGGAAATGTGGTAGTCGTATGTCACTCGGGACAAACGGACAGCTGCTTTCGATCGGTGGCAAATATCTTATCGGACCGTTTCGTGTGACGATATGTCGTCGTTAAATGTGGGCACTGAGAAAAGAAGGAACTGCGGTGAAAACGAGATCTCTCAAAGGCGCATTTATCAGACGATTTACAGCTTTCAGCAATTTCTTGCGATGACAACGACCGGTTCGTAATTTGTTTACCCGTATTGTCACTCATTAGCAGATATATCAGCTAAGAGTTATGTAACAACGGAAAAGAAGGTCGCGAGAAATCGACACCGCGTCGTTTCTATGATATATGAGATAACCGGATGAATCTTAGCCACCCTGCGTGTGATTTCAAAGTAATAACATATAGATACGCCCGATTTTTTAAAGACTCATTAGTAATCCTCAAATAATGTAGCGCCGTTCGCATCCCAATATTTTGATATCTGCGTCCAGTTTCCGTATCATATATTTTTTATCACTTTTATGTATTTTCGCAGCAATTAAATTCAGATATGAATATATGTATATCTGTTAGAAGATGGTTGTTTACACACGTCTCTGACTGATTTTTTTAATCAATTCAAAACACAGATCAATAACGCATCGTATCATTGATTAATTTGATAATCTGATGTGAATTAATCAAAGATAATGACGCTCACGCAAAACGTTTAGGAAATCTGTCTGCATTTTTTTTTTTTTTTTTTAAATCGCTCCAAGTTAAATATCGTCTGATTGTAAGTTGTTCGTCTTTGAATTATATAAGACGCAAGTATGAATCCTATTATAATTTTGTACCCTGCTATTGATTTAGTGCCGTTGTAAAGACGAGCCGGACGTGATATAACGAAATAACGTATTTCGCGAGGCGAAAATAAAATATCTTAGCGTTATACAATCGAGCGATCACATAGTCGTCGAATAGATAGATATTAGCGTCCCATAGCATTTGCTTAGCGATGCACTTACGTTCATCGCAGGATTCTCGTGTCTCCTCCCGCGGGATATTTTGGCTCACATAGCGCGGATAATCCGGCTTAATGTCCTCCTTGACGTGAATGAGAACGGCGCTCGTTTATCGCGAGCGAATGCGCCGAGATCTTGTCCTGTCCTCGCTCGCGCCGAAATTCGACGGAGAATGTCTCAACGGACATACAGTAGGCAGATGCTACCAAAAATCCCACTGATACCTTTGAAACGATACTCGCTAAATGAACGACCGGCCCTTCTTAGTAATCGTCTTCAATCGATATTCGATAAATGTTATTCGCGATCTTTGTTTTTTTTTAATATAGTTGATTAATTTCATTTTTGTCTCTGTGTATTTATGATAAATTTGAAAAACTTATCAAATAATTTTTCTCCATTATTTGATGTTCTTATTTTATTGTTTAAAGATTTTTACAGTCAATTACTTTTTATCGTTTACTTATTGAAAAAATGATTTATTATACGAGTACATTCGACCACACACAGCACAGCGTTATCCTTAAATTGAAGCAAAGAATCAGGAGAGTCAGAAATTTTTGTTTGCTGTTATTAATGACTATTTATTGCTGAACTTATAGAGCTTAAACGTACCGAGACTCCTTTGTTTTAAAACTGTTATAAAACTGTTGTCGTTAAATGTATACATCGTAATGTCTCCAGATCTGTTAATATATGTTTTAAACTTGATGAGCTCTTAGCACCTAATCATGGTAATAAAATTTTTTGTTGTAAAAAGTTCAACATTGAAGTGTGCCAACAAGTTTGAAGGTATAATAGCGGTTCTTAAATATCTTCATAAAATTCTATAATTTCGATGCGATGGAACTTGGAATCATACTACAAAGAAAGTAATAGTATGTTGAACACTTTTGTGATAGACACAAGTATTTTATTGATAATACATTATGTGCTATGTAAATATAATATAATGATATGAATGTGTAACATTTTAATCTTACGTCTACAATCATTATTGTTGAATCAATTTTTTTACTAAGAAAATTTTGGAATCATGATAACGATACGAGGTATGATGTATCTTATACATTTAAACGTGTAGTATATAGTGTTATATTTTTGGAAAACTCACATGTATGAAAACACACATATATGAAAGCACTCATTACACACTTGGATTTGAAGTGTACATATAATGATATATTAATTAATCAAAGTGCATGTATTATATATTATTTTTTAGATTTTTCCAAGAAGAATTTACGATACAAAAAAGTATACAGCATTATATACTGCATTAATTTTTTTTATACATGATTGGCGCGTGCAGGACGATAGATATATATATATATATATATAGGCACAACTCCGATGTAATCCCTCGTATGGAATCTCGATGCGCGGCGGCTCTTCTCAAGAAAAACATGTCGCACGTAATTTTCATTGTAGAACCGGCGAGCTACGTGTCCGGATTCCGTTGAAAAACGTGAATCCGAACGACGATTTTTCAGATTTTCTTTCGAGCGACGCCGGTCATGCGTCTCCTCTTCGTCGGGCGAATATAATTCCTCCATGCGCACCTCGGCCGACGACACACCTTGACGATCCGTCGTCGGTCTAGCCCGGGGAACCCGGACGAGGTCCCCGGTCCGGTTTTTACTTTACCAGGGAACGTGTGCCTCGAAAGCCAACGGCGCGGCGCGGCGCGTCCGCTGTCTGACAGAGGCTGGGATTGACTCATGCACGTTTCTATTCCGACCTTTCAGGATTTACTAGATGTCGCCGACGTGACTCGCGGCCGCGTGACGTTCCTTGTGCGAGTGCACGCGTTTCATCCCTTTCGAGCTTGTTTCAGGAGCGAAGACCTCCGAGCCGGAACCGCTTCTCGCGAGAGACGAGAATTCGTTTTTCGCGAATTCTAGAATAAATGTGTTTTAAATAAAAATTTAATGTTTTTATATGTCGGAAATATGTCGCACATTATTTTTGTGCTTTGCAGAAATAATGATAAATTATTTATTTTCGTATCACGTGCACAAATACATATTATGTTTCCGTTAATTATATTATGATGTAAGAAAAGGTGTATAACATTGTACGTAATAGTGGTAACATATTGGAACAGTCAATCAAATTTGGATCTAAATGCACTTTCTTATTACGCATTCACGGGAATGTTATATTTGTCTTATTACATAAATTATTACCAGAATAAACACATAAATGCGATATAAGTTTAACGTATGACAATAAGGTAAAGCGCGATAGCTGCAAATTGCATGATATCTAATTTAAGTAAAAATAAGTTAGCTCGTTTAATCGAGCAAGCGATCTAATCGAAGTGTACGTGTTGATCGGGGGTCTAGGCAAATGTTTCCTCAGATGAAGTTTCGAGTTTCCGGTCTGGATGCCAAGGCCAAGTACATCCTTCTACTGGACATTGTCGCCGCCGATGACTACAGATACAAGTTCCACAACAGGTAGAGGTTTTGTAGGAAAAATAAAGGTGGACTCATAAAAATGTAAATGTCGCGGATAACTCGTGTTAACGATCTCGAGCATTTCCTAAACCATTTCTTAACATGTACAACACCGGCCTTGATATCTGTATTTTCTTTTTGTCTTTTTTACTTTTAATATTCGAAAATCTTCTTAAACACAGATAGATTTGTAGAACATTAATGTTTTTTCACTTGTCTCGAGATCGTTAAAATTAGTTATCCGACTAACATCGCCGTATCCGAAGACGTTGATTTTAAGCACGGCTCTCCGTGTTAAACTTAGCAGTGAACGGCAAAACTAATGTACGGTGTGTCTTTTTGCGATTGCAAAATTGTTCGCAGACGCATGTTTCCCGCGTATAAAGTGAGGGTGTTCGGATTAGACAAGCAGGCTAGCTACATACTTCTAATGGACATCGTGGCATCGGACGAATGCCGATATAAATTTCACAACAGGTGACACTTTGATCCTGCGCGATCCTAGCGATTCTGGATCATTAATTACGAATTAAAACTCTTACATTACATTAATAGTTGGAAAACTTTTTGGAAGGTACATTTAATTAAACATTTCTTTGGCATAAAAAGTATTGTAGATAATTTTCGAAATTATACTTTGAAATAATGATCCTGGATTGGTTCCAATCGCGAATAATACTATCTGTACCAGGAAACTCTCCTGAAATATAAGTGTGGAGCGTGCGCTGCGAACAATTTCTCATACTCGTCGAAGATAATTTAATTATTTGTAATCCTGTGCAACCTTTTCGCGATCTTAAATATGATCCAATCCGCCGTGCGTAACAAATCCACGTTGAATTTCTGCATTTTTTGTGTAAAAAATCAGTTATGGATAATACACATTGAAAATTTATTTTTAAATATTTAATTAGTAAATATTTATTTTTTTATATTCTTGTGAACGAAGCAATATTTATACAAAAAAAAAAACAAAAATAATGAATGTTTGATTCTCTCGCAGAAGTGCCACATAAGGGTCGGTCCCATGGGAAATTATTTCGACTTGTATGGGAATCGCAAGCCTTCACATTAGTTAACTGAGATGCTTCGTGAATTTCGTTTCTCTGTAATTTCTCAAAAATTTCCGTGCTTATACATTCCAAATAAATATTATAGTTCTCTAAAAATTTTGTTAAACAGCCGCGCGTTAATAATTGTCATATTTTATCGTGACTTGTGATTTAAAAATAAATCTCTCGCATATTTGCTCGTTTTCGTTTAAAGTTTCTCTCGAATTTGGCCCAGCGCAAATATTTGCTTAGCTGCAAAAGTGAACAACCGTGTATTTCTTTCACGTACTTTCGCGCACTTTTCGACGATGGCACGGCACCGGAAACTTTTTCGCAACAGACATCGACTTGTTCCGACAGAGGGACTCGATTAGCGCTCTCCATCTTGAGAAAACTCTTACGAGGCATCTCGGTTACCGATGTTCGGACGATCGAAACGCAGATCACAATGAACGATTACATCACGTCGGCGACCGCAGCCACTTTGGAACTCGTCGGACGAGTTCTTCCTTCGATCCTTTGCGCTCGAGTTTGACCCACCTGCGACAACGGGAAAGAATACGAACGGTGGACACGCCTCTCTTAAAAGACAACAATCGTGTCTGATGCTCGTGGCGAGTCGGAGCTACTCGAGCTAAAGAGGAACACTAAACAATTCGAACCTTCTTTCGGCTCCTTCTAATAGATCATCGGTTTTGTCTGAGTTGAGAGATGCTTAAGCGAGTTACCACTGCCCTGCGAGAAAATTGTTGGAATCTGCTCGATTATCAAAAGCACGGTGGTTCTTATATTATATAATTATAATCGAATCTAGCTAGATCAAATAAAAAAACCAACCAATGAATTATAATCTAGTTTAAATAATTCGTTTCGGCATGGTGGTCGTAAATTAAAAATATTCCCCATAAACTTTGTTTCGTTTGAGATGTAAGAACTAAATCAACTGTACGAGACAGAAATTGATGTTGAAATTATAATCTATTTTATCGGACATTTTTTTATGGTCTGCATTTCGATCCGAGCGATTTGTCCTAAATAACGATAAAGAGCATTTCTCGATATCTTCATCGTTGTTGAGGCATGTTATATAGGCGAATTGTTTCCGGTAACTTTCTAATACATTCTTACGCGTGTTACGAGCAGTAGGTGGATGGTAGCGGGTAAGGCGGACCCGGAAATGCCGAAGAGGATGTACATACATCCGGACTCGCCCAGCAGCGGCGAACAGTGGATGCAGAAGGTCGTGAGCTTCCACAAACTCAAGCTCACCAACAACATCAGCGACAAGCACGGCTTTGTAAGTACTGTACGTAACGCCAACCAAACAATTACTTACTTACTAGCTACTCTAAGCTTATTCCTTTAGTTTGCAATTAATCGCTAACTTGAACCTGCCTGAAACGTACGACAGGCCGATTCAAAATTGCGAAACGGCCACAATTGTGTATGCATGTGGTACTTTTCGCGAGAAATTTTTCACAACGATGACGATCGATGATATACAAATATTATTCGATCTGTTTAATTCTACGTCAAGTCTGGAAAGAAGTATCTATCAAGATGTGACATCTTTGTATCGATAAGGAGAGCTGATGCTTCGCTTAATTAATCCAATTTTAAGGTATACCGGCTTTTATGTTCGTATAATAATCCTCGCGTTAATCGCCTACACGAGTGAAGAGGCCGAAATTCGCGAAATCGATCGAAAAACCGGAAACGGAGCAGTCGCGTTCCTTCACAACGGCCCTGACGGATTCCGTCAAGCGCGCGCGATCGGATTTCTGCGCGGATACCTAACCGCAGTGTAATCCTGGGATTAAGTTATCGCGATGGATTTCGCCGTCAAGTAGTTTCACTCTTTCCCCCGCGCTTCTCGTCCGCTTCGCGCTCCTCTTATTCGTCTTCTTCCTCTCTATTAGCCTCGGCCGCCTGTCCCCCTTAGTTCTCCCCCCCCCTAACCCACCACCCCTCCCCTTCGTTCTCGTCTTTTCTTTCTTTTCGACGCGAGGTGCGCGGAAGCCAGCATTAACTAAAGACGAAGCCTGTCCCCTTTCTGCGGCTATGGTGGTTCTGTCTCTTTCCCTATATACCTCGTCCTTTTTTTGCGAATCCTTTTTGCGGCAGCCTGTCGGCGTCCTTTGAAGGATCTTGCATCGCTGGCTCGTGAAATCTAGTCCTCCTTACCCAGAGCCCACCCGATGTCAATGGCTGGCTGTCGTGCAGTGCGTGGCAGATCGACCTTTGTTAAAACCACTCCTCTGCCTCCTCTTCTCTCTCTCTCTCTCTCTCCCCCCCTCCCCTCCTCCTTCCTTCTAATCTTTTTCTTTCGACGTCTCTCTTTCTCTTTCATGCGTAAACACTCGCATAAACACGTCTTTGCGCGAAGAGAGAAAAGCGAATGAGCACTTACAAGAGAGTGAAATGAATACGAGGATGTGTGAATGAAGGAAGAGAGAGAAGAGGAGCTAGATAGAAAGAGTGAAAAGGAGAGGCAAGGCAACGGAACAGATTGTCGTCGAAAAGTAATGTGGCCACGACATTATGCATGGTTCACCTACAACGTATGATGGAGCAGCGGGCGTACGTCTTTCGTCCTTAAGGGCTCTCTCTTTCTCTCTCTCTCTCTCTCTCTCTCTCTCTCTCTCTTTCTCTTTTTTCTCTGTATCTCGGTAGAGAGACAGGATCCAGTTTGTGCACGAGCCCAGAAAATACCTCTCGAAAATATCTCCCCTTTTTGGCCGCGGCTAATAGATGACAGCCCTTTTCACCTGGTCCAACCCTTTCCAGATTTACGAATGATTTGGTTTGGAAGAGTCTTTTGAAGGATTATATATTTTTTCACGCTATCTCAAAAGCGATGCGTATGAAAATACAAACTTGTTAAGAAAAGTGAGGATAGTTTCTTCGGCATAATGGAAAGTGCGTGATTTGTTTTTTTTTCTCGTATATGAAATTTGGAAAAATAAATTTAAGTGTTACGAGACGTAACACGTAGCTTCGTATGAATAACACGTATGTCGATGGATCCCGGGTTTTATCTTATGTATACGTTCATTTTTTGAAGATTTATAAAAGAGAATGATTAGAAAAATCACTTTGGTCTAATTAATTTCTAGGGTCTGTTGCAGTAGAAAGAATTTGTACTAAAAATTTGTGTTTTAAATATTATCTATTCGAAATAGTGCACTGGTTAAAAAGATTTCTTTCTCAGAGCTGTTTGAACAAATTACATAATCACAATTTCACTCTCTTTATAATGCGTATAATCATGTGTGTAATATGATAGAAATGACATTGAAAAAAAATGTAGGCGCAAGTTGAATGTAAGACAAAAATTATTACTGATTTCCAAATCCAATGTATTTTATCAAAAAATAATGTATCTTTATATCTAAATAATCATCTTATATAGCAATGCGTCAACAATATTAAAATCGCTCTAGAAAGTTTTATTTACAGAACGTTAAAATGTATGTCGTATTTATTATATTTCCCAAATGCAGAATTCGCTGTTACTTTTTCTACGTGCACGAGTCGAGATAATAAAAAGTGGAAGCATTAGACTAACAATAAATTTGAAGAATCATTACGAAACTTGACTTCGAGTTTGACTTGAATTTTTGTGGAGATTTAATCGTCTACTTATTTAGGAAAGGCGGTTGAAGGCCTTTGAAGGAAAAGTGAGAAGAAGCGAAAAATTAGCACAAATATCCTTTTTACTCTAATCCTAGTGTTACGCGAAGGGAGGAAGGGATGACAATGCACCGGGCCTTTTGTCGGGAAATCCTAACGCGCAAACAAAAACGAGACACTACGGCCGATTCCTTCCGAGATGTCTTCGAGAGCAATCCTAAGGGAGAGCCTAGGCCCGCAAGTAAATATCGGTGAAAGGCTGTCGAGAACCGCAAACAGGAAACTGACGGTGCGTTACTAGAACGGTTGGTGGCATCCTGGCGACGACAGCGGTTGAAAGGACCTCGTTACTCCCGTTTTAAAGCGACACCGCGTGCGCTTCTTCAGGTGCTAGTAAGCATTAGGCGTGGGAATATTTGACAGGATGAAAATCGTGGAAGCGTAACTGTTTTTTAAATAGAAGCAGAAATATATTGAAATATATGTATTAGGTGTTGGAATTAATTCGTAGCGTTTTACAAGTGATGGGAAGTACTTTCATTAATGTATTTTTTAATGCTCATGTGAAATAAATAACATTCTTTCATTAAAAACGCTACGAATTAATTCCAACACCTAATAGTTCCATGATACATTCTACGTTCCATAAATAAATGCAATGATACGCGTTTAAGAAATTTCATAAGAAGTATAATAATTAGCTTTTGAATCGACTGAAAGGCAAAATGTATGAGATTCATAAACATTATGAGACATAAAATTTCACCTAATTTAATTGAAAATATCAATATTTATTTATTCCATGTTATTTTAATCGCTATTTATTTAAAAATAGGTTTTGTTTGTGTAAAATGAGTACGATGCGAGATTTTTTACTTTGGCAATAATATAGCAGAGGTTCACCGATACCACCGCTCTTTATTAATTGTCGCCGATCGTCTCTTTCTTTTTCGGCTGAAAAGCGTTATCATTATTATGGCTTTCAGCTAATGAAGTAGTTCGATTTGGCGAGCGAATCGTCTCACCGCGGGACACCCGAAATACTGGAAATACTGGAATCACGAGCGACCAATTCCTTCAGAGATTATCTTTTAGTCGTTTTTTCTCGCTTCCGTTACAGCTTCTTGGCACGATGCTTTCAATCGCTCTTACTCCGCGTACTTTGACGCGTTCATTACTTAAATTACATTATTCTCCAATCATATTTCTTCAAAGCCATCATTGTTTGCACACAATTCTGCCGGGATGATATTTGTGAAGCGTTCGTATAAAATAAATACACGTTAAAATATTACGTCTTAAAATTTGATGTTTTTTTTATCGAAAAGCGGACATTGACTTTTATTGACATGTTTCATGTATTTACATAATTCTTCCGGTATCTAATGCAACGAATGCTAAACTCCCAGCTATAAAATGAATCTTGTTCTATCCAAATGTTAGTACGGCGTACATATACCGATTCGCAATAATCTTTTATTTCATTTTTCTTCCGCATCTAAATACTCGTCCATCGTGACCCACATCCAAACGAATGACATTCTGATGAATCGTCCGGCGAAGTAGGTACAGCCGAGAAACTATTTCATAGGCGCGAAATTTCGGTATCGTTCGATACGTGCTCGACATATCGCTCGGAATTCCGTTCGAAATCAATTTTCAATTTTCGCCCGGCCGCGTGCACAGGCACAGGCACAGGCACAGCGCATCCATATCCGCGTGCGCGCGCGCGCAAAAAAAAAATATCGAGAAAACGGGGGTGAATTCCTTTTTCAATTTTCCGAAAAAAATTAAAATGGGGAACAATCGGTCTGTCGAACGGAGAGCGACCGAAACTCGATCAAATGTGCCTCGCAGCTTTAATTATCCAGCGCCCAGCGGCGGAGCTTACAGAAGCACGGTCGAACGGCGCTCGTGATTTGTTTAGTAATGGATACGTGCCTGTAGTAGTGTTCGTTAGTTGACATTCAGCGATAGACCGATATGGGACGCGGCTTATCCGAGAGATAGCATTTCCCATCTGCCTGCCTCGCGCCGCGCTACACCGCCACTCTGCCTCTCCCATGCATGATTGTCCTCCCGCGCATTCTGTTTCCACATAAGGATCGAGATCGCATTTCTCAAGTTGATATTTCATAAAATCTGCATTACGACATAAGTTTCGATTATTCGTCGGTGAGAAAACAAAGATAGCCACGGTGGCGATTGGCAATCGCGGCTCTTATAATAACGGCTTAACATGTGTACTTTCGCACCGCGCGGCCGCGTGCAAATAGGACACGCGGTTATCCGCAAGCCGCGCACGTTCTTGTATAGAACAACGCGAGAAGACGCACGAATCGTATCGGGTTATATCGTACATTAGATAGCCGGTCTCGGTCGTGCGGGGCTAGTTGCGTGCGTCGCGTCAGTCGCGTGCGTCGCGTGCACGCATGTACGCACACTTGTTCATTATGATGGCTTCGCGTGTCCTGAGGCGTCGTCGTGCATGCATGCGTGCGAGCTTCGACTCTCGGCGGTGGCTCGGGAGCCATTTTGCTGTCCGCTGGGCGAGCAACACCGATTCGATTCGATACGTGTCGTGTCGCGGACATTAAAGCCTGGCCGCGCGCCGCCCTGCATGAGGATTAGTCACGAAAATCCCAACGAGATTGCGCGCGATTTGCATCGCGCGACTCATCCGCACGCGGAAGTATTATATCAATGCGGAACACGCTTAAGTTCGCGAAAGATGCTTACCTCATTGATTCTGCAGATCGTCATCTTCCCAAGATGATTCTTTAACAGACCTGTTCTTATTTTTTCAACTTAACCGTTCATCCTCCTTTTTTCTCTTCTTCTGTTGGAGAAAAAAGAGAAAAAAATGTACTGTGCAAGAAGTTTAAGCAAAAAGAACAGATTTTGTATGTATAAGTATGTTACGGATATAGATATACGCAAGAAAAAGAAGAAAAAGGAGACACTTTCTTTTCTAAATTTTGATAAGAAGAAATTATGAACATTTTTCATTTTTAAGATGAAAAGTTAAATACTTATTGGCCAAAGCGTGCCATATAGTTGTGCGTCAGTAATTAAAAATCTTATTATAGATCTGAGAATAATTTTGTTGGACGTAATCAAAATGATTACGTAGGAATCTCAAGTATGATGAGCATGTTGCAAAAAATTTTAACATTTCAGCAACAAGTTTGTTTATATAACTATTGTAGTCCCAGACAAAATTATTTTCAAATTTATATCTATATATAGCTAAATTTTTAGATACTTGAACAAAATCTTAGTCGTTCTTTTCATGTACGACAGTTAACTAAAGATTCTCGAAGATTGTCTTTAAGTACTTTATTAAATTTTGTAAGATAAATTTTGTTCCTCCCTCTCCTCCTGACTGAAATTCTAGGAACGGGACTTAAACGTTACCTTATGTTAGATTTAATGCAAAATTCTCATCAATTAGAATATGTAAAAGTCAAAAGTTGTTCAAAATGATTGCATTCGGTGTGTAAGAAGCCTATATACAGTCACGAATGAGACCGTATTTATATCCATGCTCGCACACCATTGACAATTATGGTGGTCGCGACTTTTGCAATTTGCGTAAGTTATCGCTGTCTGAAGAGATCATTCCGGTTTTATAGGTACGCATTTGGTTATTATTTACGGCGTATAAATTGACGTTTAATATTCTCCGCATGTTTCGAAAACGCTGATATCCTTGCGCCGCACGCACATCAGGAATCCGTATCGCTTTGTTCTCAGCACCACTCGTATTTACCTAATTATCAACCAAGTGTATCCTTTATGTTTTACTGACGCACGCACTTTGTGTCCCGTATTTTTCAAGTTCATTAATATGACTCGCAACTCGTGCTTTTATTACACTACCAACAGTTGTACATCATGTTTGCCTTTAACTTTATCATGCATTTTACTTATTTACATATTGATAAGCTTTCGTTAGAAAGCATCACACGATAAGCGATGATATAATAAATAATATCAATTCGGTGAAACACTTGTTCGCTCTTTTCTACATATTGTTTTCTCAATTTAAATCTTGATTTTTTTTTTCCTCGTTTAATCGCAGCATCGATTTTCTTTGGTGCCGCATTCTTTTACATAATTTTCAATTCTCATCTTATCGAGAGTAGTATTGAACCTGCGTTACACGTCACGCCCATTTTCAGACCTGTGCAAAAAACCGGCTTGCTTCGCACGCAGGCATTACTAAATCATTTGCCCGCGGCTGAGTTTCGCACGCACTCCGTAAATTTCCCTGGGGGTTCGCCCTCCGGCAACAATCGAGCGCGAATTTCTACTACGAATTCTAGTCGATAC
Source organism: Acromyrmex echinatior (assembly GCF_024713525.1). Taxonomy (NCBI): domain Eukaryota; kingdom Metazoa; phylum Arthropoda; class Insecta; order Hymenoptera; family Formicidae; genus Acromyrmex; species Acromyrmex echinatior. The sequence goes on from NC_141855.1 coordinate 15,567,758, forward strand.
AAGAAGAAAAGAGATCCCCACCTGGCGTATTATCGTCCGACGAAGCTGATATTTCGGTACAGTCGAAAGAAAATGGTGTGTTTCTGGTGTGTTTCTTTGTTGTGTGGTTACTCTTTTCTCTCTCTCTCTCTCTCTCTTCGTTTTCTTTTTTTTTATTCTCATTTTGTGTATATATCTCGGATCGATTTTTATAGCTAGGAAGTATGTTAGTGTGTAAATTCCTTAATAAATAAACGGGCAATTAACAACAGATAAATATCTGTAATAGCTAACAAGTTAAATCTTAGCATGATTGAAGAATGTATATTGAAAATATACACGCCCCCCTCCCTCACTATCTTCTCTCTCAGTACCCTATACTTTTGATGTCGCATACCGCCCGTTTGCTCGGCTCCAACATTTACTTAAGACACTCCGAATTAACGAGCGTGCGCTCATTTGCAGCTTCATGACCGGCCGCAGCGGGCTGATTCCAACGTGACCTAGCTATCTCTTAAAATTTTATGATTCCGGAGAAACCGAGGTGACCAGAACGCAACGTGACGCGCGCACGCACCGCGTATCCATCCGTGTTTGGCCTGAGAGAAGCGGCTCTCGGATTAAACGGCGATTAACGATCGTGCATTCCGTATCAAGACATCATCGTGCATCATCCGAAGTACGAAGACTGCGCTGTGGTGCCGGGCAATTTGCGTCCGTCGAGCGAGAAACGGGCGTGGAATCCGGTTGAGCCGCCGCGGTGGCTCCTGATCGTTATAATAAATGGGATAATGACATAACGGGCACGCCAGGATCGAGAATACGCCCGGGTTTCTAACGTCGTAATTATTACTTTCGGCTCGTTCGCTCGCTCGATGTTCTCCTTCGTTCACCGTATCCTTTCGTGCCTCTCCTCCGCGACTATGCGAAACTGCGAACGCTGCGCTTTCCTCTAGGAACGCGAAAGGATGCGCGGCGTCACCGAAATGCGAAATTGCACGCTCGCGGAAAGAAGGAAAGGCCGCAGTTTACGACGAAATGGATAGACGATGATAGTCTATGTGCATCTACGTTACACGAGCTATTTTCCTGCGTGTGATTTATATAGACAAGACATAAGGTACGCAGAAGAACTTGCAAGTCTTACTTGCACCTTAATTAGACCGTAGGCTCGCTTCCTGCTTTCGAAGTAAAGTCTTCGTTTAGTGAAAACTAAACTTTACTTACGATGCGTGGATGTAATGCGTTCATTCGACAGGTGAAAACTCAAAGAAGGAAGTAGACAACTGTTATAACAGTTGCAACATTTACACGTAAGTAAGCAAGCAAGTTGATGAGTGAAGAGGCGTTCGCCAACTGTCGACTATTCCTTTGCTTTATTCACTTTATGCAGTGCTTTTATGCGGTCCTCTATGGGAATAACGAGTTCAATGAACTCTATGTACAACGCAAAGAGATCAATGAGAATTATCTGAATATGAAATAATTAAACTAAAAATGTTCAAATGATGCAGGAAGAGACAAAAATGGACATCATATGCATGTAGATGTGTAATAAGAAATACATATCAAAGAAAAATTCAAATATCGTAAGATGCACAACAGGAATATGGAAAGAACAATTTTGTTCAAATATTAAAAATTTTTAAATTTAGTTAGACATAGGTCTAAAAATAATTTTGTTGAATTATCAAAATAATTACGCAGAGGAATTTTGAACAATGCTGTAAAAAGTTTTCAGATCTGTAATCTAAATTTCTAGATACTTTAGCAAAATTGTCTCTTCTATGAGAGTTACAATACATGAGTAAAATCACAGTTAATTCTGTTAATTCTAAATTATGACGACGGTAATTCTTTCAGAGCTTTATCTTTTTTTTTTACACCGCTCTAACTAACAACCCTCCTTCGTTCGTTAATCAACAATCGCGTACGCCACACTTGTTTATCGAACGACTAATCGACTATCTTCTATTTTCCTTGTCTTAATGCCGACACGATGTTCCTATATTATAGGTGACAGTGGGCAATTTAACGAGCAACGAGAAATCCATGACGCGGATTTTATTACCGCTAAATTGGAGTCATTTCTTCGATGAAGCGAAAGAGTAAATGAATTCGGTATTTGGGACGAAAAGCTCCATTCAAAATCTCGGATTGTTTAGAGTTAACAATCTTGTAATTTAGAAAACACGTATCGATTTTTCTCTTGATAAATAATGTTCAAATCGAATAGTTCAGATTTGATGAAGATGTATGCCTAGCTTACAACATCATAGGACATTGATAATAAGCAACCTTTTTTATTCTTAATATCTCTCTGTGAAGAAAATAAATCTCTTGAAGAAGGTATCTATGTGATACCTTCCGGTCTCCTCAGATATCTTTGCTTCGCGTATTCGCGGTGAAACTCATTTCCCGCACGTAAAAATCCACGCTTTAATATTCAGTTTGTAGGTCGTTACATGGATACGTCACCTGTCGTGTTTCCGAGTGAAAATTTCACGACCGAGCGCGCGCGGCTGTTTTCGGATTCGCCTAGTTCCGCAGCTGTCGGCGTCATTGTTCTTTAGGCTAGCGATTTTTCGCAAAACCGTCCGCGATATCTTGGCGAACGGCGGAGAACGCGAAGTTCGAGTATGTCGCAAGTGTGACAGCTGTCACTCAACGGGCATGCATCAACCATGAGGTTGGCATATTCCAACTAGCGGCATTTATTTCGCAAGGTCGATTATTTCACGCGCGTTAGAACTTACTAACTGTCCGTCCTGACAGCGAAACCAGCCATTCTACTTCCAGCAATCTAATCGAATCGATGAATTTTTCGCGTTACGTCGACATATTGAATAATCGAGCGTTCTACGGAATCCCGAATGCATAATTGCACGCCTGAGGACAGACGTGAGGCTCGTCGCGCAGATTTAATATCACTCTGACCACCTAATCGCATCTTTATCGTAAATCGTCATCATCTATCTGCAGTCTCGTTAAATGCGAGTATTATCTCACATATATTTCTTCGATCGCATCTTTATTTTTTTATCCTCCAAAAAAATGAAAGTAAATAATAAAAAATAATAGAGAGGATCAAGCCATTATTCATCATTTCCTCTATACGTAATTGTTTAACCTAGCGTGAAATGAAATTAGCAATTAAATTAGAACGAAACGGAAGAGCACAAAAATCGAGCCTCGCGGCATTTTCCGATTTCGCCAGCGGAGACGTGGTTGAGAGGAAGCCATAAATTGATCTTAACGAAAAGAGACGAGAGTTTGGGTGAAGTTGAAACGAGATAGGAATGAGTTTCGTTGGGGTCACCGATGGATTTCCACGGTAAGCTCTGTCTGCTCCTCTCTCTCTCTCTCTCTCTCTCTGCCTGTGTGTATATATGGTAGGGCGCCGAAGGGCGCGTAGAGATAGAGTAGGTCGGTTTAATAGAATCGAACAGGCGGTAAGGCGATCCCGGACGATCTGTCTTTTGCCAGTGAACGACCCAATCGAAACCCTCCTGGCGACGTCTGACGCGACATTTCCTCACCCCGCTCAACCATACCTCTTAACATTGGCAAACAACCTTCGTACAATGTCCGCGAGCCGTTTCATAGGGTAAGACGCGCCCTCGCGATCTGAAAGTGATGGATTTCTCATGATACTCCTTGTTACAAGGTAAAAAAATGGCGACGATAAGCGCTATTTTGTTCAAGGACAAAATACTTCAATTCTTTCAAATATACAAAAAAAAAGGAACGTCTAAAACATTAAAGAAAATAGTGCGATATAAAAATACGCGAGTTTTCAGAACATGGAAGGTATATAAAAAAAGACTGTTTGCAGATATCGACTTTGTTTTTATATTTAACCTTCCATCGACTATGTTAGACTTTAAAGGTATAGTTGATTTTTTTAATTGTGAATTCTGGCAGATCAATTTAAATCTGTAAAAGTAAAATAAAAAATACGTAAAATAAAAAAAATACGTAAAATACAATCCAATTTCTGTCCTAATAAAAACTCGTCGTTAAAACTATCATAAGTATGTAAGAATTTTTCAGATGTTTATACAGTGCGGAGTATATAGTACATAAAAATCTACACTAAAGTTTGAAGAAATCAGGTTGCGGACAAAGAATGAAAATTTCACATTGTCAACGGGTTAATTATAAACTAGATTATATAATTTATGTCGCCTTATTATCGATGCATATCCGTGCTTTTGACGCTTTCTTCAATTCTTCCTGGTCGAATCGAGGTAGAAAGTATTTCTCGCACGACTCGAGAAGAAAAATTTCGGAAGATAAAGGGGAGTTAACGAAGCAAAGAAAAAAACTAAAAAGCAGTTAGGAAGGGAATGCGATATTCTTATTCTCAGTAGGTAGTTTCACGATGTTATACCGTTTGCTCACTTTTTTCCGCGGTTAGACGACGTCGTCGCACGCGCAGTGGAAACGGAGCAAAGAAAGTAAAATTAAAAGGTACGACCGACGCGGGAGGGGTAGCTGCCAAGCGGTTTAAATAAAAAGCACAGTTCTTTTCTTACCGCTCTTCCAATGAAAAACGAGCGTTCTTTCGTTTACAAAACTCGCGACGAAGAAGAAATGAGAACACGTACGGTTATCATTCGCACGGATAGCAATTTTTTTTAATTTTCTTCAAAACGTGACTACGTGCAACGAACGTTTTTCGAACACGCGGTTCTAAACTTAATAAGCTCAAGTCAGAAGCGTGCACATCCATTTTTTAAACTGCGCGATGCACGCAAATTTCATCCGTATTTCAATATTAGTTAGTCTTTATGTCTTGACGCGTAAATATCGAAATATTGGCAAATGCACGAAACACGATCCAGAATATTTACCGTATTCGAAACCGCTAGAAACAAAATTAGAAAAAAAAAAAAGAGATAGTTATTCCGTGCACGTCGGTGATATTCAACTGGATAATTGCGCGCGGTGAATCAGATTGTTCGTCGTATCTCTTTGTTGAAATTCGCATTTTCGCCCGTTTTGCGGAGCAGCGAAATGAACGCCGCGCGATTTTCGGGCAGGCGAATTTTCCGCGCGGCACCCCGTGAAATTTTCGGCGCCAGCCGCGGGATATCATTTCCACGACCTTACCGGAGGCAAAGTAAATTTCGCCGGCATTTTCTCCGAGGGCAGTGGCAGGAAGGGAGGAACGTGTTTTTTTTTTCTCGTTTTGTTTTCTGTTTTGGATATTTCCATTGCTGTTCGCAACGCGAATGCAGCGGAGTGTCCCACGTGCGCGTGAGCGCGCGTTATATCGGGGTGTGTCGAATCCGAACGCCCTGAGTCTCGCGGCAAATTGAAAAAAAAATTGGATACCGACCGGCTGTTGAGCTCTCTATTGCCATTCTATTAAAAAATACCGGCGGCGGCGGCGGCGGCGGCGGCGGCGGCGATGGCGGCGGCGATGATGGTGGTGGTGGAAATAGTGGTCGGTGTGTCAGAGTTGCATTGCGTTGCGTTGCATTCCCCGTGTGTACACGAACGCGTTAAATGTATCTAGCGCAATTTTCTATCAAACACGTAAAGCCAACCTCCGATACGCACATTTACGTGTCGTCGAGCATTTGACAGCTCATGACAAGTGTCCTGAGGAACATGATGCGTGTCGATGCGATAAAATGCAACATAATGTAAATCAGAATTAATTATTATACATTATTCCATTCTCGTGCTGTAAGATACATCAACATGACATTGTACTTACTCGCGGCCGCACGTAAGCACGAATGGATCGAAAAAATAGAGAAGCTTATCAATGAAAAATGATTGGGGTTTTGCGTATACGATATGTAAAATCGTCAATAAAATATTATTTGATTTTGAGTAAGAAAGACATTTTTGCTGAAAATTAATATCGCATAGATATTAAACTATAAATTAAATCTTTCATTCTTTCGATTGTCGATTTTTCTACACGACAATCTTGCATGTATCTTCATATATACCTATAATTACCAACCCAAAGAAGACCAAATTTTCCATACGCTCACGTTTATCTTCGCTGCAGAGAATTCATTATATGCAACATTATAACTAACTCGAATTGCTCTTTGCACAAAAGAAATCTCCACGTATATGTATGTATGTAATATTTTTCACGTTATTCTAACATTTGCTCGTCGACAATACCGTCCTATCTCCAACAAGAGGACTCATCGATCCGTTCTGGTTCGATTACAAGTAACTAAACGGCGATATTCTCTCCCAGGACTCATTTCGGATGTAAATCTCACTAAGCGCGATAAAATAATGACTTTTTATCTTCTCAGTACTGTAAAAAAGAACGATACTTGTAATCCGTATGTAACACTATATCGATTGAATTCGCGAATAATCGTGTACGTACTTCCGGGAGCTTCTGTCGTAAGTACAGCGTGCGTGCGTCGTGTCACGTTCGAACGATACCGAGGGATGACCGTTTTTAGCCTCCCTTTGTTTCTTCCTTTTCCCGACGCGACGCCGGGAACAGACTGTCGAAGACTGTGAACGGCTCCGCCATGCAGTTTGCCCTACATACGCGGCGTACGTACGTACATACATAGGTACGTGTACACGCACATGCACATGCAGATGTGGATATGTGTGAGTGACGTACACATCAGCATTCAGCGCAGCGGAGACGCACATGTCCTCAGGGGAACGTACGTATCTGCATAGATGCGTATATTGCAAGTATATCGCGGGTCCACCGTTGCCGACGTTGCCGACGCCGACGTCGTCGTCGTCGTCGTCGTCATCGTTGTCGTCGTCGTGGAGCATACGAGCGTCGGTCGGGTGAAGCAAGTCGAAGGGCGTTTCTAGAGGCGGTCGTCGTCCCCACCAGGATGGGGAGTATTATGCGGGGAAGGGGCACAGAGGGGACATATAGCATATCGTATATCCTGGTGGAAGGGCCGCGTCCCTCCCCGACGACGAAAATGCCCAGAACAGGCTTTTATGTGCGCGCGCGGCCGATGCATCACGAACGAGAAAGAGAGAGACGGAAGAAGAAAGAAGAAAAGAGATGAAAGATACGTAGATATGGTCGATTAATCCACTAATGGATGAACGAGATGACTTACATTTAATGTCTCTGAAATCGATGACGGTTTCACGACTTTTCTAAGCGTCTAAAATCTCTCGAAAATTTGAACAATGCAGAGGAAGATGTTCTTGTATAAATTTATATTTCAAATAAACTTGCAAAATTCTCAAGTTAAAGCAAAATCTTGATAGCAACTGACTGATATCAACCATTCGTAATGCCTTTTTAATCCTTTTTGGTATATAAGGCAAATGAATTGTTTTTTTTTTATCATAGAGATATGATCTTTGTCTTAGGGTAGAGGTAAAAATTTCTTTATTTCTTGTTTCCCGACAGTATCGAATAGTTTCGAGAGGAGAGCACAGGATGTATAGTGGGTCATGGTAGTGCAATGTTGTCAGAAGGTAAATATTAATTAGTGTTACTCCGCGTTCATCTCGTTCTACGTGTGGCGCAACGTTAACTCGAATAAACACATTTTCGCCCGGCAGCAGTCGCACCTTCCGGGATTTCGGCTGCCGCGAATAATTAAACGACGAGCTTGAATCTGGAAATTGAAATACCTGATTGCTGCAAATTATAATTTCCAAGAAAAAATACAACATAAAAATGGGAAAGCACAAAGAATAAAGGATACGCCGATAAATGACTCACGATATCATATTTTACATAAATTAGTTTCTTGTTTTTAACTCCTATTATAAATATATATGAAATATATATATTTAATATGTGTGTGGATGTGTGTGTGTGTGTGTGTCGTGTATGTGGGAAATCGAAATCATTGAGACAAAAAATGAAATGACGCGCGAAAAACAAATGCGCTTTAACGTTGTCTCGTTGCCAATCGGTTTTTCTATCGACTATCGTTATTATCGACACGCATTTGTACACCTTTGCGCTGTCACGTTACTTTACGTCGCACCAATAAATGTCATATTTATCGGACAATTTATCTAATCACTTCACAACGAATCGGGTCCAGACTAGACGTTTCTCCGTGGATTGGGGTCATTAGAGCTTAACGAGCCTGTAATTATATCACTGTGCCGCAACAGCCGTGCTGGAGCAAACAAAAGCGACAGTAGCGATGAACGATATAAAAATCGCGTTCGATTTCACGATGTCGATTAGAAAGCTCAATGAACACGCGGAATAAAAATATCCCGGCGCGCGAGAATGGACGACGATTTTGTCCGTCAGATGAAAATATTTGCAGTTTTCGATAGGGTCGAACGAAATATTATCACGCGATATATTTGAATTGTTCCCGATTCGCAATCGATCTCGATAACCGTAGGCCGTGCATGCGGCACTCCCCCCAGTTCTGTATTTACATTTAAAATTACAGCGGCGAAATTGGTCGCTGCAGAGGAAAAGAGCAGCCTCCCAAAATTGATGTGATAAAAACCCGTAAATGCACCTTTTTCACAGAAAATTGTGTGGTCGAAAAAAAAATAGAAGGATAAAGACTGCGCGTTCCGAAAACAGCATAAAAAAAGTATAACGGTGACGCAGGAATAGAAAATCCATAGCGATGCGTAAATTGCAGATATATTTAACTATTTTTCTTTTCTTTTCTCGTGATGATTAAATAAGAATAGTAATAGTATTTGTTTTAGTACTTGCAAGTGGTCTTCTTAAATTATTCTTCAAGATTCAAAGAGATTATTCTATGCTACTCTATATTTTTACAGATGAAAACGAGAATTAGAGCTGTTCGAGAATTCAAACTTTACTTTATTTTATCATAGGGAAGAGTGAGAGTGAAAGAGCTGTTTTTTTTGAAATATGAAAAAAAAATTTGATCTGGTTAAACAAATATAATCGCTTTCTTACTTAAGTGTACTCATTTATCTATAAGATCCATTTAACAGAAAAATAATATTTAGTCATTAATAGAGATTTTTTGTAATCACTATTTTTCATAAAGAAATTCAGCTCTTTCAAAACAACGTGGTTTTGAAATAGTCATTACTTGTTGTGAAAGAGCCAAATACTAAATTATATAAGTTTTAATACAAATAAAATCAAAATGTTATCCTTTAACAAATATTATTTTTTTTTAATAAATGTGTTAAAAATAAAAAATATAATATTTCTAATTAAAAACATTTATTGCAAAAGAAATGAAAATTTTCCTTATTGCCATATGAAGTCAAAGTACAATTTGCACCAGTCTTCATTACTTACAAAGTAATCATAATTATTATATACTATTAAACATAATAAATGATTGAAAAGAGTGAAAGTTGAGTCGGTAATACGCTTCAATATAACTTAATCTAGCAGCAACATAATCTACGAACCGAAATGCTGTTTTATAAAACAGAAATACATGAAAATCTATTTACCTATAAATATGCACAGGGATGCTGCCTCAAGGAAGGAGACTGCATCTCAAGACAATCTTGTACAGAAGTGTGCGGACAGGATCATATATTGACGCCGAATGAACGAAAATAGACTGATCATCAGTACGATATATTTCAAAAAAGTACTGACGTATTAAAATTGCCTGAATTGTACTAAAAAAGTAGAAAGTCAATTGTATTGAAAAGAACATCTCTGGTTATGCAATAGGATCCAAAAAGGAGCCAGGCAAAACAATAATAGAATTGGCTTTTTCATAGCTTTCAATACCGGCTCTTTCATAACATTATATGTAAAAAATCTAATCACAGAATATCTGATAAATCAAAATAAACAAAGAATTTGTAATTCTTAGTTACGTGTTAATGTATATAGTATTCCATAAAAAAATAATACTCTTCCTAAAAGCTAATCGTAAATAAATGAAAAAAACTTGGAAATTTAATTCAAGAAACGTTCTTTTTGTAACAATAATTTTGCATTTCTCATTACGGCAACGCATTTTGACGATGACTGTCAAATGTTTATGCATAAGGTAGTTTTAGTACTGTTATCAAATGAAAATATTTTTTAATTTTTCGCGATATTCAAATAGCTGAAATAAATAGCGAAATCGTTGTTTCAAAACATGTCTCTTTCATACCCAACTCTCCCCTACATATCTGTTACTAATCAGAAAACGAAATGTTATATCTTTTTGATTGTCAAGGATTTTTTAGCGATATCGGTATTAGATTAGCTAAGAAAAGATGGCGGACACAGCAAACATCGATAGCAACGCAACTATGACACTATTTGTCGTAGAATAGAAAAGGAGAGATAATGAGGGGAAGCAGCTCTCTGTGGCTTACCGCTGCCGTTGAAGCGTAAGATCGACAAGGCTCTCTTCCGTTCTCGTTTGACGTCGACTAAGTCGGGGCGACACCGCGAAAACCGTGACACGGCCTTTCGCTTTTTTTCGTGACGCTAGGTTACCGCCCTCGCGAGGGTGTTTCATAACGTCGGCCTCGATTAATGATCTATCCCGCACAAATAATTAACACCCCGCTCAAAACATGACTTAATAATAAAAACCAGTTTTCTTGATTTTGCTATTAATAATCATGACGCAATCGTGTATCTAAAACAAATACTGATTTTTAAGATTGCAAAGAATGTCTTTTTTGTATTGTATTTGTATATAATGTAATTGTAAAAATTTGTAATTCTACTTGGTATTGTTAAAAATTTAGAGTGTAAGAAAAAAAGAAACAATTCAGATAATCATTGAGTTGAAATAGTCTTTTGTCTTAATAGTGAACAATTACACTGCTAATTACTGTCCGACCTATTTAAACTTTTTTTTAGACTATGAACGAAACAAGGTTATTCCTCCAAATATAGATTATTTGTCACTCAAAAAGGAATTCGCAAATAAAATTGCTCTATTATGTTACATTTTTTTTAGCTATTTTAGTTCAAGAGTACAAAAAAAATTATTATCGACACTTTTAAGTTTGAGTTTCTTTTATAAAGCGTGCGTGCGTGCGTGCATGCGTGCGTGTGTGTGCGTATAGAGCAGTTTCATTTGCGAATTGAATTCGAGCGATCACCTTGTCCGATTTATCTAAACGTGGTTTAAAATTGGACAGTCTTGTCAAAGATAAATGAAATCGGATGATTTTTTGCTGAATGAAAGGCTATATTGCTATATACCTATATGAACGCGTAGAAAATTGAAGGAAGAAAAAAGCTGAACATTTTAAGAGAATTTTAAAGATGATTAGTCATATTAAAAATAGTACTTATACAGAGACGATTTACGTGTCATTAACACATTACTATTATACATCAACATTTCACTCACGCACATATACACATAAATTTTTCGTATAACAATTACGTTTTAATTAGACGTCTAAGTCCAATTTTAAAATCTCCACACTATTTCTTCATGCAAACTACTAGTCTGTGGACTACTATTTCGTAAGTACAGATTACACAGCTTTTATATGAAGCAAATGTTGTCACGACGTGACAGCTTTGGAGTTAGAAGTGCCATATTGGACTAAGAAATGGTAAAGAAGGTCTCAATTTCGAAATTTTTTGTCGTTCTCAGCATGTCGTTCTTCATTTCATGTATTAATGCATATAATATTTTAATTCTGAAAAAGGATTTTTAAATCAATAAGAAAGGAAAAAAATAAAAAGAAAAAATTGTTACACAATTATATGGTTTAGTCAGTAATACAGACGACTTTAGAATCTCTTTAAACTGATGATGGTAATTTTCAAGGACTCGTAACTTGGAAAAGCTTACCATACTTAAATGGTTTAATTAATGGTTACAGTCGTCACGCGCGGACGAATAATAAAAACAGTTAAACATTATTGTATATTGAGAGTCACTCGGTAAAAAAAATTCTCGAAGATTCTGAGATTATATAAACCGTTCTCTGTCACGAAACATTTCTAAGCGCCGTTCCGTCTCTCCCATTACAAATTCCTATTCTCGCTCGCTTGTTGGCCGATTTTTTGCTGATTTACGCCACGGCGCGAAGATCGACCGCATCCTGGCTCTGAAATCCTGGGATACTCGTTGTCCCTGTTGTCCTACGAAAGAGATCGTTACGCGAAGTAACTAGTAATAACCGTTAGGCGATTCTCAACGATCTCGAAATTACTGCCCTCCGTGCCACTTTTCTATCGCCGCCGTGGGCGACGCCTTCACGATTTCTCGCTCGTTCCTATTTTTCCCATTAATCTCCCTGGTTCCTCGACTGAGAGATATTTTACGAGCCTCGAAGAGATAGTTCACACTTTTTGCCGCACGCCACGGTTACACCGTACGACCAGTTGCGACAAGTTGTAATTATACCAGATACAGACTTGCGGGCGATTGACGTAATCGGGGACCACCCTGTAAAATAACTTAAAGAGATTTCTCGATATCGGATTTCTGCTAATTACATCAACTTAAACATTGATCCGATAAAAACTAACATAACGCACGTTTTAATGACAGAAGCACTTATAATTTTACAAACGACACGCCAATTGTATCTAAATTACGCACAGTAACACTTTTCTCACATTTATAGAATATTTGTCTAATAAATATATTTTGATTTCTTATTTAGCTATTATTTTCTGAACATTTTGTATTATATAATAATCTACAAAAAAGCAATCGACAACTTTTTTTAACAATATTGAACATAATATCTTTTAAGACCGTAATATCAATACAACAAACGGATAAACGATCAAGATAAATCTTTCGTGCTTAAATAATTTGGTGAATTTATTGTATACACTACATAATATCCATTCCTACAAACTGCGCGCCAAATTTAATTTTCTATTTTGGAAAGCAATCTTAATAAAACTAGAGTAATAGTATCACACGCTAAATTGACAAGCAATTTAATAATTAAAATTGTGATACTCATAGGTGTAGTATCTTAGAAAGATTTTAATAATCTGATATTGATAAGTATCTTGTAAATAATTTTTTTCATGTAACACTGTAAACTGTTCTCGCCACACAAAGAAATAGAAATTCTAGAAATAGAAACGTATTCTTGCCATAATTACATTGTCCTGTTCGTTCACGAACTAGCTAGTTTTTACTAGCTTACACCTTGAGTTATCGCTATGTATGCGAAAAAAAAGGAAAGTGCGCGTTACACTCGATAATGCACAAAAAGAAGAAATTGCGGAGTATCGAAGTACCTAAAGTATACGGTTATACGTGGCGCAAATGCGGCCCGCAGTAGCAAATAATTCGCCATGTCGGCTCTGCAAACGCGTAGGTACACATCAGGTATACCCTTGACGCTGTGACTATAATTTTCCTGACAAAGGAAAGCACTCGAAAAGGTGAAACACTGACGTGTTTCCCTCAACGTAGAATTTAAAGAGGGCCAAATGCGCGTCGCAACTGTAATTAACTGTCACAGTCACGTGAATTTTCGAATTCAAAAACAATTAAAAATTAATAAATCTAAAATCAGTGATAATTAACATTCTGGAAGTAAATTTAAATTTTAATGAATTAATTAATTATTTTTGATTTTTAAAGCGAATTAATTAGAGTGTCACGTTTAACTTTTAAAGTGACTTAATTAGAATATATATTTTTATTTTAACAATTAATTAATGACGTTTATCTCCTTGATACTAATGTGTTTAAACCTTTGATTTCTTAAATTTTAAACGCTGAGAATAAAAGATTTTTGATAAAATTTGAACGAGGTAAGAAGGCACACTCTTTCGTTCTCTTTCTTTGCCACAGACCACTTTCGATGTACCTGCTCGAAACAATCCAGAAAACAGTGATCCATTCATAACTCATAGACGCCTGTGGCTAATCTTCGGGTCCGTGGCGCCGACCACGATGGTCATCAATTTCATAGGAAATCGCCCGTCAATTTTGTATTTTGACGTGGGTCCGGCCCAACGGCATGCTTTCTTACCTAAGTTCATTGATGACACTCTCCGGTTTCATCGACTTCTGAATATTTTATATGCGCGCTTGGAAAGTTTTTACTCGCTTTCCCTTGTTCTCACGATGTTCTAACGAAAAATGCATAACTCGAAAATTCTTAACTATTATTAATATGATTGCATTAGAGCACAGTTTCAGATGGTGTCCTGAACCTTGGCATGTATTATGAATGAATACACACACACACAGAGAGAGAGAGAAGGGGGGGAAGGTTAAACTTTTTCAGCAAAGGCAATAGATTGTTATTAATTATGAATAATTGTCTCTTTAAGAACAACGGTACACTTATTTGCAGTTATAAATATTGCTTACTCGTAATTTACTCGTTTACCCTTATCTATCTTTTTCTCCCGAAACTTGAACGAATTTCATGGTGGAGTAATTCGCGCACGCGTTAGACGGACGAAAATTGGAGGCAATTTTCGGCAATTTCCGTATAATTCACAGGGCGTGGAGCGATCCACGATGTGTTTCGAATGCGAGGAGGCACGCGAATAAATAATATCAAAGTAGGGAAAGAGAGGAGGGCGACATATGGCTCGTGTACCGATCGGAAAGCGCGATAAAGATCTACCGAGTTCTATCGTATTACAGGGAACTATCTCTTACGGGGCTTTTATAGAGGGGGGTTTCGGGATTACCGGGTCCACCGCAGGAACCTCCAGGGAGATCATAGATCCACGATACAATATATCAAGAGGGTATAACTGCCGTATCTCTGATCCCTCCGCGATTTGACCGCTTTATCCCGAAACAAATCGGCCTTCTTTCCGTTCTTTTCCTATGCCTGATTTCGCGTGAAAAAGATCACACCGCATCGGAGCGTTTGCATCGCGTCCACAGTGTTTCGTTATCCCCTATGAAAGTTTTCAACCCGCTTCGTATTATATTACTACTACTTTATACCATTATTATTACTGATACTGCACATACACGTTAAATATACGATTAAATATCTTTCTGTAGGAATGGATCCGACCGAATGCTCGCGTTAAATTGAGAAATACTGTTTCATATTATCGAGAGATTTCAGCCGTCTTTCCTGGCGATCATCGGAGTACCATTCCGTGTTCTTCAACATACCGGACGGTTCGTATCCCGTCGCTTTGGCTACCGCTTATGGAAGGAGCAAAGGCGAGAGCGGATCGTCGTTGTAAAGTGAATACCAGGCGCGCGTAAGGCATCATCAGTCGCGCTGCATTAAACGGCCGTACCGCGCCGGCCGCCGATCATCGAGGTGCATCGACACCGAAAGATACTAAAGAGAAAAAAAAAAATTCATTGGAATAACGCGCGTATACCGAGAATATCCCACGATACGCGCACGCGGTTGCCGCTGTGGTGAGTCACAACGCGGGTATTCCGCTTATGTGTGATCGTGGAATCGTGCCGAGAGAGAGAAAGAGAGAGAGAGAGAGAGAGAGAGAGAGTACCGATGCTCGGCCGCCGCATTAACAGCCTGGTATTTAACGTGCCACTCGCGTTCGGCAGGCTAAATACCGGTACTTAGGAAAGAGCTTAAATCCGCGCGCGTGAATTTCTGCGTAGTGGAAAAGGGAGAAAAAGGTAGGGAGTACAGCGAAGAGTACAGCGTTTTTCAAGTCGCTCGAATCGGATCGGATCGGATCGGATCGGATCGGATCGGATCGGATGAGATCGGATCGGATCGGATCGGATGAGATCGGATACACGGCGACTCGTTTCCAGGTGCGGAATGTGAGGCGTATCGCGAACGGACGAGAGACGTAGGTAAGCATCTCATCCCTATTATACCCCCTCTGGTTCATTATGCTTCGACGTATTTCCATAACGACTCGTTAGATACGATGGGTACTGTGAAAGTGTGCACGCTTCAGGCTTGTACCTACCTGGGCGAGCACCCCGCCGTGGGTGGTGCACCCCGTGGGAAAAAGTAATTCTCTCGCCGCCGCGCTGCACTGGAGAGGGTTACTACCATCGTCCCGTTCCCTCCTCACGAGGTATCCTCCGGTATCTTCTTCCTTTTTCCGATCTCGCTGCCGTGCGTTTCCCGACCACGGCAATGTTTTGCGTTGCCGCCAATTTGCGCCTTGTTGCTTTAAAGGATTTTAATTAAGAAGGAACGGACCGAATGTGGAGTAGGGGAAGGGGAAGGGGGGAGGGTATGGATCGTGTGTGTTGCCCGCGTGGCAACATGTACCCGATATAACACGCCTCGCGCAATCGCGCGATTGGCTCTCTTGCAGTGAGAAATTGATGCGTTTTAATTAATCTCGATATCGGTTAATTTAGATTCTCATTTATGTCAGCGTTGGAAATAATCACATAGTTATTGGGAGAAAGGAGGGGGAAGAAATTGACGTCGCTGAGGGCATAATAGCAAATTCCAACGTAACGTGGATCGTGGATTGTCGGAATTTTAATCCGCGACAGAGTGTGTAACGTAAATTACTTTTATAAGAAGAATAGTAGAGATCAATTCGAGCACACTGTGAAAATGAACAAAAATCGCGAGCGTTTGCCACCATGAACCATTGTCTTCGCATGAAACGCCGTATATGCGTTTCTGCGCGTAATATCGCCGATCAGAATTTTTACCACCATGATTTTACAATATTATCTTAATTTCTACGATCTATACCATCAATAAGTATCACTTTGCAACATTGTATGCATTTCATATAAATATATTCAGACGCGTATTGCACTTTCCGATATCGTGATGATTCCATAGACGATCTCTCGAGTAAGAAAGCCGGATCGCGGTACGCGGTGAATTGCGATAATCGTTCCTTGCGGCATGTCGCCACCGTAATCTTGTGCGTAAAATGTTCCTCTACCGACTTTCAGCTATCAACGATGATCGCTGTAATATACACGGACCACCGCCGGAGGAAAAAAAAGGGCAAATGAAGAAAGGGGAAATTTAGAGGTAGTTTCCGACACACTGTTATTGCGACAACGAGCTTACTATTTATCCGAGGCGAGAAGAGCTGATGTGCGGTAGCTGGTAGACGTTACCAGGATTTAAGAAACGTCAGGTCATGGAAACGACATTTTATCGTCGGGCTTGGCGGCGCGATGAAAGGCTGCGTCTTATCTACAGGGTGTCCTGGCCTCTATCTCTACGCGGTAAAGGATTCTCATGTTCCACCCGAGATAGATCTTATTTATGTGAGCCCTTTCTTGGCTACCGATTAAATCGACGTGCGTTCCCGTCGCAGTTGCTGCTGTGTGCGTCGCGTCTGTCTCTCAGGCATCCAAGATCCCGTTTCCGCCTTCCAGGAAAGACGGCGCGCTGCGCGAATAACCCAATCCGGAGAATCCTGGAATTGAGTCTACGAATTCTCCGTCGCAAGTAAAGGTGCCGCTCTCGTCTGATATTGCGAACGCGACCGCTGGCCAAAGACCGATCGCATTTTGCAGTCTCTTTGCAACCACATCGTATCCTCGATATAGTCGCGATATGAATTATAACGTATATCGGGGATTCTAAAGAAAGTTTGTATAGAGTATCGGCGAACAATACAGTGACAAAAATAAGTGCAAAATTGATTTTATAGACCATCGTGGGCTAGAACGTAAATACACCTAATTGTACGGGATAAAAAGAGAGAAATAAAAATATATATGTAGACTAACGTCTCTCGAGGTCGAGTATCGATTTCCTACGTGGAAAGAAAGATTACGATTCGTATGGTTCATTAAAAAGCGCGATTTTACAAAGTGACAAAAAAGCCATAAAGTTTTGTTTTTATTAAATTATAATAGTAACATATATTTACAAAAAAAGAAAACAAACTCTGAGAGTGTTAGTTATATTTTATTAAATATCAAAAATGATTAATATTAAAAATGGTCATTTTTAATATTTTATACAAAGATACTTTTCAATTTACCAATCGATGAAAATCTTTTGATGTAAAGTCTTTAATATGTAATAAGACGTAACTAACATTCTCTAGAATTTATTTCTTTTTTTAATATACGTTACTGAATGATTTGATAAACTTTGTGATTATATTTTTTTATCTTATATTTTCGTTACTTTTAAGGATATCTCGTCATTTTAAGTGACAATACGTGATGCATAAACGCCTTATACACATTGTGATATTGCATTGTATGTAAATGTCTTTTGACGATACTACAAGTGTATTTATTATAAAGTTTTTTCAATGAAATGATAATCTCATTGTAACGCCTACACAATTTTCAGCACTTCATTATTGTCATAAAAGTTTCTCCTAATATTGCATAACGTATTCGCACTTCTGCTTCTTCCATTTCATATATTTCTATAGTTATTGAAGTTTCCGCCGTAAACGATTCGTTTTACTTTTTTACCTTCTCTCTTCGATAAATATATAAAAGTACAATTTATATTACTTACATTAATGTTCGCTAAACTTATGTCTGTACACATTTACTTAAAGTAATCTTAAACAAATGTAACGTTATGAACTCTACTGAAGTAGAGTAACATATCATCGTGGCAAATCTGTTTTAATAACAAATGCAGTAGATATCTGTGTCTACAGTAGATGTCTGTTTTCATTCCTATTAAGGAGATTTTCATCTTTCACGGCCATAAAATTAGCCTATTTTTATGAATTTTTTGATGAAAGAAAATCTGTATATAGAGCAATGCGGATTTTTACATGAAATTATTTAATACTTAAAGAGCAAAAAAATTTTTGTTAGTTATAAAAAGATGCAGTTTGATATCTTAAAATGGCGATCGAAGTAGAAATCTTCGGAAAAACATGCCTCCATGATGAAAGTGATTCAGCCTGTCCAAATGATCTGAAACCAAAATTTCTTTGATTTTTATGAATTATGAGTGTCGCTATAGACTAGAACGAAGTCAATTGCATGAAATTTATAAAAATGGCAGCATTAAAAAAAAGATTTGATTTTTATTTTAAAAATCGGTTATTTTTTCGTTTATAAAAAATTGAATTTTTGTTGTAAAAACTTAATTCTAGTTCATACTATATGCAAAAGTGTTGGGATCAAAAGGAAAAAAGAAAGTAGATGCTATCTTAATTAGTTTTTTAGTTATCACTTCCATCAAATCGAAAAATGATTTTGAGAAAAACGCGTTTAAAGTTTTACTTTAATGTTTGGAGAGTCCGCATATTTGAACTCTGTTATTGCGAATTTAAAAAAATCCTTTTACAAAAGGATATTCTACACACATGTGGGAATAAAAATCAGCAAAAAAAAATCGATTTTTTGAAATCGTCAAAGCCTTTTTAATGCTACTTTCAGTGAAAGAGATATCAAAACAAAGATATCAAAACAATATTATATGATATTATAATGCATTTTGTCAAATTATATTCTATTCTATGTCGTTAATCAAAAATCGAATGCTTGCTCTAATTGGAATGTCCAGTTGGAATTTCAACACAAAATGACCAACGTTGAAATTTTCACGAAATAACGGCAAACATAGATTGAAGTTTTTCTCTCAAAGTTCTGAAATCTCAAATACGATATCCGTTCTATCGTCTTTTGCGCGCATCTACGCGTTGTTTCTTCGTCTTCGTAGGTTGTTACATACCTGACCATGGCTAGTTAAGGGCCGCCTGAAACTTGGAACAGTTAAAACAAAGCCTCGTGACCGAGACGTAGCTCGAAAGATATGAGAAAAAAGAAAGCGAGAGAGAGAGAGAAGAGAGAAAAAGAGAAAAGACTAGAATCGGAGGCTGGTCGCCCAGAGCCGAGCCGGTGAGCTCATCTAAATCACAAATCTCATAGCCTCCATCAGCACACCTCCAGCGATAGGAGTCCAGCGGTTAATAATCATCCTGGCGTGTCGGTGTGCGAGTCGTCCTAAGTTGGCTCAAGTATTGGTACGCACCGCGGTTTCATCGTTCGCCTCCTGGACTCGCCAGAAAAGAAGAGAGAGAAAGTAGTCGCGCGCGCGCGCGCGTGAGCACTTTGGTCACGAATATAAGCCGGTTAGTGTCGTGGCTTCCCTCATGAACACACTCGTCGGTCTTCCTACGTATTAGTAACCACGGACCCCCCGCGATATGGCGCCAGGGTGCTCCGCCTTCCTTCGAGGCCGCTCACGATCGCGCGCCTATAACCCCTGGTCGTAGTTGTCGTGTAAGTCCCTCGGTCACTTGAAACGCTGGTTCGCGGTGGGCCCTGGCTTGCACACCTCCGCACCGTGTCGATGGAAATTTACATGGGCTTTTTTACAAAGTGCTGGGAGATTTAATCAGCTTCGTCGCTAGGACCCTTCGTTCTCATTCCCCCTCCCCCGCCTCAATTAGTTGTCTTCTTATGCATTCGCTGTGATGGAAATCATATATACCCAATATACAACGGTATTTTTTGGGGAGGAAGAGATATTCGCTACGCGATAGGGCAACGCCAGATTTTTGCTAGCCGCAAGTGAAATTCGCAACCATCAATCTTTACAGTATAGAATTTTTGGTGAAAAATAAGTGAGAAATAAGTCTGTGAATTTAGAGCGCCTCACAAATTAACATCTTGTCTCCTTTTGGAAATAATAGCAAAACTATAATCTTAACCATGTTTATTCCGATACATTGTTCCTATATATTATTTAAACTTAAGCCTATCATAATATTTGCCTGATATTGTCTGCAGATTGTCCGAATAACCGGCCAAATTCTTCGCTACGTCACGCGATATCGTGCCAATTTTAACAGCCAGGATCCGCCGTTTGCATACAAAATGCCGGTACGAACTAGATGAGGGAGGTAAGGGTAAGGCGTACATTATCGTGTTCGCGAAGGTTACAGGTTGAAACACTTCGTCCGTCATACTTATTCAAAGTGGAAGATTCCCTAGCCTCCGGGCGACTTCCTACGTTGGTCGCACCTGAAGGCTTCTTGTAGGTGCGAGTGCCATATTATAGCCGGCTATAATAACGGACGCGATGGTTCTGCACGAACGAAGCCTCCCTAGAACCTCCGCCTTTTTACCCCGCATTGCCCTCCCCGCCCCGACTCGGTGCTCTATATACGATATACGCGCCGTTGGATCAGCAATAACACGCGGTTCATCTTGTATGCACTTGCAAATTCGTCGTGGACGAATACTTATGACTACATTATTGCTCGCCACGGATCAAGCTCTCAACCTGCTATTCCAAAGGAAAAGCGTTTTATCGTGCACCCACGGCGGTTACGCATACGTATTATCGAGTATCGATCTTGTCTTGCGGGATCCGTTCTCTTCCTCGTTACATTTCAATTGGATGCTGCAGCGAAATGAGATTCTGAAACAAGAATGACACGATGCTTTGCGAGAGATAATTACGGAGATTCCCAGGATTTTGAGAGATCCTTATTGAATATTCTCGCAGCGGAGGGTCCTCGTGAAAAAGTTGGAGGGATATTTCCGACAGGACGAGTCGCGCGACGCGGCGTCGCGTTGCCCGCGATGCGTGAAAAAACGCGCGCGTAATCCCCACGCGCCAAGTCCATATCCCATTAAATATACGCACCGTGGACCGAGGTCGTTCGTCACTGGCGCCCCTCGTCTTTCGGTCTCACAGGTCGGTTGAGGTCGGTCCACCTCGGTAGGAAAGAAAAAGAGAGAACGGATCCGCCGTCACGGAGCAAAAGAGAGAAAGAAGACACGACATCTTTGTTTGGTAGTGGCTCGGGGTGGCCCAGGCCCCGTCGAGCCGTTAGGGTGGTCGAGGGGGAGACCCCGTAGATGAGGGGTTTTGGAGGTTAAACAAACATGTGATTACCGACTCTGCCTACAGCTGGCTACATTATATCTGCCTACCAAGGTAACCATCTATCGTTTCTTTCTCTTTCTATCTCTCTCGTCCCTCCGAATCCATCATCCGGTGCGTTCTCTGCCCAAGCCTTCTGCTCTTTCTCTCTTTCATTCTTCGCTTTTCCGTCTCTCCGTCTTGCTCGAGCATCGCTGATTCGTTCATACCCGGGCAGTCCAGAGAAAAAGAGAAAGAGAGGGAAATAGAGGATGCACGAACTGTGGCTGGAGGCTATATAGCACGCCATCATCTTCCATAGAAGATGAAGGAGGAGGAAGAGGAAGAGGAGGAGGAGGAGGAGGGGGAGGAGGAGGAACCGGAGGTGCTTGGAACCTCGGGAGAAACAGGGAGACGTATCTGTCTTTTTGAGTAGCCACCTAAGAACTATCTCGACCTGTGGCGATCGGACCATCTTCAACCTGCCTGCGCACCACCTTGTCCCTTTTTGACGATTAATTTCCTGTTTCCACAAACCGAGTGTCTTCTGCGCGTCATTCTCGTCATATTGACGTAATCTCTTAAACAAAATCTCTTAAGCGAAATCTCAATCATGCAGTGATTATTTTAAGATAAGGCCTTTAATTTAGCAACTTTTTGTATATAATTTTAAAAGTAAGGCTTGTCAATGTTTTCATGTCATTTTACATTTTTTTAATTTGTATATTGCTACCTAGAGTTTTCACATCATAAGAGCGAAACAACTTAAATAGTGGATCGATGGAAAGTCAGCTGATAGAGTAAAAGACGAATAAGAATAAAATCATTATGCTACATAAGCTATATATATATATATATCTTCGAGGCATTTATTTTCCACGCACCGTAGGAATCTCCGCGTACTCTACGGAGAAATCACGCTTATCGTGCTCGATCGCATTTAACGCTAATTACAGCAAAATCTGTCATTCCTTCGCGCGTGTCTCATTAAGAATCGCCGGCAACCACGCGGGCAGAGTAAATCTCGTCATTATGTCTTGCGTTTTCTTTACGAAATTGCGATGTTCTTTGGGACGCGTGAAGTGGCTGCGACTAGAGCAGCGACCATTTAATTACTTTGTGGCACGTATACATAGAATTTTACTTGCACACACGTACACGTTCACGTGGCAGTGTATGTACGGGGTCGCGTTTTGTAGTGAGCATTGCAAAAGTGTGGCCTTTGATGCATGTGAGCGCTTACACACGTGTCTGTCTTCTTTACTGAAGTTTCGTTCTTCAAGAAAGTTTCTTGTGTAAAACCATTTCTGACTGTTTTCTCTCTTTTGCAGCTTTTCGAAATTATAATGCGATAATGCCGTCTTTCGGCATTATCGCATTTCATAGAGGTTCTTTAATGTTAGTCTTTTGAGCTATGTGTGTGTGTGTGCTATTTTTAATTTAATCTTTAAATTAAATTCAATTTGAATAAATATTACAACACTTTTATCAATAAGTATTAGAAGTTAAAATATTTATTTTTTTCTATTTTTATATAATCTACTTGATAACTAAATTAGATTAATAACTTTTTTAATAATAACATAAACGAAATAAATAGATGCGATACTCTAATAATTCTAGACTCTCTTTTCGATTAAATGGGAATTCCTGTGTAGAAAGTACGTACAATTTTGCTAAAGAATCTAAAAATTTAGCTAGATATGGATTTGAAAATAATTTTGTTGGACCATCAAAAAATTATATTGAATGTT
The DNA here is from genome assembly GCF_024713525.1 of Acromyrmex echinatior. Lineage (NCBI taxonomy): Eukaryota > Metazoa > Arthropoda > Insecta > Hymenoptera > Formicidae > Acromyrmex > Acromyrmex echinatior. The sequence goes on from NC_141855.1 coordinate 15,591,091, forward strand.
CAAATATGTTAGATTGCTAGAATGTCAAAATTTTCTGCAGCATTGCTTATGATGTTTAAGATTCAAAATACAAAATTATTTTGATGATGCAACAAAATTACTTTCAGGTCTATATCTAGTCTAAATTTTTTAGTATATACTTCAGTCAAATCGTCCTTTCTGTGTACGAACTAATCGTCGGCGAATCATCGTCCCCATCTCGATGAAGTCGGCCATATTGAAGAATTAGTTGAAATGATAAAACGCAATCTGGAGGACCAGTGGCCAGCGACGAGAAAAGGAGAGGGCCCGAGGTAGGGGTCCGTAGGACGCACTTAATGGGTCCGCTTCGTCGGGACGGCTTCCTGCTTAACGCCGAGCCATTCGCCCACGTCCGCTCATTCCACACAATTTCAGTCCTCCCTTCTTTTCTATCTGTTTCTCTTTGTTCTCTCTCGTCGCCCTCAGCGTGGCCACATCAATCCGCCAATCATAATTCCTATCAGAGCCACCTTCGGGTGACGATAGCCGACAATCGCTAGATTGCCCGGACGCTTTTTGTCTCTCTCCGGGCTTCGGCAATAATGCACTTGAGTAATTTTGCCACGCGTACCATAGCGACCATCGTCTCCAATCGCCATCGCCGTTGGTCCTCGTTCACTTTTGCTTCATTCGCGTTGATAATATTGCGCTTGCGCGATTAACTGTAACTAGACAATTTGCTTGTTTGATACAAGAAAAGTGATACATCAAAAATTTTCAGAAGAAAATTTCGAAACGAAAGAAAATAAAAAAGAAAAATATAAAATAAAAATAGCATTACTTTAAATATATAAAATAAATTATTAATAATATAAAATAATATAAAATAAAAATTTGAATGCAATATGTTCAGAGAGAAGAAAATTCGATTGGAAAAAAAAAAACGCGTGATAATTCAAAGTGAGACACGTATTCTCGATATTCTGTAAATTTCGCACGGCTCTCCTTGCGAAACCCAGGACGCAGAAAAACGTCCCGGCACTCCCGGCGCGTCAACCCTCAACGAAGAAAACGTGTGCATTTCCTTTTCTTCTCTCTTCTTTCTCTTCCGACCGACTCGTGTGATGCGCACGTAGATTGCACGCACGCTCGCGCCTGGTTTTTCTTCTTTCGCGCGAATCATGTTCTCTCGTCCCGCCCTTCCCTCTTCCCTCCTCTTTTTTTCTTCCCCGACGACTTTTTCGGCAGGAGCGGCGCTTGCGCCCACGCAACAAAATCGGGCCGGCGCACAAGCGGCGCCTTTGAGCAAATTGAAAACACCCGTCGGATTCGGCTAATTACCGAAACATAATGAGCGCCCTCTCCCCCCTCCCCCCCCCCCGTTTGTCTTCCGCCGTTCGTCTTGCCTTATTCTTCCCGTGACGTAGCCGTCTTTCAGGCACCACGGTCAATTCTTTCACCCTTTTACCAGCTTGGCGCCACCAGACCGCCGAGTGCATGGAACATCATCAGTATTCGCGGATTCTCGTCTTCCGTTCTCGTTCACGAAGAGAAGTGTTCTTTGACTCCCAAGAATTCTTCGTGCAGCCGGCGCGGCTTGGCTTTTAACGCAATTTTTCACTATTTATGAGGTTATTTTATCTGCGTGCAGAGTACGCAGAGTATTAATGTTTTTATTTGGATTATAATTTATGGTTCAATATGTCAGAAATGACAATTGTTCAATTAACATTCGTGTAGATAAATACTTCTCCTCGTTCTTCTATTTTGTCTTCGTTCCAGACTACATGACGCCAAATCGCAACCGAGATAATTAGAACACAGTTGCATATGAGTGTTGGTGCAACTAAATCAGTTTAACGACCGTACTTGGATCCACCGTGTTCTTCATCATTTTATTGTGATAGCTAACGAGCTGACAAGCGGAACAGATGTTTCGCGGCTATCGCGAGCGCTCCTCTAAAATCGTTCTCTAAAGGGACCACCTCGTCGGCAGCGAATTATGTCTCGTCGCGACGAGACGTCGTTGGTGGTGCATCTGTTGCAAATTAGGGTAACCTATAAAAAGGCGCTACTTTTCGTCGAAAGTACGTCTGTGAACCCTTGAACGACAAGTAGAGCAGGTTATGAATGCAACGCGGACTCGTTCCATGGAAATATCACTAAGCTCGCCCGCTATTATCTATTCGCTTTATTTCAACAATAACTAAAATATATAAAATTGTATAGAATATTAGCAATAAGTCAAGCAAAAACTCATGCGTATTTTTTCCGCTAATCTAAAGCGAGGATAGTATAAATAGGTAAATATCAAGTATATATTCGCGTATCGCGTGCGAGATTTGTCAACCAGCCTCGTTATCTCCATCGTCTTCGTTCTCTCACGGGAGCAAGATTTGCGAGAAGTTTCTTCCGCGATGCAACGACCCGCGGCCGAAATGAGAAACACAGGATGAAAATTTGTGTTACGGGTGAACATGTCGCGCGCGCGCGCACGATTGGGACTTCGAGACATCAGAGGCGCCGCCGCGCAAACTCTACTAATGGACATTCGAAGACGGTGAACCGAGCGCTGGGAAACACAGAACGGATGGGAGACACGGACGGAAGAAAGGGGGCTTCTTACTGTTTGTCGTTTGAATGTTTTAGGATCTCTGCTTAACCAACTTACTTACTGCCTCTGTGGGAGACAGCCGCTGCCGTGTTTGCACGGAACATTTCTTCTTTCCTTTCCTCCATCTCCCTCCCCCTGATGGTGGTGGTGACGATGACGGTGATGGTGGTGGTGGTGGTGTTATACTGTCCGTCCATTCGTCGTACACTTCTCCTTTTTCACTTTTCTTGAAACTGCGGACACCTTCTGTGTCGCTCTACACAGCAGACGTTTCTCTATGACAGATGCTTCTGCAAACACACATATCTGTTTGCACTTTCTGGCGGCTGTGCGCGGACACCACCGTATTTTTGGTGTGTGCAATGGGCGGCAGTTAAAAATCGACGTGCCACTATCGCCTACTATTTTTCTACCGATTTTCGTGTACAAATTTGCTTCCGGGTACGCCGCGTCATCGGTTTGCTCAGTCGGCGTTATATTAACGGTGTACCGAGAGGACAGGGATTTGCTTCGGATGGCGGATTGTTCTGCAATCTTTTTTTTTTTTGTTTTTTTTTTTGCACTATCATGGAGACTCTCACGCGACAAGTTTTATATAAATTCTTTCACATGTTTAATACGCGACGTACTACAAGACAGTAATGTAGAGTTAGTTAAATATGCAACGTCCTGAATACATTATAATCGTGGGAATCTCGTGAAAATAAGAAATGTCAAGATGTTCTAATATTAATTATTAGGTGTTAAAGTTAAATCGTGCCAACTGAACGACTAATGGAGGCTCGAAAGAAGATTGGTCGTCGAAGACGTCGTTTATCCATGAATCCCACGCATTTTACATGCCGTATGCACGCATTGTCACTGCTCCAAATTATTGAGACAGATTGTGATAAAGTGTTCTGAACTCTGGGGTTATCCGAACGCCTCCGCGATCGGGTCACGGCGGGGACCGATAATTCGAGAGGACCCCGCTCAACCAAAAGTTGAACGGAAAGAAAAAAAATGGGAGACGATTAGTCCGGGGAGAAAAAAAAAAGATCGAAGCGTTGACGGGTTTCGAGAGGCTTAATGTACGCGTTAATTCTCGATTATTGCGTTCCTCCCGGTCATTTATCTCCTTTATGACCGACGAGCTATCCATATTTACGATTTTCAAGCGGTCTTTCTCGAAAGTCATTCCATGGCTCGCCTTCCTTTCGGCAGGCCGTTAACGCTTTTCTCACGATGATTGTTCTTAATCGATAATGGCCCATTTGTAGGATGTTAACGTTACCGATAATGATACGATTCTGTGTCATTAGATAATAGTGGCGAACAATAAAATATGATACTTGTTCAAGTGTAAGTTTAACAACGATGTAAGCGAAAAGAAGCTGCAGCGAGCAAAAATATTTCTTTCTGTGTGCAATAAGTAACACTAGGATATATTCATGACTAATTTGTTTAGAAGGGTCAGTTTAATGCTAACAGATTAGGTTTATTAGCGATAGTGCTGGTAGCGCGAAAAGAATTTGTGCGTCCCAAGGGTAAAATATTTCTCATGCGTGTTGTCGACATATGTTTCTCTCACGTGACATGATCAATTTAATTTCATTTCTTCGGTAAAATCAGGAGAGCGAGCGTGACGTGAATGAATGGTGAGAGGATTACATCATTTCGTTTCACGCGAGATGTCAGATGATCGGCACAGCTTTTATGGCGTTAATCAATTGCGCTCAATCTTTTTCCCACGTATCTGCTAGTGACGTGCTAGTCGAAGAAATAAATTATCAGTGAGAAGCATACGAGTTAATAAATCTGTTCGACATTTGTTATTAACGTATAATATGTACATTAAGAGATTTTTTTTTTAAATTTTGCACATGTATATTAGGAAGGAAATTTCAACAGTGCACTTTACTTTACACATATCAATTTTCTTATCTAAGTGCGCACAGATGATTGGGACATCGCAGATTATAACAATGAAATATTTTAATACGCAGTTCCAGAATCGCTACATCGAAAAGAGTAAGAATTATCTAATGTACCATTTCAGATAAGTTGGCAATATTATTTCCAAGCTGCGGTTCAATATAATCGATGCACATTCCGTATTCTGCGCGAGCACGGTCTCTAAACCGCATCGTTCTCGATGGGAAAAAATAGCGACGGTGGTGGTCAGTATCCCTTCGCGCAAGAGTGCCACACGAGTCCTCATTCGTATTCTGAAAAACGAAGGGACGCACGATTACCAGATAGGGTGGCCGATGCGGTCGCAACTCGTATTCTTCGGGTACAATAAAGTCGCTACTGAAAACGAAGGGGGTGGCTGTCGCTGTTAGCCAGAATTCCGAAGGTTAGTTTTGCCGAGCTTTTAGTCGTCCCTTTCCTCCTCTTTCTCTCCTTCTCTTATTTTTTGTTCCTTCCTCGTTTTCTGGCATTTCTCTTTTTCCCTTTCTTCTTCTTCTTTTTTTTAACGTTTGATTCTACGACGATGAAATCACAGGGTCGTAACACCTCGACTGGAAACGAATCCGATGGCTGTCGCCGCGGCGGGGTCGAAGTGAAAAAAAAAGAGAAGACGAGAGGAGGAGAGTCCGATAATCGGTTTCAATCAGCACCATTGTCGGTCAGCGTAATCCGTCAGGCTGAGGCATCGAAAAAAAAAAAAAAAAAGGAAGAGCAGCGGACAATCGAAAGCAAAAGGGAGCCTCGCTGGCTCAGCGGGAAAAGCCCGTTCCCGGTGAACACACGTGTATAGCCTCGTCTAGTCTTTAGCCAATATTTAATGTTCTATATTTAACGGATCGTCTAGATTCTACGTCCGGCGCGGTGAAATCGATAAATACGCGATACCACGCTCGTTGCCAATGCTCTGAACCATTATTCTAACAGGGAAGTTAGAAGAACTCTGATGTACATAGGTCGTGATATTCCCGTGCTCGTCATTGTTAATACATCAATACGTTTTTAGCTCGCTATTCTTCTATCCGATGATTTTTCTATAATCTGTAGGAAGATAAAAATATGTAACGGAGTTATGTACTTCCCGTAATCCCCAACAATGGGAAGCGATCCAGAAGCGAAACGTTTATCGATGCCGCCGGTACAGAAATTAATTAATTTTGGAATGAATTCGCTGTTACGTCATCGTTATAACGAAGGAAAAAGAGCAGTCCAAAATGAAATTTATCTTGTTTGTCGAATGCGGCGATAAGAGGTTAGCTTCTGCGACATTGTCGGATCCCGCAGAGTGTTTCAATCACCCGTGTATTCAAAGGGTTAAGACGCCGCTCGTAAAATTTCTCGGGCATCACACAATTAGCGCGATGTATACAAACAACTGCAAAAAAGTATCAACGACAGCGTGGCGATTGGATCGACGCGACGATGACGCATCACGTTGTAGGATATCGTCTTGTACTTACCTCTCGAGTATTCAGGAACAATTTTTCCCTTCGCTAAAGAAAAAATTCGAGACTTCCACTTTTATATTTCACGAAGCATCGAGCATCGCTGGCAATTTCACACTCGCGACCCGCGAAAACACCCTCTTGCGGCACTTCTTTCTCATCTTTTCCTCACAGCCGTGTATTTCAGCACGAGAGAGGTACCGCACTCGTTTCTCGTCAAAGAGCCCGTTCTCTCTATCACTCTGCGGGTGAGAGAAAAAGAGAGAGGGAGAGAAAGAGGAGGGAGAGAGGACAAAGTGGAAAAAAAAAGAAACGGAATGACGCTTCTTTATGTACGTGGCCCGTTTGTAAGCAGCCTGATTTCCGTTTAACATTTCCCTCCGCTTTTTTTCCGTATCAACCACCAAGGAAATCAAGGGAAAAGACGATTCTCGTGTATACCCCCTCTAAACCTTGACGATTCTCGCTTAAATAACCTCTTATTTCCGTGTAAATATGTGTATATGACTACACATCAAACGCATTTTTATTCTGGATCTTTTCGCAATTCATAATATACTTAAATCCGTAAGAACATTTTGCTGGAGTTTATTATGTGAACTTTTAAAAAAACTTTTTTTTGTCGCTACGTATTACGTTAATCTGCGTAATTTGGATTTAATACTTTTAGTTTAATTGTGTGTACATATTCTTCTTGAGATTCTTCACGATAAAAAGTTAAAGACAGAGTATGGAGGAATAGCAATTGAATTTCTGTTTCTCTCTCGAAAGTTTCTCTCTCTGGACTTGGCTCGTGAAGTTTATCAGAAATTATCATGACGGCGTGGTGGCACTGGTTGGCGACAGTACCTATTTGCTTTCATTCACTGATCAAAGAACGGCGTTAAGTCGATAATCTTTATTTCTTCGCGTGCACAGTAGACCCATTCAATGGATTTGCTCAGACCATAAAGCTTCTGCGCAATTTGGCTTGACACCGGAATTAAATATTAACTGGCTGCAATGCCGGTTCTCTATAATCGTGATTCAAATATCTATTTAAATTTGCTTATATTTTTTGCAGTGTATCTTTTAGCACAATAATGAACGCAATAATATAAATTATGGGCAAGTTTGTAACATTCTTTCTAGAAGATTCGATCTATACTGATTAGCAAGTTTTAATATAGTGACTGTGATTACGTATTATTACTATCTCTTATATTTTACACGATTTTATGATGAATTTGACGAATTTGTTCTTAAGAAATGATAACTGCGATCACATTGGTGACTATTTTATTGAGATGATGTTTTTGCTTGATTTTCACAATTTTAAAAGTAGATAACATTTTAACAGATTTTTATTTTATTCAGATTTTTAATTTTATTTTTTATTTTTATTTATTGATTAACAAATATGTTTCTTTAATTAGAATATCATGAAATTTCAAACAATTGGTCAGTAAATCGCTTGCAAGTAATTCATAGTCTCCGTGAGGCATTCATCAATATCGCTGTATAAATTGGACTTTATAATAACTTTCATCACGATTTTTCTATGACGATGGAAATGAATTTTAAGGTTGTGAATTTTGTTTTATTTGAGGATGATTCAATCCAAGAGCCGAAACATGTAATGTAATGTGTTTTACAATGTGTTATTTATAGAATTTTTTTAATACATTTTATATATCATATTACAGTTCTTGCATTTATTACTATAATTAATTACGTTGACTGTTACATGCCCTATACTTCTTCGTAATGTCTTTTAAAAAACTATAATAATACAAAGTAACAATAAAAAATAAACACATTTAATCTGTTCTTACAGAGAAAACTCGTAAGAGTATTATTAATCCATCTGCGACTATAAAAAAAAAACGAGAATAAAGATAGCATCGTTATTAACAAGAAATGTTTTCCGTCACCTATTTAACAGGTCAATCGAACGCAAAGCATCGTGACACCTGTCATATTTCACTGAGCAGCAGCTCAGCTTTTACAAAGTAGGCTCGGAAATTGGTACGAATTCGCGTGGAAGGGAAAAAAGAGCACAGAGGAAAGGAGTTCCTCGTGTTCGTTCGACCATCCAGACGGCCTGCTATTGGCTTGTCGACTTACGTGCAAGTCGGCCATAATACCCGAACCGGATGATGGAAAAGCCACCCTCGATTCGGGCCAATTAACTTCCGGGCGAGTAAGTGGCAGAGAAACCCCCCAAGGATCCATTTCTCTTCCACATTCCCCCCTTTTCCTCCTCCTCCTGTTCCTCCTTCTCCTCCTCCTCCTCCTCTTCGTCGTCATCGTCGTCGTCGTCGTCGTCATCGCCGTCGTCGCCGTCGTCTTCGACGTCGAGCCACCACGAATTGACCTAACTTCGCTGGCCTCACTTCGCCAACAAGCGCGACCGTCGGCGTCGCGTCGCCGAGCCGTCTGTAAACTACAAGTTCATCGCCTAATTCGTTCTTAGAACTAAAAGACACTCCGTCACGCTCCCACGCGTCGCTTCCCAGAACTCAGATTGATTCAAACTAATTGACTTCCTCGAAATTGCGCCTAATCGTGATGAGCTTCGAGGTAACATCTGCGGTAAGATGGCGCGAACTGAAAACGGGATTAGATTCAACCGCTCGATCAGAGAATGCACTCCGATTCCGAGATTCTTTTGCAATATGTATGTTTGCGATCAGTTGAAAAATTAATCGGGATTATCTCCAATAATGCCACGTATATATTTTATATTTATTTTTACGAACATTAATGGAATGCTTTTTTTTTTTTTTTTTTTTTGTAATAGCTTACACAAAGTGTTTGCAAAATCCAGCTTGCTTGTTCATTTATCTCTAGTTTTACATCATTAAAGTTTTACTTCAAATTTTATTTCCGATTTTTCTCTCTGAACTTTTTACGTATTCCAAATTCGAAGTAAAATCTTTTAATATCTTGCGCTGCTCTAATTTTAATTTGCTAAACTCCTAGTACACACCTATATATTCATTAAACCTTGACTAATATTAATGCGTGAAAGTAAACAAATATATTGTTGAATTACATCTAACGACAAAATAGCGCTGAGAAAAACCGCCCTTATTTTTATTCCGCGTGACAAAAGTCCCGAGATGGGCCAGTCGCATTCGCGTTCGGAACACGTCCTCCTACACGGCGGGTCCTCCGCCCAGGGATAGAAAAATCCACCCCTTTTTCAGGCGGTCGATACCAGGACGACCAACCTTACCACCACCTTTCCCTTTCCTCTCCCGTGCGTTTCACCCCCGTCGCCTCGTCATCCTTACTTCGTCACACCCTCGTGTGGCGAGCGGTGTGCTCTCCCCCCCTCTCTCTCTTTCTCTCTCTCACATCCTCGCCTTCGATGAAAAGTTTCTCTCCTCCGCCGCTTTCTGCCGAGGTGGCGCTACACTCGCCATCAAGAACCTCCCTTTCGTCTTCCTCCCATCTACCCCCGCGCATCGTTCACATACGCGAACCACTCCTTTATCTTTTCCCGTCCGATGTCTTTCTACCAGTATATCATTCTCTCGTTATTCTCGTGTATACATTCAGATCTTCGTCCGAACTTAAATGTATGTACTGTACACTTTGTGCGCGTGTAAGTGAACGAAAGTGCACGAGGTTCGCGAACACTGCAAACTGAACTGCACGTGGTTATCTGATGTACCGATGGCTAAGTAATCCTCGGACCATCGACCAACTTCTTGATTCTCAAAGTGAAAAAGTCCCGTTTTTTTTTCTTCTTTGTCTCTCTTCTTAGAAATTTTTCCTTAGTTTTATCTTTGTGATATGTCGAAGCACATTCTACTCTTCACCTTCACATCCTCACTGCGACGAAAAAATTTTGCAGTATCATTGTCAATACTTTGATTGTAGACTCCTTATTTTTAGTCTCTCGCTGAAGTAGTCCCTTTCAAGCCTAAGAGATTTGTTTGCTCTTCTGTACGATCAGTTGGCCAAACATCGAGGACAGCAATGGTAAGGTTTCGTTGCGCTCTTTCATCTTCTCAGTTTGACCAATGCAAATGTCGAAGACTAAATTATTCTATCCTTCTAATGATCTTTCTGCCTTTATAACTTGCATTAAATATCACTACTATTTACATGAAAATTTGAAACCAGAATGAAAGCGGCCTATAAGTTGCTTAAACTTTTTTATTGATCCATATATTTTAAAGATACAGATACATGTATCGAACGTTAGGTCTCAAAAAAGCGGCACGCCTAAAGAGATGTTCGGATTCCGTGATCCGAACATCTGATGGCGCAAGGATGAGAGCAAAACGGAGTGGGGGGGGGGAGGGAGGAGGGGGAGGGGGGAGGAGAGACGTGGCGGCAGAGGAGCGTGTACAGGTTCGTGATTCGAAGTAGGTGGGCCCCCAGGTAGCCAGGACAGATAACACCCGGAGATTACCGCGGACAGAGTCATTAGCAGCGTCGGCTTCTGTGTCGGCCAAGATATTCTCTCACTTTCCTCCCCTACCGTCCCAGTGCTGCTTTCTCCCCCTGCTCGTCTCACCGTCCATTCGTTCGTCGCGTCGCGTCGCGTCGTGTGGTTTTATCTGGCTGGTCAATTCACGCGGCACGATACACACACACACACACACACACACCGGACCACTCTTCAGATCCTACCACTTACTTTCCTCCGACCATCTTCTATTCCCTCTTTTCTCTCTTCCCCTCTTCTCCCTTTCTCTTTCTCACTAGGCTTGCCTCGCGATACTGGCCTCCTCCCCTTTCTTCTCTCGTGAACCGTGTCCTCCTGCCATCATCTTTCCTTTTTATCCCTCTTTTGCCGACATATTCTACGAGCAGAATGTACCGCGAAAGACGCGCATTCGCCGCGCTCGAGTGAGTCCAGATTAGAGTCCGGAGAAATACTAATTGCTCCGATCGGCGTTCGCACATATTTTCCACGGCGCCAGAGGCGTGTCGAGGCCGAAGGTCCACGAGAAACGAGATAGTGACGAGGGGGACCGCCAGGGCGTCGCGCGAGGGACCGGAAGGGAGACTAATGCCGGTAGTGGCGGTAACAGTGGCGAGAGAAAGAGAAAAAAAAAGATAAAGAGAAACATTCTGCTTTGATAGGCTAATGACAAACGCCTAGATTGCCGGCTTATCACTCGGCCAGCGCTAATTATTTCCCCTTTGTACCGCGCCGCGCATAATGGCGTCCGTGCAGAAATGAGCGAGGACTCTCTCTTCCTCTCCCTCCCCCTCTCCCTCTCCCTCTCCCTCTCTACGTGTGCCGTACTAATTTATACGCACGACGGCGTGTCGGCGAATTTTATTTGTTACTATTATACATGTGGTGGCAGCAAACGTGAATTTCTCACTGCAGATTGACGTTGTACGTTACGATCAGTCTCTTCACTCAAGTCTACGCACTCCAGTGATTATCGACACGGTGGACCTTTGGCCCCTGAGTTCCTCTTCCCTTCTTCCGCTCTTTTCATCCAGATGTCTGTTGACGATTTCTGTTTTTTCCCTCTATGTATATACACGTCCAACGTATGTACCAACATAGTTGAATGCAAACTTCCGTTTGCACGAATAATCGCTGCATATTATTCCTGAATATTCCGTAGTTTTTCTGTACTTTTTAATTCTTCTGTCTTATCATCGTGAAGTCAATTAATTTAGAGATATCAAATTCAGAAGAATGACAGAATTTCGATAAAAATACACGAATTATATAATATTAATCGTTAGAATTTGATCAGAAATTATGATATAAAAGCTTTATTTCTCAGGTAATTTTAGTTTCAGTAAATTTTTAACTCTTTTTACGAACAGAATTGACAGATTTTCATCTTGACTGATATTCTTATATGAAAAATCTTCTCTAATATATGAAAATGATTTTTATGAAATAAATATTTCTGGGGCTCCCTTGCCTACATGGACATATCGGTATAATGCTGCAATATATTGCTAAGAAGCAGTTTCGAGAATTTCAACTTAACGCTATTAAGAACTTTCCTCAGCACCGGAAACTTTCCTAGGGGATAATTTACCCCCTACTTTGAAGAGTCATGATTCTTAGCCATGCCCACTTGCTCTCCCGTTTATCGACGGCAATTTGTGATTCGTTAAAAGACATGTTACATTCGTATCCACTTTTCAAACGTTTTCCAACTGCGAAAGTTCTCTCTTCAAGCGTACGATAATTACCCGGATTACGTGAGGGAAGCATTTGACGTATAAATAGATTTATCAGCCAACGAGGATACCTACGTACTTTCGTTCATTCGTTCTTTGTCAATGATAAGAATGTTCTTAGCAATCTTGTTAGTTGCCGTTCGTACCGTGAAGTGAGATGCTGTAAGCGATATCTGCATAAAAAGAAGAAAAATGCAGTCGACGCGGACAGATATATGACGGAATGATAAAAAATATAGAAAAAAGTGAAAACGGAAAACTATGTCAGTACCTGGCGTCGAAATTGGAATCAAATGTATTTTTTAAATCGCGTTTTCTGATTGTTTTCTTCCCTCGTTGAAAACTCATTCTGCCGATACAATTCAAGCTTTTTGCCGATATCGTGAACAATATTATTAAAGTATTAATCTCGAGTTAGTCTAGAAACCTAAACAGACATGCCAAGAATCATTCGCGGAAGCCTTACATTTTTTGCAGTATTCTGTAATTAACTACAAAGGCTAAATCTTTATACAATAATACGAAAATAATAATAAATATCGCTTTTGAAGATATATCAACATGTATTATGTATACTGTATTTTAATCTTCTCTAAATTTTATTTTTAAAAAAGTTTGGAATTGTCACAAATTCATAAAAAGATCTGTCAATTAAAGTAAATGCGTAGATATCTTATATGTATATTATTCTATATTTTATTATTATTATATATTATAACAATAAAATGCAGTCAAATTAAAGAAATATTTTATTTACATTTATAATATTTAATAGATTAACATATTATCTTTATTGTGAAGAAATGGCTTCACAGTAGAGAAAGCAGCTGTGCAATTGTTGGAAAATTCTTTACACATACAATATGAGTGATTTATATTTAGATCCATAAAGAACCAAAATTCTTCAATACGATTGGTTTTTGCTTTGGTTCTTTATGTGTGTGTAAAGAATTTTCCAACAGTTGCACAGCTGCTTTCTCTGCTGTGAACGCAGTCATTTCTTCACAATAAAGACAATATGTCAAATATTATAAATGTAAATGAAATATTTCTTTACCTGGACTGCATTTTATTGTTATAACGTAACATATGATACATCTTTTTATGAATTTGTGACAATTTCAAACTTTTTAAAAAATAAAATTTAGAAAAGATTAAAAAACAGTACAGTATATATTGATATATCTTCAAAAGGGATATTATTTATACCTTTTGTATTATTGTATAATGATTTATAAAATACATTAACAATATTATATAAAAATTTGGCCTTCATAATTAATTACAGAATGCTGCAAAAAAATGTATGGTTTCCGCGAACGATTCTTGGCATGTCTGTTTAGGTTTCTAGACTAACTCGGCATTAATACTGTAATAATATTATTCGGTAAAAAGCTTAGATCGAAGTACCACCTTATTCTATATCTTTTTAAGAAATTCATAAAAATAATGCAAAATATTTTATTGTTTGCCCCAAGCTATCGAGTCCGATTTAAGAATGCGCAAGCCACAATTAACAATAATGAACTTGAATAATAAATATTTCTTTTAATGAGCGTGAAGATTCTTCTCGATTCAGCAGAAACATTACACGATCTCTGTACGGCGCGATAATGAATGATCCGCTTAAAATTAATCTTGCTTCTTCTGTATGATATAATCACGATATACGGATGATAAGCGCGGCAGCATTGATACATTTTATTTGGCCATTTTAATGGCAGCAGGACTGCGGATTGAATTAATAAATGAATTCGATTGTGCCCGACAGAACGATCGATATCTAGAATACGACCGGCCATGTTTCGGAGCCTATCGATCATTATATACGTATGTGCTGCATAACTAGCGTATAAATTATGCGGATGACGATCCAGGTCGACGCCATCGATAGCGGGTGGATACGGATCGGAATTGACCCGTTACAGATGCGAGAGAATCCATCTTTGTGAATTCGACGGCGGAATCGAGTGATGACACAGGCGACTTCCGCTTATCGATCCGCGTTCACGTCGCGCACGATAATTTGCTCGTTACCGTTCATGTATTAATCTCTTTCTCTCTCTCTCTCTCTCTCTCTCTCTCTCTTTCTCTCTCTCTCTCTCTTTCTCTCTCTCTCTCTCTCTCTCTCTCTCTCTCTCTCTTTCCCTTTACGCATGCCACGGACGCGTGCGCAAGCTACGCGAGTTTGCCCTTTTCGTTTTGCGTGTCGGAATATTCTGAACAGCCTTTCGGATCGTATAATAAAAGCAACGCGAGCACAGGCAAATTTGCTCCGGACGCGACGTGAGTTTCGCGAACGACTCGCACGTGCATATTCGCATCCATTTAGGAAGATCGATGGATGTACGCCATGTAACGCAAGCTTTTTTTAAATCGCAGGATAAGGTCAATAAATTATCGTAATCGGTAAGTTCGTCCTTTCGATAATTTAACAAATTATTTAGATGAACAGTAATTTGGCGATAGGCGCGATGGAAACGTGCATATCGTTGCAGATAAATACATATACTATTTTGTTATAAATAAAACTATTTCATAAAATCAATTATATATAAGGGCTAATGAAATATTTTTAACAAATAATCATGTTTTCAAATATTAACGTAAAGATGTAATCGCGATCGTCATCGTTATAGCAGCGATAAAAGCTCGCTCGGAAAGCTCGATTGCATTTGCAGACTTTGTATCGATCAGCTCGGCATGATGCATCAGTGTAATAGCCGCTTTGCCAAGCTCATGCTTTCTTGGCCCGCACGGAACTTTATGAAATACTTGCACGAAGATTAATTAACCTGAGAGAAAGAGTAACGTGCCGACGCACGCTCTCTGATTGTGTGATTAACGGCAACACCTTCTTGACACTTTTTCTAATCTGACGTATCTCTATATTTTTCTTCGTGCAAAATCGCTCTCTCGTGTCTCGCGTTAATTTTGTTTCTTAATTTTGCGCCATGCCGTAGCCCGTAGATCACTTTCACGCTCGCGATGGCTAATCACGAGACTTTTGAGTCTTCCGCGACTTGTGTGCTCGCTAAATGGAACGCTTCGAACATGTTGTTCATGAGAACGAAAAGAATTCCACTTCGTATAAAACTCGACATTTGAAAAAGTGTAGAGAAATGTACTTGATTCGTGTTGTATTTTCTCTTGTCTTGACTTGACTCTAAAATTATCCATTGCATATATAATTGATAGCATCATCGAGTAATTGGTCCGACAGTATGAGAGAAGCGAAATAATTGCAAACGTTCTTTGCCAATGCTAACCTAAAACAATCTGTCCCAATGTATGATCCCTTTCTTATTGCAGACGATACTGAACTCGATGCACAAGTATCAGCCGAGGTTTCACCTCGTGCGAGCCAATGATATCCTGAAACTTCCGTATTCGACATTCAGGAGTTATGTTTTTAAGGAGACGGAATTCATTGCCGTGACGGCCTATCAAAATGAAAAGGTAAGTGACCCCTGAATTACTCAAACACATCCATATGTAAAAGAGATTTAAATTAATTTCGAAACATTAAAATGCAATTTTTCGGGGAAATTGAAGAACGTAGACTTGGTTACTTTCTAATGTTTAAAACTGCTGTAGACTAAGCGCAGAAATATAATCCGTTTTTTTTTATATGTCAAAAATTCATCATCTTATCGCAGAGGAAATGTAAAGCTCACACGCGGCGGCGAGAATTCATTAGAAAGGAACAATCTCGCGTTACGATCTGACAGAGCGGGCCGTTTTGGTTTCTGACCTTCTGTTAATTAATATTTCTCCGCGTTCTTGTGCCTTGATAAAGTCATGGATGCGAGAATCATTTCGTGGAATAACATCTTCTCGGTACGCATTATTTTCAGTGAATGAATTGCTTACACGCACGTGGCCATAAGAAGAGACCGGGCCTTGTATAGATTTTTGGTAGGTCGGTTATATACTCGGCTAATACACTCCTATCTTAATTATCGCGCCTTCTCGGTATAAGAAGTAAAGCGAAAAAGTATATTAGCTCAAGAGTCTACAGGTCTATTAAATCCGACTTATAACGAAAGATTGTTTAATTTGCAAACTTGTTTTTAATCCATGTTCAAATATATTTATTTTGTTTGCAGATTACCCAACTGAAGATCGATAACAACCCCTTTGCGAAAGGATTTCGAGATACTGGTGCGGGGAAGCGCGAGAAAAAGTGAGTATCGCTTTCAAAACTGCACTATACAAACGCGGTATATTTTTTAACACTTTCCTGAAATTAAAACAAACTTTTACGAAATTAAAACAACCTCGAACCTACGTCGAAATATACAAATATTTTCCTATATATGTATGTGTGTTTCTAAAAGAGTTATTTAGTTTTAGTTCGCTCTGTAACAGTTTCATGAGAGGTTTATTTATGAAAATTTCTGAAAATCATATAATACTTATAATCAGGAAAGAATTAAAAAAAATTAGTAAACTAAGTTATCTTTAGCGAGTATCCTATGATGAAGATCGTACGACTCGGAATCTACGTTAATGTACAACGGATTAAAAACTACCCTAAATGCAAAGCAGACGTACCCTCTCTTTGAATCGCGTTTTGTGATGAGCAAAGAGCGCGAATCTGTCTTCGGGGTCGACCTAATTGATCGTAGACCTTTCGAGCTTCCCCTCGATCGGCGCTATTATGCCGACCTTAGGGTCACCCCCTGAGCTAAGGGTTGGTTTCACAGGGCTCATTTGCACTCCGCATCGCCGGCAGTGCCGTCCATTTATATTCAATATTGCGGGTTTATGAGCTTATGTCAGCGAACAATCTCTCGGAGGGGATGCTGTGTGTCGTTCGTCGTTGCCGTGGACCAGGCTGCTATGGAAACTCATTTCCAATCCAATAGGTCGCGGGAAAACTCGAAGTAGATTTTGATGAAATCAAGTCGCTATGCATAACAATTTTAAGCTGTTTCTTCTTATATCATTTAACAATTCTTATGATTTTTTTAACGAAAGAAAATATTCTGTCTATGATGTCGGCATGTCTCGTATTGAGAAACGCATTAGGTATATTACGCGAGAAGACGAAAAAAAAAGTGATGCAAGCCACGGGTCAGAAAATTTTCGGAAAATTGCGGCAGTCTGCGACGTCGAGCGGATAAAGAAAGGGCCAGGTTAATCGAGAAAATATGCAAAGCAGGGGGCGCGTCGCCGCGGCACCGCCTAATTAGAATAAGGGTTAGTTTTGGCTTATGGTTTCGGTTAAGGGTGGTTGGATGCCATCAGGAAGCCACAGGGAAACCGGAAAGAGAGAAAGAGACAGGGCACGGGCAGAGAAACACCAGCAGAAAGAGACCGCGAGAGAAAGAGAGTGGCACAGTGAGAGAGGGATCGGGGTTGGAACATAGCCAATCATCGGATTAGCATACTGATGCTCAGGGGCGGCGCTATCGTTAACGTGGAGGGTGCCACTCTTGACGGCTTTGAATTTTATATTGGTCCTACAGATCGTTTTGTGGCTGTACAAAGACTGCGCTTCGAGAGCTTCGATCTTCTAATGTAAGCGCGAAATCTCTTTCCTCGATCCCATGGGTTATTTTTTTTTTTTTTTATATATATCTTTGGTTGCATAGAGTTATATAATTGTATACAATCATATTCTTATAAATAGGACTTGAAAAAGCCCACACAGCATACTTTATCCGAGGGATAGAATTGTTCTTAGAACTCTTTAGGACATTTCTTGGAAGTCTGTACTCTATGGGAGTGCACTATTTTCTCAGATTTTTTTCAAGCCCTTTGAAAAACACAATTGTCTCTCAGCGATCCAAGTGATTTAAGTGATAAAGTTCAAGGTAGTCTGCGGAGAGTTAATTGAGAGCTAAGAAAAAGTAAGTAGACTAAAAAAATAGGGAAGATGCTATGTAACCGTGAATATATATGTAGCTAAGACAGGCTCTCTTATCGGAATTTAATCGCTACGTGATAATTTAAGCGAAATATCCCTCGATTAGTATAGAGAGATATAAAGTAACTGCGTGACTATACTCAAATAAAATCACTGTACTCGATACGCGATAGAGTTAAACGACCCTGACAGCCGGCGCATTGTTTCGTTAATTTTTTAACAACGCGCGACGCGGCGTTTCGTCACGAGATGTAACGCCACTCGAGCGTGACGAGTTGATTCGCTACGCCGCTTTAAAAAAGAAAAAAAGGAAAAAAAAAGGAGGGAGAAAAAGAAGGAAGGAACCGCTCCAGTGCGGCGAGTTGTCACGTCATTTATCATCATACACACCGCGGAAAGATCGTATTTAGCGATATGCGTGGTGTGCGGATTAACCCGTTCGCTCGTGAAACTCCCACGATCGTGCGTTAATACGTACAGTACAACACGAGTAATGTATGTATATTTCCTGGCGGTCCATTAGCGCAGATATTAAATTAATAGCTGTTACGTTTACCATTGTCTCCGGGGGAGATTAATTTTCGCGATTGGTTACGTATCGCAAACGTCTTCTGATTAATAAGCAAACCAAGCAAGGCGTGCCGAGAAATCTGGATGAAGCCGTCGAATTTCACTTAACTTTTGCAGTTAATTATCCGCAGAGCATAAATCATTCTTCGATATTACAACAAAGCGTTCTTATTAGATACATATAATTACAGCCAAACTAGGCTTCATCCCCGATTTTTATTGATCTTATATGTTATATCTGGATAATATTAAAAACATCATGGATGACACACAACTAACAGTTTAAATCTCCTTATTTTTCGATATAATCAACAGTCGTATTTCTTATCGTACAATCTTGCAATTTCTCTATTTTCATTTATGACCAAACTGTCATTTGCTAATTTACTCGATCACATATTTGCGAAGATATGTTGGTGAATGGAAGGTTTATCTTTCCCACGAAGTCATTCTTTTAGACAACGATATAAGCTATAAGCTTTCCGAGACCTCTGCAATTCCTCCCATAATCGCACCAAATCGAAATACTCGATTCCGCAACCTAATACAGAATTAATTGGCGCACACGGATCCTTTCAGCGGGCTCGAACAAAATTTCCTGGAACGCTCCTAATCACGCAAAGGAAACTCGATGGTACGTTACCGTCGACAATCGAGTCGAATGACGGGCCGGGGTTATGGAGGCGCGGGAAAGGCAAGAGGGCTGGGGCAAATCTAATGCATCGTCTCGTGCAGGCAGAACAAACCTAAACCTCGTGTAAGTCTCGGCTATAGCCATTCGCACAACGAGAGGCTTACCGGTGTCTTAATACCATGTAATGCGATCAGTTCACCAACACAGAAACGTGCGCTTTTGCTCGCTCGCTCGCCCGAGGTGCATCCGCTTCGCGCACGCTCCTTCTCGTGGATGCATCCGTGACATGCACTCGTTGCAGTCCCGAAAGGGTGTACAGGCTCTCTGGTTTCTATACATAAGTGCGAGAGTACGCCAAATCAATAATCCGTGCACTCGGTATAGAACTTTCGAGCAAGGTACGTGTATACGTCCCTCTTCGTCCTGGACTGGTAGGGTTTTTACCATCCGTCCTCTCTCTTTTCCTCGAACAACCCATCTCCTCTCTTTCTTTCTTAGGGCATTCGGGGGACGTTCGGAAAGATTTGAGAGAATCGTTCGATTCACCGATTGACAATCTTTTCCTTTCTTTGCTTCTGTATTTTAATTAATTTTAGAAATAAGCTGAACGAATAAAAAGAATTAATTAACGTAAATTAATCAGAAATCATGATCATCCGCGCGACACGATTTCCGCGCTCGATTTCTCTTATGTAAAAGGCTATCCGTGTGTAACGCAACTCGATAAATCGTGAGCCAAGATTACGCGAGCTTCGCGAAGATCGGGCGAAAGAAACACGTTGCCCTGGGGAGTCAGCGAATAGATCAGTGTGTCGTGAATCGATACGGTATCGCCACAGCATCGATGAAAAATGATCGTGACTCCGACTCGGGTGTGCAGGCGGCCCCGACGTCAGCGCGATAAATCACTCTCGATTCCGCGCATCTATAAGCTCGCGATTCACGGAAAAAAAAAAAAAAAAAAAAATATTCTCTGCGTCGCGCAATGTAATCGTGCCGCGCGCGTATATCTTGAGGGTTCTATCGACACGCCGCTCATTTATACGAGCCGCTTGCAAGTACGCACGCACACAGAGGCGCGAATTGCAGCACACGAGCTCTCGCTCGTCTGTTTATAAGTGCAAATAGCCGCGAGTGGCATAAAGTTAAGCGCACGTGAAGGCAACGCGCGAGCGAGCGAGCGAACGTTAGACACTTGCCGCATAGGAAAGGCGTTGAAGGCGCAATTAAGATAATTAATCTAATACCACGGCCGCGCCTCCAGGCAATACAGCTACCGACGCTCACATAAATCCCTGGGCTTCGTTTATTGCATCGCGCCGACGCGACGCTGGGCTCTGCTCCGCGCTCAGGCTCGTCGGGGCCTTTTGATTTTCTTCGACACAATAAATACCTCACCTCTCTGTCTCCCGGAATCGCGATCGCATTGATCGCCTCTTGTTCTCCTCGCACGCGCAACGATCGATGCATGTCGTTGTCGAGTCGACGATATTTCATTCGCGTGAATATCGGCGCTGCTATAAGATTTTCATAGATTCTCATTCAACTAATCATGATCGTGATTTTGAGATAACATTTACGCACATTCTGCGTGAAAATATTTCACAAAAATCGCACATTAATATTTATCAATGTAGGCGTGTTTGTCTTTGATAGAACTTGCATCGCATCTGTGTTCCATATTACGAATTGAAATTGTTATAGTTTGATAAACGATGAATATTGACCAAAAAAAAATAATAAGGCTCAAATTTAAAAAACAATAATTAGAAAGAAGAGTTAATGAGAATTAAATAGAATTAATATTACAGTTTATTAAAGATACATAATTTGAATCATAAATTAACCGCGTTAATCGTTTTATTTTATGCATGAGAACCGCGTTTAACTCTCACTAATAGAGTCTTTCTTTCTACTTATTATTAATTAATATCGATATACGTATATTGTATATGTTACGATCAATTATTATTCTGACTTTGTTATACTTCTTTATATGATTGCAATAGTTTGATGCAATTTTTTTCAGAATAAACATTATCGCGACTCACAATCAGTCTATTTGCAATTTCAGTTCTTTTTTATGCTGAATATCAATTCGCCAATAAATCAATTAGCACACATCAAGGATATCCTCGAGATATTGCGCTAATTGTACGTATATAGATAGAAACCACGATTAGTTCTCGCAATCTTCCGGATGAAGATCCTTTTACTCGCTCGTCGTCCTCGCAATTTTTCGATTGAGACATACGCATAGGATATACTAACAAAACCACATCGAGATCCAGCGTGAACGATTTAACGTCGAAATTGCCACTGCCAAGAAGGGAAGTGACTTTATCACCGGCCCTCTCGTTATACTCTCAGAACCAATTACAGTGTGCCATAATCAATAGGTATTCGCGCGTCTCGAAAGATTGTCAGCTTTGCGAACGTCGATAAATCATATCGAAATAGGCGGAACCCATTTATCCGGTGGCCGTGTAGCTCTGCTAACGATTGATAACTCGCTAACCACGCCTTTCCATAAATCAATAATCAATCTGGAAACACAAAGGCAACGAGGTTCTTTGTAACACCGCGTTGCGACAACGTCGAGTTTATTTGTCTTAACGTACAACTTATTTTTCACGAAGATTTCTCGGGAGAAGTAATTAAGAGTGGAAAATGAACGTAACGCGCGAACCTCACAAGATTGCTAACTCCGCGTCGTTGTTGCAGAAGGCAGGCGCTATTGACAGTATCGGGCGGCGGTTCCCGTTTGACAGCGGGTGGACCAGCATCTCCGGACAAGCGGCGTTCGTCCAATTCCGCCACCGACCTCATGGACGACGAGGACAAGCTGCTGGATGTGGTTGGACCCGATACCCCGCACCCAGCCCATCACCACCGGGAACGAGAACACTCTCGCGAGAGAGACGATCGAACGAGCGAACGAGGCGAGGGCAGCGAATCGTCCGGGTCTGAGAGCGGTGGCGGGCCAGGCCCAACGGGCTCTGAAGGTCCACGGCCGGATGTCTCGGTCGGACCACCGCTTCATCCGCCTCTTTTGCCGTATCTGTACCCGCCAGTGCCCGGACTCTATCCCGGTCCCGGTCCCCTGATACCACCCACTCCTCTTGGACTCCACGGCGGTGTCACCCCCGGTATGCTGTTTAACGCCCAGCTGGCCTTGGCGGCCCAGCATCCCCTCTTTGCACACTATCCTCATCCCCTAGCGAGTCCCCTGCATCAGCTCAAGGGACACAGATTCGCGCCCTATACACTCCCGGCGCCCTCGCATGGCTCGGCATTCGAGACCGTGACCCCCGGAAGCAGAACCCTGAGTCCAAGATCACCGCCGCCGAGGCCGCCAACCGATTCGCCGACACCCACTGGTGGCGGTGCCCTCATCTCGACGACGCCCAGCTCCGCCGGTGAGCTCAAATCCATCGAGAACATGGTGAATGGCTTGCAGGAGAAGAGAAGGAGAAGTCCGAGTCTGACGCCCGGACATCGGGGCGACGACGCTGGCGGAGGGAGTCCGTGACAGGAGAACGAACCTGTGAGCAGCACCAAGGACGATGACCCTGATGAAGATGAGAACGAGGATTGCGCCGACGAATCCGGCGGCGACCCGGAGGACCTTTCCGCCGACGAGAGGGAGCCGGACTCCACGTCGGAGCCGTCGTAGCGGCGGGAACGTTCGCTTGTCGGCATTCGGTTCTCCCTCTCTCTTCCTCGTCCTATTCGGGGGTCCTGGCCGTACCAGATGAGTGTGAGGAAGGCCAGACTCTTATACTACAAAGTGCAATTTTATTTCCGGAGTGGCGCCGCGACTCGAAAAGTCGTTTTCGCGAGCGAGTGCGGCGCCCTTCGTGCTTTCGGGACTGAACAAGGAGTCCCGCGTGTTTCCTGTATCTGTAAATAAACCTACGTGAGAGTATGATATCGCGCGCGCATTAGGAGTGTGTGGGATCTCTGTTAGGACCGCGAGGCGGAATGCGTTGGACTCTCGATGAATGCTGCGCCGATCGCGCGTTGATGTAAATTAGGTGAGACGCGAGAATGAATGCGATGAGGAAAAAATGAATGTGTGTATGTGTGTATGAGAGAGAGAACGAAAAAAAGGGTAAGAGTCTACGAGCGCGTACCTGTGTCCCGTGTGAGTCTACGTTCTACCTGTGTACGTTAAGTCTTAAAGGAACAGAGAACGATATTGCAATATAAGAGCACCTCCTACTATTTGCAGTCCCTGTACATATGTACCCTAGTGATATTATATATATATATATATATATATTATATATAAATATTATATTATAAATATAAATAACATCTCTCTGTACTAATTATTAAATATTACATTATAACGATTAGAGAGACGTAAACGCATAAACGCACGATGCCCGATTTATGCCTCAAAAACGCAAAGAAAAAAAGAAAATCCCAAATCCGAAGAATTTCGGGGCCCGAATCGACGATCCATAGAGAAACACAGCGCGACGTGGCATAAACCGCTGATTGGTTCACCGAGGAATAGTGTCACTCTCGAATCCTTTCATTCTCGAAATTCCACGTCGCCCGGAGACTCGCGTCCTTTGACCGTGCGTCGAAAGATAAAACCATTGCGTCGGTAAAATAAAGCGGTAGGTGATCAGCTTTTTATTTGTTTACTCGAACGTCACGCACGACAAATCACACATATCTTCTTTCTTTTTAATGTCTTTTACTTTTTTAATTTCTTTTATGAGGAAGAAGCTCATCATTTCCTTTTTATTAGTAGATTGGAGTACGTCGAGCTTGCAATTGACAATATTTTTCTGTTTCATAATTATTGAGAAACGAGACTTGTTAAAAATGATATTTTATTTTTACATTGTTATAAAGTATTTCACATAACGTTACAAGTTGAATTTATTTCTTTAAAATTTCTTTTTAATTTGAAAAATGAGGCAAATCGAGATTTTATTTTACGGTAGTTGCTCAAGACTCTCGATTACCGAATTATAGCATGCGATCGGAATCTTACCGCGCTGACTAAAAATCCGAGCCGACCTGCAATTTGTATAAAATAGTGGCGATCGGTGTAAATAATTATTAAACGTGTAATAAAAATGTCGAGTAAATTCGCAATCAACTCACGCGAGTCACTTTAGGGAACAGAGGGATTCGCTATCGCGAATGCTGCACGTAACACAATAGAGGCGGTCTAAAGAGAAAAACCTGACGTCCGGGATGGGAGATAACGGTGATTTATTAAGGCGAAATCGCGCAATGTCCGCGGGAGAACGTAACGTGTTTTTTTTCCTCTTTTCTTTTCTTTTTTTTTTTTAAGGAACGTCTCCGAGAATGGGATTCTCCCGTGATGTCCGAGAATGGGAGGCCGTTATCGTTTGCACGCACTGCGATAATACGAATGCGCTGCACGTCCGCACGTTGCACGATCGCAGGGACAATCGAAAGATCGACTCGCTACCTGACGCAATACACCTTGGCGTTTAACATCGATCATCTCATTGTGCAATCGATGATCGGCTTCTTACTCGTATTCTAAAGCATTTTATCGTAATTCGACTAATCCCTGTTACGTTTCCTATACGCGTTTTCGATCCTGTAGCGTCGAGTATCGTAAAATGAGAAAGGCACGAGTGGAACATCTAAGTTGATCTCTCGTTTACAAATAATTTGTTGCCGTTGTTCAATAATTGCAAAAAAGGTAAGTCTTCAACGACTATATGAAATAAATCAGTTGAATAAAATATCGAATACTACTATTGAATCATGATATATTATTTAGTAAACATATAAAAATAATCAATTTCACATGGCTGATATTTCTATAGTATTTATCAAGAATCAAAGTATTTCAAACTTCTTAGAGTGCGTATTAACTTTTAATATACATATATTAAATATATATAGTATATAACATTAAATATATATTTAATATAATATATATTTAGATAGCCAATTGACATTGATTTTGGTTTTTATAGAAACAGGATGCAAAAACATGAATAGAATGTGATATGACATTTTGATTATTGAACATCTATAATATTTGAATATATCGACTAAAACGAGAGATATATATCACACGTTGACTTTTTTCAAAGGCCTAATCAGCTTTGCTCCATTTTGCGATACCCGTTATAAGCGGACTAGCCTCGTCGTTGTACTAATATGTCTATATACATACATCCGAATCGATTACAAGGGAGCGAAGTGTTCTGAAATCTGAAAGCAATAATCGAGCAGAGCTGTGAGTATAACTATCGCGGATGAAACTAATCGGTTCGGCTGTTCTAAACTTTTGCGGTCGGCCAAGACTTCCATAAGTAAAAATCACTATTGGCAGGCACTTTGACTCAGTGCAAAATTCGCGACGAGAAAATTTTTGAGCGATTCAAAAATGAATTGTTCAAAAATCGTAGGTCACTTTAGAATCGTGTTATCGAACGGGTCCGACGATTATTGTTCATCATACTTTAAGCGAGAAGCCTATTCTATAATCTGATCAACGGAATGGCATACAGATTTTTTTATTTAATTAATATGTTGATCGGAGAACTTTTGTCATAGTGATATAACAAAATCGCCTTTAAAAATGGCGAGAGAAATATTTTCCATAAATCTTTATTACTTTATTTACTTGTTACTGATTACGCAGAACCCATAATTCGTTTACGCGTGTTGATTTTAATGAATCCTGTTCAGACATGACTGGCGAACGTTGTACATATATTTACTTTTATTCCAACTTGTTTATATTCAGCGCTAAATATGGTTCCCTCGGTCTCGAATTTCACTTACATGAAAAACTCAATCGATGCAAATGTGAGTTGGAAAATGCCATATTTAGCGCTAAACGTACAGTATGAAAACGAGCCAATGTTCCGGTGCGGAAGTAGAAACTGATCGATATGTACAGATATGCAATTGAACAGGCAAGTGGATGAAGAAGGCTTGTCACATTCTTACGCACGTTAAGTTATTTGTATGGATAAATGTTATTCTCTATTGTATCATACGTATCAATAAGTAAAATGTATTATCAATTTAGTGCTGTGATGGTTCTTAGTGCAGTTAGCTTGCGGACACGAAGAGTCCATGTACAATATTAAATCACATTAATGCGAATTTTAATTTAACTTAACGCTAAAACCTGTCACGAGTCGTCATTATGTCGAAATATTTTCTTCGTCCATCTGCTCCTTCAATTTAATTCGATTGTTTGTTGATTACGATCGACAAGTCCGTTGTCTTTCGGAATTTTAAGACATAGCTACAGTCAAAGACTATCGCCCGATCGAAATCGCGTCTTAATTTCCTTGAATCTTCGGGAATTTGCTCAATCCCTCGCATAATTTTCGTGGCTTCCTTCGGAGCGTACGCACGGTCTTGTGCTCGAAGCGACGCGAGCATCATCGACGAGAAAATAGAAAAAGCAATAAAAAAAAATGATCATCAAAAAAAAAACGAAAAAGAAATTAAAGGAAGACCGAGTGATCCAGACATGGGCCACACGCGTCAAAAACTTAATATTTAATTTAACTTCTTAACACGAGAATCGTGATATTCCGTGACTTGTATTGTATATTGTACACTCCTTAGATTCTTTGTCCTCCGCCCCAACTCCATTTCCAACTTTGTCCCGTCATCAAAATCCTTCGCAAAATCCACGTGATTAAGAATTATATATATATATATATATATATATATATATATATATATATATTAATTTAAAAATACAACACTGTGTATACTCTCATTTCTCACGCTCCGATTAATAAATAAATTTAATTGCACGATGAACTTATCGTTGCACAGTTATATCGCGCGCGTGGGTATCTGCGCAAAATAGAGCCACAATGTTATTCCTTAACGAACTGATCCGCACTTTGCGCTGTTCGCTTATTGGCAGTGCGCTTATCAACTTCCGTGCAATTTTCTCCTTTACACTCCACACGAAACGTCAGTTGCGTCTATTGGATAAAACGTTTCTTAACATAAATTTTTAATACCTTTGTACACATTGTCCGTTAATAACTTTGACACTAATTCTAACAATAAGCAAATAAGTCAGGAATAGTAATTTCGCTTTGTTACCGTTGTAGGAAATCGGCTGTTTCATTCGAAATAGTCATCATGTAGAGGCTATTCCGTGTAGCCGAATAATTAGCATTAAACAGACGTTGTTTGTGTACGAATGTAACCAATCTGCTGATATGCGTCTTATACGCGGTTTAACGAAGAAACTTTTGATTCCGCCGCCTCTTTAATGAAAGAAACCGTTTTCGTTTTTTGCCAGAAAATAAGCGCGCAAGAACGCCAGAACTTCGGTGGCGCAGGAATTTTAATCTTTCGACCGATCGGTCGGACGATTGTAATAATTACCATTTGCTCGTGTGAAGATACGACGATGTGCTCTTTCTCGACCGCAAAATAAAGTAATGAAAATATGAGGGGCAGCGTGAACATTTTGAATTACGTATAAGGAAGTACATATAAATTTAATAAAAAAGAACAAGAATTTTGGTACGTCTGTCTGCTTTGACTATTACTATAAGTTCATATTTTATGAATTTACCAAAAAAATTACAAAATTTATACGATAAAATTTATATTTTTATTCAAGTAATCTCGATATTTTTTTCGAAAAACTTATGTAGCTATATCAGACTCTTGACAATTGTGTTACACGAGAACATCGTGTTCTAGGAACAGTACAAATTGATGAGATATCGACGTAATTAGTGGCATGCATCTTTTTTTTTTTAATGAATGGTTTCCCCGATGAATTCGCATTTCCGTTATGCCACGGTGCAAAGGTAAATTCCGATGATTACGTAGATAAAAAGTTAATGAGTACGGCCTCGTTTGAAGCAAGCAAATTAAGAATTCCTTACAGCGAGACAATTAGGGGTATTACATAGGTAATTAGGCCGTGCATAAGTTTCGTCACATTTCGTAACTCAAAACTGTTGTCGCTTTTACGTATCCCAAGTGCGACGTAACTCCCAAGTGCGAATAATCATAATATTTCGCAGAAAGTCAGTTTTCGCACTCGGAAAGTCATGATTAAGTAAATAAAAATAAAAACGGAATGCCGAAATGCTGATAACAGAGTAAAATTGTTAGAAACTGTATTATTACGTTCTAAATTTAATTATTTTTATAAAATATATATTTGGCGCAGAATGCTGGCACATGGAAAAAATTAATTTCAAAGTTTTTCATCGTGGCTTTCGAACTATACGTATGGTTGTGTTTTCCTCGAATGCTCGTTCAAAGAAAATGAATTAATGGTGAGAAAAATTCCTTTTGTCAGCCACGTGTCTATAATTCCTGGTAATGTCGTTGCCAGAAACGGAGACCGATTATGATTTCTCGATTATTTCAGTAATTTGGGATGCTCGCATTTTGCGGCGACTTTCGTGTCACGTAACCGCTTTCGTCGAACGATGAGTAAATTAATAAAAAAGAAGCAAAATTAAGTAGAGTGAAGACAAAAAGGGCGATCGCAGCGACGGCAACTCTATTTCACGATGATAATCGAAGAGGCTTTCGTGTCGCAATATGCTAAATCGCATCAGCGAGGAGAGTCGCTCGGCAGCAAGCCGAACACGAATACGAATGACTGTATTACAATAATAAGTTGATTCACGATGCTGAATATTGCGTTTTATAGAGTCATAACACACATTTGTGTCGCGACAGTAAAAGTCACGCACGATAGGACGAATGGTAATGGATTTATGAGAGAATTAAGAGTCAATTAATTCCCGTGAACAATTAAAGTAGCAACTTCCTGCGTGCTACAAACGTGTTAGGATACTTGGTTATGTATTGTGGGATTGCTTCCGTTCAATCTAATTCATTGATCCATCAAAATCTCGAAGTTATATTTATAAAAGCATCATTCATACTTGATGCACAATCGCAATGCATATATGTACATATACAGGCAGTGAAAAGATTAATGAACGAAGAGAAAAGGCGAAAGGCACATTATCACACAACGTCTGATTTTTTTAAGATCCTGCTTCTCGATTTCATCAGAACGCTGTTAACGAGCTCGCGAGTAATCGACGCGATCACGAAGGCAATGTGTCTTACGCAGCGTCAGGGTGATCAGATCTATACATAATGTTACGTGTAATAAAGAACCTTAGGCAATTATATTAATGTGATATTCTTATGCGCATTAAATTATTCATATCTTATAATGTGCCTAACCCGGAAGAGAAATATTCGATCAAACTCAATCATTTTGCTCTCGTATTGCGAAATCGATTGCTTATTGCTTTTCAATGAAGAAGATATTTAAATTTACATAGTATCAATTTTAGTAGCTGTGCTGTCGCTGTAGCCATAACAGATTGCATTAATAGAGTACAGGTTTTAAGGCTTTACCGCATGTCATACAATTGAATCTTAAGGGACGAGGGAAGCAGCGAGGGGAGAAAGAAGGATTAGTCGGTATCAAGCAATGTGGCGTGTTCCGCTAAAAAAGCTCCGTTTAATATCGTTTATAAATTATTCTCCATGGAGATAGCCATCAGCATACAAATTGGTTCGCCTAGGACCTCGGGGCTTGCTATAGAGAGGACCCGGTATCTTTGTCTAGATTCTCACCCGAGCCATTTTTCCATGAAAGCCAAGTGGGAAGTGCTCCGAGAACTTTTACAAATGCGTAATTTCTCGGTCGTTTCAACCGGATATATCAAAGTATTTGTCACGTGCTCTCGTAATCAGAAATTCCTTCTTTTGATATCTATTCGTTTGGAACTTACATTTTATATATATATAAAAGATACATTAATTTTGCAGCTACCGAATGTCTTTTTTTAAGTAAAAATTTGATACGAGTTTAATCACAACATTTCGATACATTACGACAATCGTTGCATTATCTGTAACAATAATGCATCACTTCTGTGTATGTGGCGCTTTCGCTTTTTGCATAATGCAAAACTTCTCTCTAAACGACATCAATTAAAAGCCAAAGTCTCGCGAATACAAACGAAGAGGCAAAGATAGAGAAAAAGATCACGCGGACTTGATTCTCGAGAAGTCTCAACTTCCTCGGGAATGAGAGAGATTAGGAAGCAATCGAAATGCACGGTGGCCGTCTTTGATCGGCCAATGGACACAATCCGGCGTTGCCGGTCCAGTCGTGGGGTCCGTGTCCTCGAGGGAATTAGAATCCTCCAAGTTTCGACGAGTTGCGCCGCGCGGTCCACTTGGCAGCCTGATAGCGACGAGGATTTAATTGACACCGGGAGGTGTCGCCGCACTAAACTATGCAAAGTGGTCGGCTTTCGTCTTCTGAAGTCTTCGATGAGCTGCGTGATCTTCTGATTTCTGCCAGGATAGTCAACCTGTCGAAGATGATTATCGATCGCAGAGATCGACGGCGTGCCTTAATGCTCTGTATAGGTAGCTCTGGCAACGTGAAACCTTTTATTTATTGAATTTTATTTAATTTTTTAATAATATTCTCTTATTTAATAATGCAGAAATGAAAATCTCGCTTATGTGCACTATTCATCAATATTTTATTATTTATTAAAATTTTACTATTTATTAAAAAATTATGATGTTATCACAGAACGGAATTTTATAACTCATTTTTGAGTTTCACATAATTTTCTAGTAATGTATACCTACATATACTATATCAAATGGAACTTAATCAAACTACTTAATTAAAATTCCAGAGCTATTAACCTGTTATAGAATATAATTTTGAGACGACAGAGAGAGGCAGAGAGGGGAGGAAGGAGAGAGAGAGAGAGAGAGAGAGAAAAGAGTTATATAAGTGGATTAAAATATAAAAATATTTTGGTCGAAACTCAATAGGTGTTTATTAAAGAAAGACTGGATTTCTGACAATGTAGAAATGTTCTCATCAAACAATAAATATTGACTCGAAGGTTGAATGAAATTAAAGTGTGCCTCCAGCATCACTTTGTGCCTTTTAAGCACAGTCAATATCAGGTTTTCTCAAAAATTCAGATTTCAGTATGTAAAAAATAAACAAAATCCAGTCTGTTTACCTTCTTTTTGTGCCGCGACTACCAATTTTATTTCCTCTAGTCATTGCCTCTAGCTAGTAACTTTGCTCATGATAGCGCTATCTCTCCGCCTCTTGTTCTATGTCATTTTATTTTATATTTATGTCATTTTCAGTTTATTTTATTTTATTTTATTTCATTGTTATCTTATTTTATTATCATTTTATTTGACGTTGTATTTTTGTCTACGTATTTTGAGTATTCGTGCAGTACTGTTAATTTCATCTATAATTATCATGCGATATTCTGCGCAGCACTTTATTCTTATTCTTAGTTTTTCATGTATGCATTCCTAATAGGCTTCAAAGCAGTAGCAATGATGATGTCTTATCTTTTGCGTCTTTCTTTCTAATATTATATATAGTTTGTAATACTATTGATAGACAATAAATCAAATTAAAAAAAATTAAATTAAATTAAATTTTATTATATAGTAAAAACTTATTGCTAAAGGTTCCTCAAGTGTAGAAGAATTTTTTCAAATTTTTATGTAGTCCGGAACCATAAAAAATATATGCTGTTTCCTTCAACGATCCAAAGCGTAAACTACGATAGAAAATGTTGGGATGATGCTGGAGGTTTAAGACGTTTATAATTTTGATGGATTTATTATTATTAGTATTCCGTTAAATCGAATTACTGAGAATTTATTTTTTGAGTAGATGATTTGTATATTTGTAGATGACACTGTATAAAGAATTTAATTTCAATCATATCTTCGTTTGATTCAGTGACACTGAAATATTGCGTGTATGATTTAAGAAAGTCGAGACCTGTTGAAGAGCAATATGTATAAATGTGGAAACGCAATAATGATCTTTACGTATTTTTTAATCAATCAGTGATTAATGGTACAATCAACGCGTAAATGAATATTAATAATATTTATATAAAAACATCGATATATTTAATAGTAAAATAAGTATTAGCAAGCTTTTGAACGTATTAACTCTCACATTAATCTAGACATTCGTATTAAAACTTATGACTTTAAAATTTGTGCGCAATTATGTACAAAACAAATTATTAAAACTGTTGACAAAGCTTGCGACAATTAATACTTGTGACCAGTATCTTTATGGAGATACTAAAGTCGTTTGTTTTATCGATTCAGTAGCATTTACATTTATATAATTTACATACATATCGTTAACTACACTCTACTTACTACACATCAATATTGCACGTACACATATGTATAAATTTTCTAACTAAAATCTTTCGTATTAGGTATCTAGACTTAATTCTAAAAACTCAACGTTATTTGTTCATGTAATCCCTAGTCCAAATCAAAATTGTTTTATACGTATAAAGTATAAAACAAATATTGTTGCGAGTCGACATCAGAAGTCGGTAATAAAATTGTCATTTTCCAACTTTGTTCGTTTTTGGCATAAAGTCAACCGGTTTGGACTACATTATCATTTATATTTTAATTATGGAAAAGGATTTTTAAATCTGTGAAGACAGTTAGAAAAATACTTATTTGATAAATAATCGGTAAAACAGACGACTTTATGAGCCCCCTTAAGATACTCGAGAAATTTCCACCGTCTTATCCCCGATGAAGGACATTGTCTGCACTTTCAATGGCCGCGCTTAATTGACACTGGTAGGTGTCACGACTCTAAACTATGTAAAGTGACCGGCGGCTTTGGCCTCTGATGTCGACTGCGTGTGTGCGGCTCTCAAGAGGATTCACCATCATCTAGGTACACGTTCATCTTGGCACATCTGACGTCCGCGAAGATGATCGAGAATGATCATTGATCCGAGAAATTGAGGCTCCGTCGTTCGACTGGACCGAATGAACGATCCGTTTGGCGGAAACTTATATTGAAATGTATTAATTATTGACGCTGTCGATATCACGTTTCTTCTACATCGCTCACTGTTCTATACGTCGTCTCTATGCCAACGGGAGGCTCAAATTCCTCTCGCGAACCAGTTTATACCGAAGTGGCGCGATGACAAAGATCGGCCGCCTTTGAAAGTCGAGGCCGTTCTTCGTTTTTCTCGTGAATGCTAAATCACGTTTCAACATTATCTGCAGCATCTACAGCATTCTTTAAAAAATAAAAATTATACGCATACCGTGCGTTAACGCGAGGATCTCTTTCGCAATTTGCAGAATTCTCTTTTTTTCGCGTATTTTATTATAGAATTTCATCTTGGCTCGTTTACGTCATTTATCTCACCGGAATAGAAATTGTAGAAGAATTGTAAATCTTTGAAAGATGGGTCAGTCATTTTGCATCTTGAAAACGAGCATCGCGGCCATCTGTTTCGCGACTTCCTTCGCACGAGTAGCACTCGCGCAGAACCTACTCGGCCAGGCGCAAAATACTCCGACAGTCCGGTCCCATTCCCCTCTGTTTCTTCCTCCTCTCTTCGTCTTTTCCGTGCCGCGACGTGCCCAGAGGGCGGATATGTATAGCCACGACGAAGAGGTACACGACTAGAGGATGGCTCCCGGTCTCGGTGGATGGACACGGACAGGTCCGCATTGTATTCTACGGCCAGTAAATCCTCCCGCTCCTAGTGTAAATGAGAGCTGAAGAGGGAGAGAACGTGGTGCTTGGTTGCTCAGAAGGGAGTTTGATCCCGCCGATCCCGGCTGTGGAGGAGGAACACCCAGAGAAGATTCGAGAGAGAGTGGCGAGTAGAGTGAGCGAGCAAGAAGGAGGAAGAGAAAGAACAGGGGTAGAGGGACGGCGAAACAGAGACGGAGAGATTTATCTTCCGCGGCGACTTACAGCAGCCCTTTGTCACTGGCCGCGGTGAGAAGTTCGCATTTTTCGTCATTTTTTTCCTACCATCATTCCCCGTGCCCACCTCGCCTTGTTTCACGGATTTATTCGCGTTCCTTCTACATTTCGACAGCGACATTCGGTTGTTGCAAGCTATCAGGCTACTGGAATTAACCTCTGTATGTGTGGGTGTGTGTATATATATATATATATATACACCATATTATATACGCCACTCTTGTTCTCTTGATTTGAATGACGGATCTGAATTTCTCTTACAATTAGTAGAAATCAGCTATGCACACATATATATATATACATATATATATATATATATATATATATGTATATGCGCCTGTCCTTTCGATAGTTAATTCCAATCAACAGATTACTGTACCGCATAAAGCCCCTGTTATCGCGATAGTAGCTGATTCCTACTAATTGTAAAAAGAAATTCATATCTGTCATTCAAATCAAGAGAACAAGAGTGGCTCTCATGAATAAACTTCTTTCAACGATCCTGATTAGCACCTGGTCGTTGCGAGTAGGGAACCATTCGATAACCCAACCGTACAGACGTCGAAGGACCTTCACACGAGCTCGGCGAATACAGGCCGCATACGCGATCGTGTATACGTGTGTGTCAAAGGGGACACGAAGGCAAGGTTGCGGTGCGGTAGTAGTCGGTGGTAGGAGAAGTTTCTAGTCAGACAACGTTTGTCGGCGCGTTTGTGGGCACCGACGCAACGTCTTAAGGTGCAGTCTTTTAAAGAGGCTCACAGTGCGCTAAGATCCACCACCGTCTACTACAACGACTCGAGCGAAACTGCTCGCGTCTCGCGTGCGTTAATTCGATATTCGCGACATGCTGGACCCAATCTGGGCATAAATTGGTCTTTAATATTGGACACTGAAATAAATTTCAGATGAAAAAGAGGATCGCAGAGGTAAATTGTATCTTTTTTTATAAAAATTCAATTCTTATGAGTCAAGATGTAGAGTCTCTATGTGTATTATGTGCCTCTTAATATGTAGAATCTACAAGATTTGCGACGCAAGACTCCTTATTTACGTATAACTTGTACTAGTACTCTTTTCATTCTTGGTCGAATCGCGTAGGAGGAACTGATTTGTGATCAATTTGTCCTGATTTACCGCGTCGGTACCGCGAGCGAGAACGCTTTGGGCCTGTTGCCGGCCTCGCCTTGAGAGACATTCTTCTTCGAAGAATTTTAACATCCTCTATAACCGCAATCCTCTTTTCACGCAAAAATTAAACAAATGATTCACAACGAAACCACTGAAAGTTATTAAAGTTACCATTAGAAAGATGAATATAAATATATGAGTGAACATTAATTTATAATCGTATTATATAAATTAAATTTTTTAGAACGTAAAGTTAAAAGCTATTGAACGAGCTATTGAAATATTCTCGCTCATTGTCAGACGTATCATACCATTTCTACAGAAAAAAATTATGAAAAAATTAAAAAATACGGTGTTTTATCGAAATTACTTGCAGTAATTAGTCAGATTTACAGTTAGTTATAGTGTGTGCGAGATGAACACAGAGATAAACGGCAAGAGAAAAGGCAAAGGCAAGAGAGAGAGGGAAGAGCTGACTCGTCAAACATGTCGACCGGCGCGGCGTGGTATTTCACCATGGCGCATCCGCCACGGGCACGGGGCCCGGGGCCCGGGGCCCGGGGCCCGCCGGCCCGCGTCGCCAGACGCTCCTACGACGCAACGTCATACATAACGCTGAGACCTCTCACAAAGGACTCGTGGTGAGATGGTAGCCTACAAGATCGGATAATATGGGTAGTTATTTGTCGGCGCCGATGTTGGTTTTTCAGCTGAGTGTGTTGCCACGTACGTGTGAGACCCCCTGCGGCGAAGGGCCCGACGGGCCCGTCCACTCACGACTTCACGAGCTCCTCGGGCTCTACTATTTCTCCCTCTTCTTCTTCCTATTTCTACCTCTCCACGCCAGCCACCACGGCGGACAGTATTTTTTATTTTCTCGTATAACGTGTGTGTATATATATTTTTGGCCATCGCGCTCTGATCTTCCCTCCCATCGTATCCGGATACTTCTCTCGTCACTTTCCATATTCAATCTCCTCTCGGATATCAAGGCCCGGTTTGTAAGAAGAAGGGATAGGATAACACGAATACGGAAACATATGTGAGAATTCTGCGTGAATACCAGTATCCGAACAATTTTTTTACAGCTATTTAAAAACCTTTTAGCTATTAAATCTGTAACCCGCGGTGAGAATAAAATTGAGAGCGATAATGTATTCTATCGTAAAATACTAGTAGTACTGAATTCTATTCAAATCTCTAGTTGCTCCGATTTCGCTTATAACTTTCTCGGGAAATAAATTTTTCGCAATGGTAAAATACAGATACGGGTAATCTTTCATCCCGGCTCGCACACCGCGACAACACGTAGCAAATTATGCTAAGAACGACCTAGATTACTTTCAAGAGGATCAGTTTCCTCGTATCGTACTGGGAAAAAAAGCGAGAATATGAGATCTTTCATGGAGAACGAACGGAGGTGGATTCCAGGCGTGCAATAGTAATCGGCACGCACCGGTCAGCTCCGATCTCGCTTTTTTCTTTAATTACAACCAGCTCGGTCGATTGCAGGATTTGCAGGCACGGTTGAGCAGCGGAATACGAAAAGTGTCTTCCCTCTTGTGGTATTAAAACGGCGATGCTGATCCGGGTGTTTACCGGTTTGGCACCTTTTTATGACGTAGACCAGCAGCGGCGAGGCCGATCACGTGCGCCGATATGATCCACAGATCCATGGGAGTCGGATGAGCCGGATCGATCGGCGCGAGGGAATATTCCATGAACCAAGTCCACTGCGCGTTAATTCGTTCGATGACTTTCCGCGAACGAGGTGAACGTATAACCTGCGATTTCTCGAGGAAATAAACTTAAATATAACTGCTCGAGCGGCGCTCGCGAGCGAACGAGCGAGCCGCGCCGTCGTCGGTGAGTTCACTGCTGACTTAATTGGGACGTAATTGAAATTGGGGATTGTAAATCGTAATTACGACGGCGGGAAAAATTAGTTTAATTTCATCTGGTCGACCCTCGTTGCATCTTGTTTTCTTATATATTTAATATATTTAAATTCCGTGCATCGCCCGTCACGTTCGATCACTCGATGGTGATGTGCGATACAATTATTTTTTGCGAATATAATTAAACACGGATAGAAAGAGCGAGAGAAGGAGAGAGGATATTGCGTTCTCCGTGTCTTTATTAATGTTAATGTTCTTATTAATAAAAATGATTTCTTAAAAATTTGTGATTGTAATAATCTCTCACTTCAAACGGTAAATACTTTTTATATATTCATGCAATTTCAGAACGATCTCCCAATGATTTGGAAAAAAGTCAGATGTCTCCCCACGAAACATTCGATCATATTAGCAGAGTTACGACCGGCGTCCAAGACGAGCTATATTTTTTCCTCGATTTCCTGCCGCTGATCTCGACGATTTCTCGCGTTGATTTCTTCTCCCGAATCACAAGTCTGCTCACCATGGCCACCTTGCCCTTTTCTCCTCCCCCCTCTCTCTCTCTCTCTCTCTTCTCTCTCCTTCCTTCTCTCTCTTCCTTTTCATCGTCTAATAGCAATAAACTGAGAAAGGCGAGAGCCGTTAAGCACGAAAATATACGAAGGGGGAGGCAGAATCCCGCCGCCACACACATGCTGCGTCGAGGCGTCCGTAACGTCTTTTAATCACGAAATGAGCCGGCTCTCTTCAAACGCCGAGGGGCCCACGGTCCTCTTTGGCCGAATTAAGTAAATCAATAAATAACGAGGATACCTCGGCAACACCTGCGCCGCTCTCCTCGCCTCGTCGGCACGATGTAACAGGATTTACGGCGCTCTGCGCAAGGCGCCGCTCCGCTCCATGCCGCGTCGCATCGCGGCTGATTCCTCCTTCGGGGTTCCTCTGCTTCCTTCTCCTTCTCCCTCTCTCTCTCTCTCTCTCTCTCTTTCTCTCTCTCATCCTGTCCTTTTATCTCTCCGTTGGGCTAAGCGCCAAAAAATTCGTCGAGACTTTCTCTGGACGGAAGACAGGAAACAGGTATCCACTCAGCGAGACGTTTTTGCACCACGAGCTATATAACCGCCATGTTGCTTACATCTTAAGGAAGATACTTTTGCAAATTCGATTTCGATTAAAAAAATTATCTTGTTATCATATAAAATATATATTGCATAGAAAACTGTCTTATTTTCGCGCGCTAATATTAATTATTTATTTAATAGATAATAAATTTATTATATACAACATGCACTTTTTTTTCCTTGGCACGTGCGAGTTCGTCTTGACGTCTTTGTATTTATAGTACATCTCAGATGTATGGGGAAAAAGTTGATTGTAATTCAATGTGGCGATTAAGTTTTATAGTTGATAGTACCTGCATGCATGTATACCATGGTATACATCACCATGTCATTCTATGCACGTGCGGGCTAATACGAATAATAAAATTCTCTGCTACACTGCGCCGATTGTCACACGCAATATATTTTTCGTTTAATTGTTCCGACATTTATTTTTTTACGGATCTATTATTCTTATTTCAAAAATGATATTGCGGGTAATTCGCATTCGATTCGCAAACGATAAAAATTAGAAGAGTTGCTCTCGAGTAATGAGCCTTTCAACGTAAGCTCTTAGTTACAATATACCTACGATAACTTACGTTAGCCCTTTCATTGGTCGAGATACTTTGCGGCATGCTTATGTTCTTATGCAGATTTGTGTGTGCGAAAGCCTTAACTCGCGGCAGCGGTGGTGCCAGCAACGGCGAACGCAGCACCATTTCGCAAATTGAAATGGTACCGGGTGCGTCTTTTTTTCGCAGCGTTTAACCGTAATACGCGGAGCGTTTATCCGCGTGTACGGAGCCCCCTCGACAAAAAGAGGAACTGGCGCGTACAAACGGCAAGGAAATATTGCTCGGTGTCGGCGCGCGAAAATTTATCGCTCTGCTCGGCGACGCGATGCGGTGAGAGCAAACTGGCGAAACAGAGAAAGCCGTGATGGAGGTAGAGGAAGAGGAAGAGAGAAAATAGAAGCGCGGAACGATGGAAAGTAAGAGAGAACTGTACGGCACTAGCTGGAATATAGAGACGCGTTAATAAGAGAGCGGACAGGGTGCGTCGCGTTTCGGCTAATCGAAAATGTAAAATGGGACGCGAATGTTCCGCGGCTCGAGCCGCGGACGAGAGAGCCGACGTTGCGTTAAATTATCGGGCAAATAGAAGGCGACGCCGGGAATGCTTTGCTCGCGTTAGCCGTTCAACCGGAGCTGGAGTAGAGAACGGTGTGTTTTAGTCAGCCACGCGAGATACCACATGGTCCCTCAACGCGATGATAGTTTGTTGCGAACAGAGACAGCACAAAGGTGTCCAGGAAACACACAGATCCCTCTACTTTATGATGACGTGTTATTTACGGCTTAATTCACGGAAATGCCTAAATTTTCATTTCCTAATAATCCAACAGCAGCCTCGATGATTTTAGTGTTGAACAAAAATTTATGATAGGTATTAGATGTATAAAATAACAATAATATCACCAGGATATTTTTACTGAAATCTTGTAAAAAGATTCTATGAGAATTTTCGGATTTTCCAGGTACATTTGTTCAAAATTTCGGATAAAATTAAAGCACTTTTTAATGCAACTTTGAAATAAACTGCAAATAACGCAAAAAAGGTATATATTGAAAATTAGTAAAAAAGAAATTCTAAAATGATTTTCTACAATTGGAACTCCGAAATCTATACATATAATACTGCACTTATATACAAGAAGCTTACTACAATATAATATCAGTGAGTTAACCTATTCTGCTAAGTAATTGTCTTCTATTATTACCATAAAAATTTCTGATTTTTAAAAGTAAAAAAGATATCTTCTGAAATCCTTAGAATTTTAAGTAATAAACACCCTGATCGCTGAAAAAATGTATATGTAATAAAAACTAATGAAAATTTTGATAATTCTCTCTTCTTCTTCCTGATAATTAAAATTGAAATAACGAGAGACATCTCAGGAACGAAGAAAATTCTGTTTAAAATTACACGCGACGTGAGTAGTTGCGTTGTTGAAATCGTGCGTGGGCCTAATGAGACCAGTCCGCTGTGAGCTGTCATCAGTGGGCCCACGCCGCGGCCCGATGCGATGAGAGGGCCCCGCGCATTGAACCCCACACGATGGCGTATTCCCGCAATAAATTCACTGTCGGAATTATTTTTGCCAAGTGCTGCGATCGGAACAACTTGTTTGCTGAATATGGCGGCATCGATTATCGACAGTACAGTGTTGTGTCTCCTCTCTCTCTCTCTCTCTGAAATCTCTCTGTCGTCTGAATAATGGATCCTTTGTGTGGTCGATTATTATTCCAGCGAGCACTTTATTATCGACGATGCGCGCGTGCGACTCATGGAAGCAACTGATCTTTAGAAGCGGAGCAATTAAGGAGTCGACTGAAAAAGGATACTAACCGCGTAAGGCGACGCTGGTTTTTCAGCGGATCGGCTATTGGCAGGCAGAGATGAGGTCATCTGCCGTCGTTAGAGAAATAGATCGTCAATTGACTCACAGCGCCGGACGATGTTTTCTCTCACGGCAAGTTTGTATTGTATAGCATAATCTGTGTACTGGAAATGAACGTCGAATTCACATCTGTATCCATCCCTCTATAAATATTTTTCTCGCTTTCCATCCTTTTACACAATTGCCAAAAAATCGCGCATTTTATTATACATTCTTGTGACTATGAGATTTCACGCTTTATCTAGAATATTACCTCGCGACTCGACGCGACCAAGCCTCGGTAGTTTCAACAAGAGATTTACAAGCTGGTTGTTTGGGGCTACGTGGAAACGATTTCGCATATACATACAAAACACCCACGTGCGTTTTCCTGCAGTAAGTCCTCGCCACGGTCGCGTCGCGCCGCGTCGCGCCGCGCCGTGCGAAAGATGTTATCGACCGTTGACGGGATGCATTACAAAATTATGCAAAGCACCGACATGCACGATTAATATCTTTAAGAGCTCCACGCTCGTGGTACGGGTACGTATTTATTCAGGTAGTACGCACGCGCGACATCGGTCTCGCGCGGCGTGCGAATGATTAGTTCTTATCCTTTATTTCTGCTGAAGGATATGCGGGTGCGAGGACCTTGAAAACGTGTGAATTCGTAATCGTCGTAGAGTTATCCGATGATCGCGCGATCATCTGCGTTATCGAACAGCAAACAGACATCTCGGTACTTACTCGACGATGATGGCGACGAATGAAGCCGCATGGCATACGTTCTCTCTTCTTTCCTTATCGTCAGCCGTGTAATCGCTCGTTAGCTTCGCCGCGAGAAAAAACGATAAGCGAGTGAGTTATGAACTGAACCGTTTAACTTGAGTTTCGTAATTATACACGTTGATGCGACTGCGTGATGGATTGAGAATAAATTGGACAAAAAGGTTGAACGATGGACACCTGAATATATTATTATCAATACGTTGTCATAATCTCTTATCGTAATTGTTTATATAATGTATTAATATAATGTATATATCAACGATATATGTACGCAAGAAAGAAAAGTCGTTATTATTCGTATTATCGGCGTTTATAATTTAATTGAAGAACACAACAATGTAGAAATAAGATCAAAAGATGAGGAAGATTGAGAGTAAATGTGTAATTTCTTTAATAAATATAAATAACATTATTGTGTTTTGCTTTACAAATATGTAGACGGTTTTTCTTCCTCTTTTAATGATTTAATTGAAAAAACTTAAACTAGGATTTCATCTTAAACTTAAAATATCTTTATATTCTTAAGAGAACATTTTTTTTTTTTTCGCCAATGCCAGAAAAGTTTTCTGCTGTGTGCTTTTATATAATTGATACGCGTAAGAAACGCGAGATCTGAGCTATAACAACGAATCGATGCTCGAATACATTATCTGTAAGCAGTCGCATTTATTAGCGCACGTGTTGCAAAGTGTGTCATTACCAATGCGTCAGCAGATAATAGAAACGGAGATAAAGAGTTTTAGGAATATAATTAGAATCGCTGCACTTTGATGATACGTAGTTATCCGCTAAGCGCTGTGTGTAAAGATCGGCTACGGATAAAATGCCTACCGCATCGTTTTCTCGGTACGAAAGTGAGATACTAATCGATGGATGATCTACAATGTTGCTCGCTAACACGAGACTCTACATCACACTTGGACTCGATGGACATTTTATTCTCTCCTTGTTTTTGTCGATCGCGTATACATAATAAAGCGCTACCTTTAACGTTACACATGGAAAAGAAAGACGATAAGCAATGAATTATCCACCGTCACTACTGCATTTTAATGCACAGATAATCACGTATATCCGTCTTAAGACATTCGTTAATGACACATTGCACCTTGCAAAACTCTTGAGCCTCTAATTGGAACTGGAAATATAAGAAATATATTACGATTCGAAGAGCACATATTAATCGTAAATGGGCAAAATAAATGCCAAAGCGGTAACTGATCATAAGGTATTTTACAGAGATGATATACAGAAAATAGGGTTAATGAGAGTACTCAGATACTCAATGTGCGCAATATCATTAATAACCAGCGTTTATTTAAAATTCAATGAAATGAATGTTGTGGCTTGATTTTGAGTTATCTTCAACAAACAGCAAAACATATAAAAATATTTTTACACTCTCAACAGTACACAACTCGTGATAAATCCTCATTTTCAATACGTCGATTACAAACGGTTGATAAGTTAATTGATATGAGGAATAAAATAAAAGAACATTTATAAAGATATAAAGTTGTTAAATGCAAATTAGTCTAATCGTGTTGATTGCACGAAGGCACAGTAGGTATGTATAACGAACTAAGAACTGCACTTAATTTCAAGAAATTTCTTAGAATGTTAAGAAAAAAAGATTCATTAAAATTCATAGAAAACAGTAATGGCGATGAAAGAACGAAAGGTGTGAACAATGTTAAGGAAGTGTTTCTTTAATCCCATAGTTAATTTCTTGTGTGGCCCCGCGAAAAGAGCTAAACGAATCGATAAATCTTGTCCATCAACAGTACGTGCACATTTTACTACGAATTTACGAGTATACGTGTATCTATACATATATCGTCACTTTATAGCCAGGTATCAGGCCATAATTAGGCTGAGAAACAACAGGTGAGACTGATACAGCTGCTCCGCGCCTTCTCTTCTACCCTAACGTTCTGGCATCGACACTTTAGATTGATCGTATCTCTTAACAGGATCGTCCCAAGTCGAATGTCAAGGAAAATTTCTGCTCGCGAGTTATAAAACGCTCGAGCTCGCATCGCGTCACCGCTACAAAAAGGTTTTTTTAATCTGATAAGTCAGCTAATGAGATTTTTATCTACTTAAACCAACGATTATATAATTAAACTCTGAATACTGTAATTATACATCTGTGTTATGATAAAATCTAGATTAGATCGTCTAATGAACTAATAGGATAATATGAGAATAATGTATGATAGGATAATACTTTTAAATAAAAAAATAGAATTTATTGATATAAATAAAGACTTTTAATACTGGCCAATTTAATATTGAAAAATAATAATTAATTATCGATTTTAAATATCAAAAGTACTGTTGTTCAATATTTTTCACACTCCAAATAAATAATTAGTTATCTGTCTTTCATACAGTATTAAATTGGCTAGTATTAAATTAATATTTTTTTCTTTATTCTATTTCTGTAAGAGGAATGATTTTAACAGATTTTAGGTTGATTTTATTA
Source organism: Acromyrmex echinatior (assembly GCF_024713525.1). Classification (NCBI taxonomy): domain Eukaryota; kingdom Metazoa; phylum Arthropoda; class Insecta; order Hymenoptera; family Formicidae; genus Acromyrmex; species Acromyrmex echinatior. The sequence goes on from NC_141855.1 coordinate 15,634,981, forward strand.
GTTGGATTTGCTCGGCACAAATTTCCTTCGTTGCAACTTCTCCCTAGAACTCTTCTCAAGAGTAAGAAATTTTCAAATTTCCGCGTAAATTGATTTATATTTGGCTTTTACATGAGTCAATAATTTTGTTATATTTTGCGCCAATCGTAGTTTTGTTCGTTATGCGATTGCGCACTTATTTAATACCATGTAGCCGGAAAAAGAGTACGCTGTCGAAATGTCTAATGCGAATAGTTAAGAAACGATGTTTACAACGTCGATGTTTCCCGATGATGAGCTGAGATAGCAGAGGATAATGAATTTCGTCGTTGGTGATCACAACCTGCGAAATCGATCCGCAATTAAAACGAATCGCGGTGGCTCGAATCTCGTCTTGCGACTATCAACGATGTCTTCAGGCAAAAATGGCATCTTTTCAAACTTGCTTTACGTTATCTGTGATGCTGAACATTTTCCGTATAATATAATTCCAAAAAAAATCAAATAATATCTAAATGTCGTAATACGTAATTGCAAATAATAGAATATCGAGAGAGAGAGAGAGAAAAGAGTCGTATTATTTTTTATATAGCTACAAGTTAAATAATAATTGAAAGAAATTATAGATAAAATTAAATAATTGTTACAAGTTTCGATTAATGACAGAAAAATAAGCAGCAGTATTTACAATCCATGTGAATGGATATACGTGCTCGGTGTTTTCTGAAAAGGAAGATAACGCACAGTCGAGTGAAACATCCTATGAGTAGTTGCCTGACCGGAAGCAAAAACGCGTGTAATCGTTAGCTCCTGTATAGTCTGGCCTGGCTGGTTCTGCTCGATCCGAGAATGTGAGGAAATGTGTGCAGAGTAAAAACGTCGTGCGGTTTCGGATGTTCGACTGAAAATTCTATGGTCTAAATGAAAATTTGTTTGCACAGAATTAAAAGATTCCATAAACGCTAATGCCATTGTTAATACGGCATTTTGGCAATCAATGTGATAGTAATCGAAGTGATAAGTTCTAAGTTAATGTGACATGACATACTATTCTCTAGATTTTGTGTATTTTCCTATTGTTAGAATTATGTAAAGTAAAATAATTAATAAAATATGAGAAAAGATAAATAAGAACTAATATTTATTGCTTTATCGCTAACTTAATTTTGACAGCTTATATAAGAGCAATATAAAATCAAAATCTTATTATAATTACAAGAGACCATTTAATTTTTGTAATAAACTTTTAAACGGATAATTTCTGGACATGACATAAGAGTCCTTTTGAGACAGAGACTAAGCCAATCTCTTTCTTACATGTAAAGTTATCTACAGTTGTTCTCTATGTAATTCAGAAGCTGGAAAGCACGTTACGACTGACTGAGAGACATTTGATCAGCGTTGGTTACATTGGGCCGCGCCCTGCATGGTCGATTCGACGATCTAAACTGCGGGGATCATCTGATTGTGAGCACTCAAGTGAAAGATCCAATTCTACCAATTAAGCTTTCGCACTTTTTGACGGCACGCTCGACGGCGTCCAAGAGTAAGAGCAAGAACGAGGAGAACGTTGAAGAGAAAGAGAGACTAGCCCGACAAAATCCAGCATTAAGGGCGTCGCCGGTCGATTGGATTAAGCCACGGCTCGCGTGACAATTGATTCACGTCATCAGCACGATCGCCGATCTCAACGGAGACGACATCGGTCCGTGAAATTTGCGAAGACCTCCGCATACGAAAAAAAAAAAAAGATTCTCCAAACATCCTTTTTATCGGAAGCACGATGCTGATATATGCAATTTTAACTTTATTGAATTTATTGAAATCATGATTTCTCAATAATTAAAAAAGAGTAAACAAAACCAAATTAAATTTACAAATATAAATAAAATTTCTTATTGAAATTTATTATTATATTAATTTTTTGACATAGGTTAACAAAACGTTTTTAACACGAGACAATTCTTCAGGAGTGATTTTCTACATAAAGATCAATTACGGTAAAGTGATCAACTTTTTAAGAAGGCAAAGAGGGACATTAAAAAAAATTCAATATTAATTGACGAAATTAAATTTTAATAGATAAACATTTTGTAATAATTGTTAACAAAACACACAAACAATACTATTTTATTATATTTGTGAATAACTAATAATACTTAATGTATAACATGAGAATATGAGATCACAAAATTACGAGTCAAGTTACGAGATATTTTTTTATTTTTTTAAATTGTACTTTTCTCTCTACTGAATATATTTTATGAAAAAAATATCTGAGTTCTTAAATTAAAAAATCATGAAATTCTTCATATATTAGTTAAAAATTATATGGTATTTCACACTTATTACTTTCATTTATTATTTTTACTTATTATTTCACATTTATTATTTTACATGTATTATTATATTTTTACATTTAAAAGAGAAACAATTTATAATCAGGCCCTTAATTTGAGACAAATTTGGGACGCGTTATAAAGTGGGATGAAGAATTAAAATTTGGAACTGTTCTTCCTAATTTGAGACGGTTGGTCATATTAAGAATTACGATCATTGATCATATGAGACGATTGTCTCTTGTAGATTGTCCAAGAAGCGGAAGGAACCCTATTCGCTGGCGGTCAGTTAAACATGACAAAACCAGCACTAATTTCACAAACGAATAAACGTGGCATGGTCACCCCACTAAATCGTGGGGTGGGCAAAATACGCATTATTCGCCCTCGACAAGTTCAACGGAAAGACGGGGGAAGGAGGATGCACGAAGTTTTGCGTGCTTCTGCTGAATGCTTTAGACATACGGTAGGGTCGTTGCAGAAGGAGAGAGTGACTGTGGGGTAGTTGAGACGCGATAACGCATGGGGTGATACCGATACAGCTCCGAGTATACGAGACGGAGATGAGTCAGCTGTGCTACCAGTGCACTGAGAAGAGCCACCCTCGAACAATTCACCCCTAAAAGCGGCTGGAGACGACCTATCGAGCGATTCCGTTAGTCGGTTCGATCAGAACGCGATCCTCGTGACGAATGCGACGATGCCGACGTCGTGAAGTCATTGGAAAGATCCTTCAAATCTGATTAGCAATGAAATCTCTCTCTTTTTCTCTCTTTCTCTCTCTCTCTCTCTCTCTTCTCTTTTAATTTATTGATATTATCAATTTTTCTACATTATTAATTCCTTTTCTTTGGTAAATAACGATAAAAGATAAATAATATATTATATTTATATATATATATAGGATATATTGTTGTTTCCATATAAAACATAGATAAATCTAGCCAAGGGAAATTGACTTTGGTCTTATTTATCCTACGTCCGCTGAATCTCTTTCTCGATAAAGCTGACGATTCGGATGAATTGCATCTCCGCGACAGCGTTAGAACCCAAATTAATTGTGTCACTCTTTTGAACAAGCTGGCGCTACAACGATCGTAGGTAGGCGTCATTCCGAGTGTTGTCCACTCTGGTATCACGAGCACATCTGCTCCCGGCCATTTGCCCTTGCCCTCGAGACCCTACTGTAAGTAGACGGAGAAGTCCATAAGAGAAGCTCACGCGCGATTCGATTTATTCCTCATACTCGTGGCCTGATGTGGTTGGGTGTCGAAACAGCTCGACCAATTATCGAGAAACTGGAATCTCTGACCACCCAGGGGCCACCCAGAACCCGCTCCCCCCGAAGTCGTCTTCTTCTCGTCTCCGTCTTCGTACTCGTCCTCGTCATCGACCAAGTCCTCGTCGTCGTCTTCGTGGATCGCCGGCAATCGGCGCTCGCAAACGAGCTCTCTTCCTCGTCGACTTGGAGTTAATTAAGGTCGATCTCCGTACCGGCTAAGGACCTTCTGGCTTACGCCTTTTCCTCACGTTTTGTCTCTCTCTCTCTCTCTCTCTCTCTTTCTCTCTCCCCCTCTGTCTCTCTCTCTCTCTCGTCTTACTTTCTCCTTTTTTCTTTTATTCTTCTTCTTCTTCTTCTTCTTCTTGCTCATCCTCCATTCTCGACGATCTCGTCTCGCTCGCGAATGTCCGCTCCTTTGAACGTCGCCGCCCTGCTGCATGTCCGTGCGTCGATCTCTGCTATTAAACGCGCGCAAGAGGATCAACTTGGTGGTATTTTACGCGCCGCATTTCCTGTTTCTGAGCGCGAAACCGGGCGCCGACTTAATAGGAGCGGTTTTGTTCACGTGAATACATGTACGTGACGCGGCTTCTCTGTATTATTTACAAACAATAAATGATCGACACGTCGTTATAATCGTATAAGCGGAGAACAGAATTCTTTATTTTTACGATACTCTTTTATGATTCTTCGGAATGCAACTATTCCTATTTTCGTTAGATTTCTATTATAAATATGTATATTATAAGTATATCGAACTGTTGACGATAGATTTACACGTGCTAAGATCAGTTTGTCGTGTAAGATCAGCCTTTCGAAATTGTCCCTTTCTTCGTACAGTTTGACCCAAATCGTTCTTTTGTTCGTGCCGACTGTCGACGAATCTAATTGCGTTCTACACAAAACGATACCGGAGGGACAGCGCAAAAGGTATCCGCAACAATCTTCGATCAACTGTAAATGATCTGTATTGCCGAAGCTGGTAAGATCTTATCTCAATGGCAGTGATCTCGCTTTGGTTACCATATTCTCTAACGATGTCTATCTTTTCGACACCCTCTTGCTGATAAAACCGACGTTCACCGCTGACCATCATAGTAAACCGATCTCTTTATTCTTCTACATCCCGTAGAGAATTAACGTTTGTGAATGTTTCTTATTTGTGAACTACAGTGTAATTTTTCTCTCGAAGGCAATGTAATGTACGCACATTAAAGAGCATATTGGATGAATACTATCAAGTTATAAATATTATAAATTATAAATTGTATATATAATTGCATCTACGTTTCTATTTCCTAGAATACGCGTTTCCTAGAATTCCCTATGAATACGCGAGTAATTTTAAAGTTAGTATAAAATTGTGGAGGTGAACTTCAATTTTCGGTAAAGCTAGTCACACCTTTGTCTTTCAGAAAACCGGCCAGAGCAAGTCGTCGTGACCCCGACCTGTCCGCCATGAAGAGAGAAGATGAGAGACGTACGCGTGTACGTGCAAGATGCGCGCACATTTTGGTGGATACGCCTCGTGCAAGTGGAGAACAAGGCGCGGGTGTTAGATGCATTTGAGATAAAACTCCGTGGCCCGTGCAGGGTTTCCGGTGCACGTCCCGACGACAGTCCCCGAGAAAGAAGGAGACAAATAGAAGACCAGCCACATAAGGATCCCCTTTCCTTTTGCTTTCAACCGCATGAAAACCGAAAACGTGGTGAAACTACGAAATCTCTCTTTCTCCCTCAACTCCTTCGCCGATAACATCGCTGTGCCGTCTCGGCTCCTTTCGGGAACAGATGCGTTGATGGAATCGAGCGTTGTCCCTTTAGAAGAAACTTGAAAGATCCTCTGTGGTAGCAGCTAAGATTTTCACACCGTTACAAGCAGAAATTCATAGCTGTAGACAGAATGATGGTGTGCGAAATTCGATACAAATACAGACTGGATACAAAGGAGCGACAAAAATAAATAATTTGAATAACTATACATAGATCAGAAGGATCATGGATTGAAGAGAGAAAGAAGCGTGAGGTGAAATAAAATAAAAAAGGAGGTGCAAAGGAGGGAAGGTAAAATTTGTAGCGAGAAAGGATCGAGAAAGAAGTTAATGGTGATAAAAGGATGGAGAAGGGGGTGCGAAGGGAAGGAAATTTGTGAGGCTTTTTCGTTAGATTCGTTAGAAACGTACGATTAGTCTGTATACACGGTCAGGGCAGTCGCCTCGTAAAAGTAATCTATAATTGGGTCGTAAAACAATAAACTCTATTAAGCTTTGACGAAGGCGCAAAAGGCGGCCTGATTGGATTGTAGCGAGACTTTCGGTACACAGAGGCTTCCTGGAAGCCGCCGGCTATAACACTCGTCGCACATAACTAATAACCGACAATCGTAACGTAATCATAATCTGAAGCCTTACCATCTTAATGCTCGCCGGCGCTGATGAGACCCCATCTCAGACCGCCGTTCGTTGGGACGGGGTATTTCATGATTTCAAATTAATGCCTGTGTTCTCGTGGCCGTAAGGTTAGACTAGTACGCTCGACTCGGTATCGTCGGAGATCCCGTGAGCTAGAACTGTGAGATGCACGTATCACCGAAAGTCATCCTCGTTCAGCTTGGAAGCATGTCAGCAGTCAGAAGATCTCTTTGGCGCAGGTAGCACTTGTGAATGTGGTTTTCGCGAGAGGGCAATGGTGTCAGGCGACACTTGTCTCATCGTGAAAAACTGGACGTTCTTACCCGCGCGTGTCATTGGCGGCGACAACGATGATTCTATCCATCGTTCTGCAAACAGCTCGCGACGCAGGACAACGTTGTAACGAAGACAAAGCGCATCGACGAGTATCGACGCCATTGGGGATACTTGATTCCATCCATCAGTGGAGAACGATCGTCTCGTCTTCTGGCATTCTCTATCGGTGCCCCTCTTACCTCTCGTCCTTGCCAGTTGGACCATTCCTATCCTCATTCTTCGTCCTCCATCCTTCATTCCTGCTGAGCCTTAATTCCAGGCAAGCGACTGCGCGCACATTCCCCGTTACGTTTTCTCTCTCGTCAACATCCCTAGGTTCTTCTCTTCCTCCCTTCCTGCAGTCGTTCGTTCTGTTTCTTCGTTCTCTTCTTCCTACGTTTCTTCGATCACGGAGATTCGAAAGAGATTGCATCGAGAGACACTTGTGACACATTCTCTGTTCTTCGTATGAAGATAATTTATTTTTGGTACTTTTCAATAAAAATGATACGTTTATAAAATGTAAAGTTTATTAACGAAAGATATAAGGCTGTTTCTATTATCTTTTCTTTTATTCTCTGAAATGAAACGTCCTCATATTTTACTAATTAAATCTGACCTTCATTAACGTTGTTCTTTCCCGAAGATTTTCTTCATTGTTATTTCTTTTTAAATATTACTCATCAATATGGCAAACAGTTAATATAATGCTCAGATAATGATGTCCTTCCATGAAGGCATTGCTCAATGATATCGTGTACTATGTACGCGATTAACGCCAGACATTGAGTGATTTGTGATCGTCCAAAGAATAGGTAGTTTCCACGAACGTGCTTCTTGCATTTTAATCCTTTCATAATTTTCTTCCAGCATGATCGCGTGGCTTACGTTAGCTGCGGTATCACGATTCGCATTATCGATTACAAAAACGTTACATATTTATAAATTGTTGCAACCTATCTCTTTTTTTTTTTAATTCTATCGATACAAACACGAGAGGGATCTCAAATATGTTTTTTTAAATAATTGTTTTGATCGTTCGTTGTACAGTGAAAAAAAGTTGGAGCTATTTGTCTCTATATTTTTTATAGCGCAACGCAATTAAAAATTTAGGAGGTGCAGGGAACAATACGAAGTCAGACACGTACATTAAATCCAATATCATTATAATTCTTTGGTCGTGCGGAAGAAATAACTATACAGAAAAATCCTCTAAATAACGCCGTCGATCTTATCTGATGCATCAGAGACACCCCTTGCCTTATAAAATACAACGTATTCTGTCGAGATCCACGAATGTTCATTGGTCGTCGTATATACGGCGCGTTTCTCTCTATACTAAAACAAACGTTGAAATAGTTCAAGCTAAATAAAAGGCACTCTGTATAGAGCTGAGAGATTTAATAAAGTTGCTATCTCGCTACAGATCGCGATAAAAATTGAAGAATTCTGGCGAAGAGGAAGGTAATCAAGCGCACCAGGACGCAGTTTTTACAGCGACAGCTGTAACAGCCCGAGTGACTTATAATCCTAGTCACACGCCACGCGTTAATTGACTTTTACAACCATTTACAGCCCTTCTTTATCAGTTTAATTGTATTTCGGTTTACAACTCGCGTGAAAATCTTCAATTCGTTTACGATTGCACTCGAGAGGCAACAACCTAAAGGAAGGAAGGTGTGTTAATAGAAGAGTCTGTTTTAATGTGCTCCATTAAATCGTGTCTTCGCACTTGCAAACGATGCGATGGAATTTCGTCGCGAGAGTAACGAAATTTATATACATATAATTTACTTTTTTTGTGAAATAATGCTAAATGCAAGAGAGAGTAAAAATATAAATAAAAATATGACGCGTACATGAAAATACACCATCGATCTTCTGCAAAGTAACTGCAGGCCATGCATTTCGTGTACGATCGATTGCATGCTCGATTTCTTAAATTTTGATAAGTAGAAAGTGATTATCTACTGACGCATTGGCCCCGGGCCATTTTATCGAATTGACGATCAAAATTTCTCACTCGACCTCGTTCCTGGTAACCGACTAACCGATAACTGGTTAACGAAGAACGGGAGAAAACGTGTATTTCGAGATAACACATAGCACGTTATCCATTGTTTCCGTATATCCGCGGCAGCGATCGTCACACCGTTGACACGCAAATAGTTTTAAGGGGCTTCCCGTGTGTCATTGAACTAGACATCGGCCAAGTTGCCACCACGGCTGGTTACAATTGAAAATACGCGCAGGAGACAGGAACTCGCGAACGATTTCTCGCTAGTACGTAAAGCTTACTCAGCGAAGCGTCGCCCCTTCTAATGCGAAATGCACTTCCATCGCAATTCACAATCACTTTGCATTGCAAATGGAAGCGGAACATTATCTATACCGACGATAGAAGGATAGAAGGAAGTACTTTCTTTCTTTCTTTCTTTCTTTCTTTCTTTCTTTCTTTCTTTCTTTCTTTCTTTCTTTTCTCACAGACAAACAAACGGATAATTTGCGTCCGGGCAATTACACCTCGCGGAGAGATGCAGAATTGCGGAGTCCCGCCGATGTTCGTTAACGTCGATCGCGTTTGAATCGGTCTCGTGATATTAATCGAGATCCAGGCGCACTCACCTGCGGTGCGCGCTGTCAATTTCTCGGATGGACTATGCGTGTCGGATATGCTACTATGTAGCACGAATAACGACGCATCCCGTAGCAATCATTATGCGGCCTTAACGGCGGTTATTTAGTATGCTTTTTAGCTGCGGGTTAACAGCTGTACATTTCACGGCACTCCGTCTGGGTATACGCACTCGGACGCGAGACGCACGCAACCGTACACGTATCACGTGTATAGAGACAGCGCTACGTGCCGGCTCCGACTAAACATACAAAGATGAGACCCACATGTTGTAATATAAATATATACGAGATTAATAGTTTGCGACAGTGTATTATCGTTAGTGGCTAACGCTCTCTGGAAGATGTATGCGCCGATATTTTTTTGCAATTTTTATTTAATTAATACAAGAAGCATAAAAATTTCTCCTTAAGTAAAAGATAATTATATATCCTTTTTTTTAATTATAATTAAAATAAATTTGTAAAAACTTAGTACGACAGATCAAAGTTATTGATAAGTTTTTTTTTTCTGTAAACCATCGACAAAAAAAAAAGTTAAAAACAAATTTATAATTGTCTGACGTCATTAAATAAGACATTTGCAAATTTGTGCATTGCAATTTTAAAATCATGCTTAAAGAAAAATTTTATGATTGTCTTAAAAAATTATAGGGGTATAACGCACCGGTTCATTTGTTATCTTGTTTATCGTGCGATTGAATTTTAGATAGTGAACACATCGCAAGAAAGTCAAGAGCAATTTAACATCCCACATACATAATTATACCTGCGTTAGGTCGAAACTTGTTAGGAAAGAAGAACTGTCGTGTCGCTTACTTCTGGCATTAATACGGGTAACTTACCCTTTGTGTTCTTACTATTGACAGCAATTCATGGTAATTACATGTTGGTATAAGCGTTATACAAGAAGAAAGATACAAGAGATGCGTGACTACCATAAAATTATAACAATTTGCGATAATTCGCATCGTAAGGTCTTCACAATTAATGTAAGCTCTTTTGCGAAATTATATTTTGTAAAAAATGTATATCATATTTATAAAGTGTTAATTATTGTCTCAATTATCTGGGAAAAGTATACCCACATGAGGAATCTTCACGATACCGCTTGGCCCAACTTTATAGAGACGCGGCGAAAATATTTGACTTCGTGTATGGGCGGAGATCCGTCTACACTTTAAGTTGAAGTGGAACCGGTCTGAAGTAACCTGTCAGAACCCGTAGAACCTCAACGAGTTTGGAGAAGCCTTTCGATGTTCCGCGTGGCAGAAAAACAAAGATATTGAAAACAGAGTGAGATCGATATCGGGTGGATGAACACGAGTGAAAGAACTCGCACGTCTACTTCTTCGTGAAGTATATACGAGCTGCAAGAAATCAGTGAGAAAAACGCTTCTTACGCGTTCGATCGTAAATCGCGGCCTTACGTACGCGTGCCTTTTTTTCGCATTTTGTATCCCCGCGGAAAGGCAGTCGAGCGAAAATGGCCCGAGCAATTTTAATGGTTCAAATTCTCACATATAGATAGCTCGTTGAAGAAAAGTACAGTATAGAGAAAAACTGGGCGCTCGCTCGTGGTTTCACTTCAATTAAGATTGGAGTCTGACGTTAAAGGGGACGTACAAATCCGTCAATGTCTTCGTTCGATACGGAACAGGTATGAGCGACTTCAGAGAACCACGAACAGCCCTATATGCTGTTTAAAATCAGGACTCTTAAGAAGCTCGAAGCTTTTCCACTCGTGAGGTCATTCGTGAGGTAACAAAAAGAGTTTGTACACAACTTCCTGCTTTTAATGGCATTTTATCAATATAACGGTTAAATCGTTAAAAAAAATTGTACAGCATTCATGGCAGATTGATTCAAGTATTAAGATAAATTAATACGAACTTAAATTGTAAATTAAGAGTGATGATATTTAGACTCAATTTTTGTCGTTCGAATTGGTGATAACAACCGCGATTTGTGATTTAAACGCAGGCTTAGAACAGAGAAGTGAAAAGCGAAAGTACCGAAGGATCTTCAATAATTACGATTAAAGACAACCGCATGTATATCCATTAAGAGCTTAACTCGCGGTAAAACCGGTCGGTGGAGCGAAGGTTGGCGTGATCATTTCGGTCTTCAGTAGGAAGAAAGAACGACCAAGTTCTTAAAGACAAAAATAAAAAACTAAACCGTATAAAAACTTGCGACCGCCATATTTATGTCGATTGTGAAATTACTTAATTAAACATAGCGGCAAAAGGACAACAGAAAAAGGCATAGATTACACGAACAGGAAAAATTGGCGCAAGCGGTAAAATGCATAATGAAGAAACTTCTTATATTTTGTCTGAAACACTTTTTATAGATACCAAATATTCATAAAATGGCTGCAATATAGTTATCACGGTTGCTGCAAGGATAGCAAATGTTGTGCGAATTTATATCAGTTGGAGCACGTGCTAATCATTTATATTAACAGTTTCAATTCGTTGTTGTTAATTAATTCCATACAACTATTTAGTTTCTTGAACTTATGAAATATACAACATACAAAATTATATTTTTGCTCGTAGAGCATTAATCTAACAGACTTAAAATAGCAATTGTATACATTTACATATAACGACAGTTTTGTATTCATAACGTTTATATTTACTCTCTCACGCGCGAATTTAACTTTTATACGAAGTGATCGATCTCTCATGAAATTGGATCTCTTCACACGTCACGAATAAATAGCCGAAGAGAAGCAAGCATCGAGAACAAGAGCTGCTCAAAGTCGATCCTTGAACGAAAAGCAGGAGACCGGTCCGCCGCGATATGGCGGCGGCTTGAGAGTTGAGACTTGAGACGCGAGGACCGTGCCGGGAGCTTTTGCGTCGTTCCCGAAGTCATTTTAAGCACAGTAGCGGCGGAGAGTATAGGTACCACGGTTGGCAGCCGGTGCTAGCAGAGAAACGACAGAAAAACCAAAAGAGAGCCGCGAACAAGACTCGGTGTGAATCTCATCTTTTATTCAGTCGCCCGACCGTGGCGTGGTGTGCGTCTACCTTCACGTTCGAGCTGGGCCTCCGCCTGGACTGGACCCCGAAGCGGCCCCGGATGTGTGAGTGTCGTCGAGTAGAGGCATCGCGCCACTTAGGGTGTGAAACCGGCGACATGCCATGGAAAAATCCGATGGACCCTTCTTCTCGTTCTCCTCTTCGTTCTGCTTTGCTTCCACCCGCTTCCTCCTCGCTCGCCCTTCTCACGGATCGAGAGAATTCACCTCGAATCTCGGACTTTAAGATCCGGGCCATAAAGTCGTCGTCGTCGTCGTCCTGGTATGCGACTCGCCGACTCGCCGACTCGCGTATGCAAGTCGCGCAAAAGCTAACTGCAGGTGCATCTTGGAGACCTAAACTGCAAGAATCTAGATTACTTGCGTTAAATATCAAATTCCGATAGATTTTCAAAGTATTTTTTTCATCCAGTTAATACACCGACAACGAATCTTTGAGAGGATAAGAATGCAATTTTGTAAGAGAATCACGATAATCTGGTTAACGAATATTTATATACTAAATGTTTAGTTTTTTTTTACAATATAAAAAGCTAATACATACGTTCAAAGCGTAAGCGTAAAATGTAACACAAAATGGAATTAGTCAGGATTAATTATTAATGACTGATGTAAACCTTATTTGTAATCATTATGAAGAATATGCTAGTGCACAATAATAATAATTCATAGTGTACGTATGAAATCCCATTTAGCTTGCCAATAACACCAGTAGTATTTTAAAGCTAATTATATGTATATTAACATAGAGTTAATTATGTAAATAATTAACGTCGAATTTCTCTTTAGTATAGTATGTCCGCTATGTATTTTATTAAAATAAGTAAGTAAATATCAAGAGTTAAAAAGTCATGTTAACGCGGCAATTTAACATGCTTTTTATATCATTAAAGGTATCTCGCATGATCGATCGCGATTTAATCGACACCAAGCACATGATATCTCACAGGTTGACATGTAATCGATCCATATACGTCTTTGCAACCGATTCGCTACGGTGATAGCAGACACCATCGATCAGGGGAGAAAATTAAAGGTTTATCCGACCAATTACAAGCAGCCGTTCTTCGAAACCTTCAGCGACGAAATATATCATCCCCTAACGCGTTCGGGTATAACGTAGGAAATTATTGCCGCGTTTAGGATCTAATTGGGCCGTCAGCGTCTTGTTATCCTGTCGTCCACCCCGTTCGTACCTTCCGCGCTCTTTTCACGCGCGGCCCATTCGTTTTTTACTTCGTCCCAGGACCGTGACAGCCCGTACCGCCAACTATTCTCACGAAAGAACGATCTCGTGTCGAGAAAATTTTTTAATGACCAAAGAATCTTTTTCTCGAGAAAAATATAATACATTTACATTGTACAAAAATATTGCAAAATTTTAGTGACCTAATGTGATACTAAGCGAATTATTAAGTAAAATCCGTGCTGTGATTTGCGTAAATTCAGAATAATTTTTTTCTTTACAAGGACAATTATAAATTATCGGATGGAAAAATCTCGGAAAATACTATATATATATATTCAATGAATAAATAAAATTGAATTTGTCGAATCGAAAAATAATTTGATGCTGCAAAATAGTATGATCTTTTTTAGCGTTTTGTTTCAATGTTCCTTAAAGGACATCGTAAAAACAAAAATTAAAACGTCATCATGTTGCGAGCAAATGTGTCGCGTTTAAGATCTAATTGTTCTGTCTCACGATGTCCTGATGACTTCTCTCCTTGCTCATTCGCCACTCGCCAGTCTTCTCTCGTGACAGCTGGTACCAGACTTCCCTCGTCGTCGTCATTCTCCAGGCGTCTTTTCGTAGTTTTCAACCTCTCTCTCTCTCTCTCTCTCTCTCTCTCTCTCTCTCTCTCTCTCACCCACCCACGATCTTGTCGCAAATTAAACGTCCCACGAAAGGCCCGCCGTTCTCGTCCTCGCTTATTGATTCGTAATGGTCGGTTCCGAACGTCCTGGTACACCCCGTGGCTGGCGTGCCTCATGCAATTCCTAATATTGCGAAAGCGCGACGACGACGACGACGACGACGACGACGACGACAACGAAGATTTGAGCAAATTCGCTGTCCCCGAAGGAGGAGCGTCGTTCGTGTTCGAACCGGTTCCTCCATCATCGAACCTCCCCCCGATCAACAAGGAGAGAACGAGCATCTCGATTTGACTTTCCAATCGACGGGGATATCTGTCACCGATTGAAGGATCATGGCTCGTTTTAGCCACACTCATCATATGGAAGTGAATAGAAGTGGTCTAAAATCCTACGATAACCCTATTTCAAGGATGTTATTTTTATCATATGATTTTTAGCATATGTAATGTACGAAAATTGTACCAAGCACGGTAATAATATATTGTATACCACGCGTCTGTAAATAGATAAATAATTATATAAATTTGGTCAAAATGGCAAGTTCCATTTGTTCGCACCGATGGAGACGAATCGTCGCGTCGAGCAGATTTGTCATTTAAGAAGAGAATGTTTCTTGACTGCGCATGGCGTTAATGTCGCAATAAACCCGAAGAATTAATCATGGACATCATACGGTCGTTCCAGATCTTGACGGCTTCATATAAGACGCGATGGGCGCGATTAGACGAATTAAACGCAACGCGCTAAAATGCGGCAGGCGGGCCGTGAGTTCGGTGAAAACTTCTCATTGACCGAGTATTCGTGTTCGTTTGAATTACAGACGTAACACTAATAATGGCCGTCGGCCGAATTAAGTGACGTTTCTACACGGAATTACGGAAGCTGGCTCGCCGATATTTCAAGTATTTCACCGCCATTAAAATAAAGTAACGAAGCGAGGTAAGACTTCCCATCGCATTTAAGTCTCTTCAGGCCCCGTTTACGGCCCACACAGGAGCCGCTGCATTTCTCTTTCTTTTTCTCTCCTTCCTGCTATCTTTTATTTGATGCTTTTCTGCCTTTCACTCTCGCACCCGTTTTCTCCATATCTCTGTGCTTCTATCGCGCTTTCTTCCTCGTTCCGCGGGTGTATCCGAGTGCGTGTGGCCACGCATTTATTTGACGGTTTTGCGTTCTCCACGAAAAAATTATCGCTACGAGATATGCTCCCTGGTTGTGATCAAGCACAGGAGCAGCGACCATCTCGAGTTCCTCTCGAACGCGTATAATAGAAGTAATAAAAAAAATCACCTTGAAAGTTAAGGCTCGAATTAAATTATTAAATAAATAGCAGCAGAAAAGGAATAATTAATGCCACAGAAGTTATAAGTTAAAATTAAAATTAATATTTATTAATTTAAGATTAGTATTTATTAATTTATATAAATGTAGCAATTGTAGAACAAGATGTGATTATATTTTATTGCCTGTGATCAATGTCTGTTATTCAATTTATCATTAAGAAAAAAATTAATATAACCAATTACCTTAATATTATTAATATAAAGAACTTGTTATTTTTGTTACGTACAGAATTTTAAGTTATTATAAAACAAAAGGCAAACGTGTTTAAAATGTGAAAATGTGCAGCCTGTCCTTTTCCCAACCGAGATTAAGCCTCGATACTGTGAATTCGGTGATAGACGCGTAATCGCTCGGCCTCATCGCTAGTCGCATTCGTAATGGGACGAATTATCGCTAGAGTTGGCATTTAAATAATTGGAGTCAGCCCGAACAGATGGGATAGCAAAGGGAGCAGTTCAGAAGCGTGTTAGTGAGCTCCAAACATTTTTTCTTCCCTCGACTCGCGTGCCTGTTTGTCTTTCAGATACTGATCTTCTTTGTTACTTGCACCTTTTTTGTAAAACGAGCCATGTCGATTTCGATCACGCGATCGTTCGTAAAAGCTCGCGCTTATAGAAATTTGAGTAAAGATAGTGTTGTCACGTTTTGAAAAATATTTTATTTTACAAATTTTAGTTTAAATGTTAGGAAGTTGCGTAACAAATGATCGAAGGAGTTACTCTCTTGGGAATCGTGAAATGCATTTCGTCACATCGCGGCATCGAGCTGCTTGTTCTTTTCCGGCCAATCTAGGATGATTGCGCACAGCATAATGTCGACCACCAATTTAGCCTGTCTACTCGTCCCCGCTACTTTACTTTTCGATGTTGCAGCTTGATTACAGTATACGCCGAGGAATATATTCTGTACCCAGAACTCGTTCATTTACCGGCGAGTGCCGACGGCATAATTATTTCGAGTGTCAACCTCGCTGAGAGAGTTTAATATATAGTCATTATTTCTGTACTTTGTGTACCGTGCATTTCTGACATTTTTCAAACACGCATTGTATCGTTAGAACATTAATTACCAAGCGTAAAAAGACGTAAAAATTCACGTTAATTATCAATATGAGAAAATCAGTACACCTATATAGAACAGTGTTTGGAAACTTGCGTACTCGTGATCAAAGATGGAAAAAACAGAGAAAAAGAAAATCAATTATTGTCCGAATGTACTTATCATCGATCTTTTTATTACCATAAATACAGGTCTCAGGACGAAGAGAGCACATATGACAGATACACCGACGAACGCGCGAGAGATTAAATTTCACACCCGCCTTCTACCGATGACCTGATGAATTGGTCGATCGAATCGATTATAACCAGTCACGAGGCCACTCGAAATAAAGAAGCGGCATGGCGCAACATAACTGTCTTTCCTTTTTCTCCCATAAGGTTGTAAACAGGAAACGCGCGGTCGTATCACTCGTCGGGATCTTTTTTTACCTCGTACCGATCAGGCTCGCGTCCCGGTCGTTTTTCTGGTCAATTTGCAGCTATTAATACTCGTTCGAGACTCGATCTTTTCCACACACGTCCATGTGTCGTTTCCCCGATGTTCTCTCGTCTCCTTTCGTGGCATTACGACGGGTCTCAGACGAAGGCCCAGGGCCCGGGGCCCGGGGCCCGGAGTCCCATCGTATCAAGCGACGGCGAGGCGACAACGACGACGACGACGTCGACAGAGAGAACGAGTGGGCGATCGTTCGGGCGTCACAGACAATTTAACACCTGGCCTAAATGGTTTGTTAGCGCATAATATCAGCCGGTACCCGGGCGACAGGATACGGGACATTACAATATGGAAATGAAACGGGGGGCCCCACCACGGCTGTCCGTCCATTGGGCAGCGCACACCTCAGGCGCGGCCAATTTCTGTCACTTTAATGCGCCGGATCGGTTACACAGACCGTTCTTTCGTATCGCACCCGGAGGTGCGTCGTCATCCTGCCTGAGGTCTCGATTTCAGCGTGAAACGATAACAGCATTCGTAATGCGTGCGATGTTGTTAACCCCATTGTTACAAGGTGCGCAGCGTTACCATATGGTTATACGTATGAGGAATACTCAAGTTAAGGAGTTACATCTCTTTAAAATTGCTCGTTGATCAAATTAGTCTTCTCGTATACACTAGTATGAAATTTTTTTTAAAGTTTTAATATATATATATATATATCGATCAATTATTTCTAAAATAATTAAATATAAGTAAAATGCCTATATAATATTTGATTTATTCTTGGTTTATTCTTTATACACAATCGATGAGAGAGACAGAGAGAGAGAGAGAGAGAGAGAGAGAGAGAGAGAGAGAGAGAGAGAGAATTCTTCGCAGTCTATTCTTTAGCACAATAGCTGGTCGTTCCGTTTCCTGAGTTCTCGAAAGGAGTGCCATCAACACGCGCGATTCCGCGGCGAAAATTTCTCACCGTAGCTGCATCAACGCAGCGGCATAGACAGGAAGAGACACCTGGAAAATAGCGAATGCCGCTCGTCGACAAGGAACGTCGCCGTGGAGGAAGTGACTTCCTGCGAATCGCGAAACGTAGAAATTTCGCCTGTTATTATCCCCCGATCGTAGCATGACGCAGCCTTCGGAAAATACGTGAGAGAGAGGTGGAAGAGTTGGAAGACGAACCGCAGGCTGGCCTTGCGGAAAGAAACAAAGTAGAAAGAGGCTGAAACGCGTCGCGCCGTTTGCTCGTCTGATTGCACGTTGCGGGAGTACCGACGATGGTACGCCTCTTTTTTTTTTTATTGTCGCGTTTATAATTTCATATTTCTCACACACCGAGCACACACACACACTCTCTGGCTTACACCTTCTACCGTCTTGCCGCTGCTTAGCGCATTTCCGCGAATGTGACGATGCTGTCAGCGAAGATTACTTATTATGTATCGTTGCGACGATGATTGTACGCTACGTTAATCTCTCCTATCTTCGAAATTCCTTCATATCATTATTGGAATATCGATCGTATTGTCGTATAAAAGGCAGCATTTTTCCATTACTAGAATCAAATGTTATTTAAAAGACAGTTCTTTTTCGTTAAAAATACAATATTCGCGTGCACCAATATCGGAGCAATTCTACAATGTATGCGTTTTTAAATCTTACCACTTCCGCTCCGAAACCGATTTCTAAATGAACGTTCTACATCGGAATGTTTATTCTGGTCCCGAGTCATACTCCCAGGGCGGACGGTTCGTTGCAATATCCAGGAAATCCTTTGCGCGCTCATCCATCGGATGGATCCCTCCCTGCTTCCGGCGAGTCGCTGACAAATGGATCGGCTATTTCCTCGAAGGGAGAGACCCACGATTAGCGAGCGCGTCGACAGAAAATTAAATGATGCCAATAACCATTGAAATAGTCAGCCAGTCCCGATATCAATCTATTCCCACGAAGAAGTCGAATGACAGTTGCTCGCTCCATGCTGGACCGAGATCTTCAAGTGCGACGAAAATTAACGAGAAGAAAGAAGGACGTATCATTAAAGCACAATAGAATGATGTAATAGAATCCAATGGAAATATCTCATTGCATTGTCGCGATTTACATTTCCTTCCTGACAATACAAAGTACGTATCAACTCTCTGTATTCAAATAATAGATATCTGCTAAAAATAGAAATACGTATATATTTTTATACATTTACATGGGCGTTTTTTTTTTCCCACGTGACAAACGAATTAATGTTTTTGGTAAAATTTAAATATCTGGCAGCAACCCTTCCCATTCTGTCCATGTCCGACCGCACCCCGTCGAAAACTCATCGCGGTCGGTGTTGACGATTCGCACGGTAGCGGCCAACCTCTGTCTCTTTCACATTTTCCCTTTCTCTCTCTCTCTCTCCCTCTCTCTTCTTCCACTCCCCCTGTTTTTATTTAATACATAAAAGCAGGAAATTTCTTGTCCGTGCTCCTTTCCGGCCGAGCGAGTGCGGCCATGCTCGAGCCGATAAATCACCGAAAAACGGCGATTTCCGCGAAAGGGGAAAATACGTCGCCAACGGTGCCATCGGCAACAGCAACAGCGTTGCTAGTGACGAGAACATATTATGGGCCGACGAGAGGTGTGTTGTGTGTTTGACCAGTGGTCCCGCAGGATCGTTTGTCCGCGTACGGTGTGGAAAAGCGTTCGCGCACGCATACTGCCACGCACGTTCCTATCTGACAAGCACACGTGCGTGGGTGTCTGTGTGTCTCGTGGGTAGTAGAAGGGGACAGGGTGGTTGGAGGGCCTTTATAGATTTGTAGACGAGACCACGGTCATTCGACACTGCGTTTGACCACACCCTCGATTGTGCCAAGATTTATGGGTGTCCCCGTTCCTCCCATCCCCCGCCTTCCCCCCCCGCTTCAGCGAGCTGCTCAGTTCCCTTCACCCCCTTGCTCATCGGTCGCCTTGTTACCAATTCCGATCGGCAGTTTGGCTTGTAACTACCGGATCAGTCGTTACTGCAATGTCGGTGCAACGCTCGATTCCGTTGAATGACGGGATTAGCGACTTAGGTATGGACAGCATGCGTATATGCAATTTATGACAGAAACAGTCAGTTAGAATACCATACAGTGACCACACACAGTGACACATATCAGGTTATTAATACACTTGACTTTGTTATGTTCGAAAAAAATCAAAAAAAATAAAAAAAAACAAAACAAAACAAAACAAATTCAAATACAGTCGATCTGACATGTACATGTATCAAAATTGTGAAAATTTCAATAATAAAACAAAAATTTTGTTTTTATTTTAGCTTTCACAATCACGCTCGTTGTAAATGCGCAACGTTAAACGAGAAAGTATATAACGGATTCTTGTATGGATCGCGCGGCAAAGTTTCTGGGGCTGCTCCACGAAGGCGAAGGGAGGAAATGTCACATATGTCAAATGTGGAGGTTGAAGCCGATACACAAAGGCGCTTCCATTATTACGAAATACCAACGCCATCGGGTACAATAAAAAGTAGCGCGACAGCTCGACCAACGTTATCCGTTATCCGTGTCGCCGATGCGTGTCGCTGAAAGTGCATATCTATCATTCTGCACCTTATGCACTCTCGGCCTCGCTCCTCCCTTCCGATCCATCCGCTGCGGTTCGATCGCGGACCATGCACGCATAACATGTGCCGTCGCGTAGCGTGAATAATAAGACGGCTATGCGCGAGTTATTACGCCTTTCCGGTGCTTATAGGTGTCCATTACGCTACGACAAAGGTGAACGAGTTTGCGGTCTTTTGTTGCCGTGTCTACGTACTCGGCACCGCTTCCCACAAGGCGAATCGCTGAAATTTAGCGTTTCCGTTGGCACAATGTTCTCCGCGGTCGGACATCTGCAAGGATCGTTCGTATATGGATACACTCGCACTTTACTTTGTATTTCGATGTCTGGGATGGGGCTCTTCTGTTTATTCCAGATTGTGAAAAATCTTTCTTCTTGGAGTGAGATCGACGTTTTCAACTGCACGACATTTTACACTGTTTACTTTGTAAAGTTTTGCCAGTCTTGATCGTACGGTGACCTTTAATCAGTAAGATCCCATAAAGTATTAGGTGTTGGAATTAATTCGTAGCGTTTTACAAGTGATGGGAAGTACTTTCATTAATGTATTTTTTAATGCTCATATGAAATAAATAACATTCTTTCATTAAAAAACGGTACGAATTAATTCCAACACCTAATATATATTGATATATTGTATATATATATAATACATATATGTGTGTGTGTGTGTGTGTTACGTCCAAGATCGCAGCGACTTGTGACATTTTTCCCTCGCTATTCATTATGATCCACCATACGTAATGTCATTTGGCTCCCTCGCTTGTCGCTGCGTGGAAGTCGAGATGTCGATTACGGTAATTAAGCTTATCTATTTTATTGGATGACTAGTTCGACTCCTTCAATATACTCGTCCAATGAGCACATATGTCAGATGGCAATTGCAGATAGTTTTCTTCCAAAAATTTTTTACCATTATTTTATTATTCAAATGAAAATTTTTTTCGAAAATTATATGTACAAATTCTTTGAGTTTATTGTATTACACAATAAATACTACGATCCACGATAAACAATGATTCTTCTATTAATAGAATTTTTTACAGCGCAGCATGTAGAAAGCATTATACAAGCAAAAACAAAATTGGATTAAGCGCGCGCTTCATCAGGTAGCCAAATTGTTGCACTAGCATGACGCATCAACTTTTTCTTATCGTTGCAGCATCGCCGCGCGTTCGTATCTTTTTTTTTTACCCACCATTCTTTCGTTCCAACTTTTCTCTTACATCGGTTCTTACCGACCCTTGACCTCCCGCTCGATCCTACAATTAATCTGGAATTGGATAGGACACCCGCCCACGTACTCCGTAGTCTTTTTGCCACTCCGTTTGAGTGTAACATTCGATGCTCTGAGAAAGGCATATCAAGGGACAAGAAAGTGTAGTTAGGAAATGGAAGGTGAACCGAGAGGACGAAATCGCTCCAATTTTCTCAAAGAAACATAGAGTAAAAGATAGAATTTTCTCAAGCAAGATTATATTTGCTGTGTGAAGCCAATATACTTATTGTTCTAATTAATAAAAATAGAAAAAACAAACGTTTACAGTCCTCTTTCTTCTGAAGTTTTCATGTTGTATAGATAGTATAGATATACGTTAGATTAGTGCTTCTGCAAAAGTATGAAGTGAGTCAGAACTAGGAGTTTTCAGTTCATCTAGTCTTTCATCGTATTCACTTAAATTTAAAGGCGAGAATAGTCGAGGACAGAATACTTTCAAATGATGTAGGCGACCCTAACTAGCCGTATTATGATAACACGCGGCATTCTAAACGAGACACACATCGAAAGGACAAAGTCATCGAAAGAAGGGGAGAAACAAACCGATAGGGAGTGTGTGAAAGAGAGAGAGAGAGAGAGAGAGAGAGAGAGAGAGAGAGAGAGAGAAGAAAAGAGGAAGGGATATAGAAATAGTCCCAATATTCTCTCGTGGAAACAGGGGGTGCCAAAGTTCATTCGAGTGAGAACACGGTGATCACACAGGACATTGAGCAACGCGACGCCGACTGCGCCAAATTATAACTTATTTTATGACTTTTTTGCATCGGCCATTTAACCTGCCGGCGAGGGAAGGACGCAGGGGAAGTCGAGGGAAAGTCGGCAATGATCTCCGGCGAGAAATTCGGAAATGAAATCACACCCTAATAACTTCCACTTCTGGGATTCTCTTTTTAAACGCGAGTCGCCTTTTGGGGGATGGGTCAGTTTCGCGGTAGTTTGTATTCGTGTCTGATAGTCATCGAGTTGTATATTTTGACAAACCAATCATGTATTATCATCTAATTCAAAGAATTCTGTATACAATAAATTTATACACGGAAAAAATGATTTTGTTGAAGTATCTAAAAATTTAGCTAAATATAGAAATCTGAAAATAATTTCGTTAAATTATCAAAATTATTATGTTATACTTAAGCGTAGTTACAAAAAAAGTGCAAAAAGTTTTCTTCTTCTAGCAACAGATTTAAGCGTTCTATATAATTATTTTGACGGTCTAAAAAACAAATTTATTTTCAAATCTATACCTACCTAAATTTTTAGATACTTTAGCCAAATTATTCTTTCCATATAGAAATACAATATAAGAGGATACGTGACCGTTTGTTAAAATTGTTGAATATTACTGAATATTTTTTTTATTTCAATAAATAATTTAATAAAAAATTGGTATATAACATTACAAAATATGGTAGGGAAGAATAAAATGATAAATAAGAAAGCTTATAAGTTCCAGATGTATTTCATGATTGTTGATTTGCGTTAACCATCAACAAACTGCTAATGATAGTGTCGTGAATTTCAAAGGCAAAAAGAGAAAGTGTAAAAAATTAACAGCGACTGGCACGTAAATGTCCAAGCGACGATCGCGTGTTGATATGACACACGAAGCGAGCGAGAAAGTGTGCCTTTTCGTCGCGCTTTTATTTCTCGTTAGTGCTGGCACACGCATATGCTGTTCGTTCGCGACAGTACGAACGTATATCAGAGAGAAGGATAGCGTAACGACCGGAATGGGATATTACGAACGCTCGACAAAAAGTATTCACAAGCTTGCCCGACTTTACGTAAGAGACTAACAGGGCATCGCACTCTTTTTGTTTTCAATTACAGTCCTTAATATATTTGAGTTTTCAGGTTTTTATACGAATAAGTAAAGAATGCCACATTTTAATTATAGTGCTTAATATTAGCATGATAAAAGAAATATTAATTTAGCGATTGTCTATAATTCTAAAAAGGAAAAGACATTCGTTACTCCACTTAATCGCATTTTGTGACATTTTATTGCTTCGTGTTAGGTCGCTACGTCTATGAACGCATGTTATGACATCCTCACCCTACGAAATGATACCGCGCTAGTTCATGTTTCTTGCTGATCTCTGAAATTCGAGTGTCGCGAAACAAGGCCTCACGCTGCGTCTCATTTTATGGCCTTTTCGTCGTAGAAACTAAACTTATTACGCCGCGGGGGTCGGCACCGTATCGCCGCGTTCGCATCATTCACCCCCTGTGTGCGCGAGAGGGGGCGGCTTTTTTATTAAATCACACATCTCGCGTGCTCGTCGTCGCCCGATTAATTTGCCGTGACGCTTTCTTTTGTGGCGCCGAGCCAAGCCCTGAGAGAGGGAGAGAGAGAGAGGGGAGGGGGGGGGGAGGAAGAGAGAAAGACAGAGAGACGAGAACTATCCATATTTCATGTCGACGAAGACGCATCTCTGCACGGAACCCTTTCTATTTTCACGTTCGTCTCGCGAGTGACGGATGTTACACGCGTTCGACGTAGACGGAAACGTTTGAGGCTAGAGACGTACATTTGAACGTCGAGTCTGAAAATTCGTTATCTCAAAGTGTGATAGTCGAAAAATATTGATATTAACTGCGAATACCGAACTGAGACAACGAATTTTTCTCAGTAAGTAAAAGAATACCTCAATATACGATAGACATTTATTACCGACTCTTGAAAAGTCTGTTAGACAAATCTGAGAACAACATTGAGTTTAAATAAGACATCAATTTAATTTAATTTAATTGAATGAGATGTTTTTGTTCTAAAATTGATTTACACAAAAGAATAACAAGAAATAATTTATATGTACAGAGTGGGGTTAGAGATAACAGCAAATTACGTTGAAGAGATGAAGAGAAGTGATTCCGTGGCAGTAAAGAAAAGTATGAACAAAACGACAATTTCAATTTATTACGGAAATTGAAATGTGTCTTTTGTGTGGCGTATAAATCCGCGCCAGAAATAATACTATTTGCTGATTCTGTTAAGTAATTATTTTTCTTTGCCTCGTCTATCGTTTATTGTATATCCGACAGTAACAGGGTGATTGTTGATCGTCTCGAACGTCTCGGCAAAGGGATAGAAACGGGAAGGGGGGGGGGGGGTGGCTCGGTGACGATAGCACAGAAGCGGAAGAGAGCGAAGGAATCTAGAATCCTGCAAGGGACGGCTAATTCCACCGTGATCACATCTGATCGATGTCTCTCGCGCTTGCTCTCGTCGAAAAATTATTGTCCTTCACGGTTCGCCAAATGTAACTTTTGATGAACCTTTTACACTATTTTACACGATGCCTTTCGATAATATCTCATTTTTGGCAATTCCAATTTAAAAAAAAAATGTTCATTCATTCGAATTTATTAATTTTGCTAAATATCGTTTATCGATTTTATCTGCAAGAAAATATTTCTTTATACGTATAGAAATGAAAATTGTATTACATGTGTATTACATATTTATTACTATAATCCTTTTTAGAGGGCATACTACATTAATAAGTTACGTTGACTATCTTAAAATTAAATCTTTTAATATCAGGAAAAACAATTTTCCTAAAAATACTTCGTATTCATAGATTTCCAACAAACATCACGGTAGATTATTCAAGCAATAAAATCTCGGAGTAACAAAAAAAATGTCAAAACTTTTGAAGGCACCTTTGGACGATTCGAGTCTGTGGAATCGTGTCCCCGACGCTTTGGACAAAATATCCTCACCGTTCTCGCGCGAGCGGACAGTTTCGTCGTCGCCGTGCCCCAGCCAGCATGATTCTTTTATTTTAGTTTCGGTCTTGTTCCTGGACACGGGCGTACTCAATTTGACCCTCCATCCCCGCCGCCCTCCTAGCGTCTATTTTCACTCGTTTCATACGGTGGATGAGGCAAGAAGACGAAGAAAGAGAAATAGCGAAGGAGAGCTCTCTCGGCGGAGGGTCTCGGTGCGGCTAGATCTCTGTCTCAGAGGGTGGACAGAGAAACGAATAGAGCACGAGCGAAATAGGGAAAGTAGAAGAGTTACTACTCACTACTCTAGGAGTGGAGGCGGTCGCATATGGCTAGCGATGGACTCGATACTCTCGCGCGAGTGAGATATAAAGAAAAACTTGTGCCATGTATGACAATAGTAACAACAATAACTTTATTGAAGTGTAAATTATATTATGATATTATCCTATTATGATATTTTCAAAAAAACTTGTCCGTCTTTCATATATATTTAGATACATAAATCTCAATTCAGTTATAAAAGAGGATCTCGTAGATACTAATTATACGGAAAATTGGGTTCTGGTGAAATGTGAGTTAGTTTTCATACATAATATACAGCTATAATGTGGCGAACAAGAGATGTCATAAACACAAAGTTCAATAATGACTAATTTTTGGGCTATGGTGTATCAAAGATGAGCACAAAAGCTTTATTGTGAGTACAAGTTTTACATTATATGTGAAAACTAACTCATTTCACCAGGATCTAATTTTCCATATAAGTGCGAGATCCTTTCGGTCGATCAGTCATGTTAAAGAAAATTTAGAGAAAAATATTTGTATTATATTATACGCTCAACGATATTATTGTATAGATAAAATTGTGACAAAATTACAATAAAAAGCAGTAGATCAATCTTCGTAATAATGGTATAAACTGTGTAAAGAGTACAAATTCTACGTAACCGGATGAGCAACCTCGGTTTCTTCCCATCGCTACACTCAATTCGTCCACCCCCGCGGAAAACGTGGGATTGCAGAAGTTTGGTGTTCGTCCAAGAGATGACTATCCTAAACTCCCTTCGGGCAGCTCTTCTTATCTTATCGCACCGCTGATAGATAAGCATTCGCCGATAAAGCTCGACGAAGAAATGACGGCGCGATTCGCGTGGATGCACCAGCCACTCCTTAATTAAGTTCGGGCAGCCGTTTATTCGGTTTATTGTCTTGTTTGCCATACCACGGACGTTCCCTCCGCGATTACACACGTTCGTATCAGCGCGAGCGGATGCATTGTCATTGTGACAGAAAACGCGTTGTTGACTTCGCGATCGCGTACTTCGACAACACGTTTTTCAGAAAACGGATTTATTTTAGTGGTTTTAACCGAGAGATTCAAAGTATTCCCAAAAAAGTTGATTTTACCTTGGAATGCGACAGTGACATTTAATAAATCTAGGTAAGAAATTATTATATGTGAGAAGGAGTAAAGGACCTCGCACTAATCATATGAATAAAGTGGTTTTAGCCAAATTGACTGAAACTGTTATATTTTGTAGCTTATGAGATGCTGATTAAAAAAGTCTCTATAGTTATAAAAATAGACAGATTTTGCTACAGTATAATTTGAAAATTGTCAATTTGAATCTAACCATATCGAAAAGTACATTTATTTACAATTTACAGTTTTCGTTTTTGATTGTACAATCATTTATACACTTAAACATGTAAAAGGTGACGATAGATAAAAATCCTTTTCAGTACAATTAGACCCAAAATAGCGACTTTCAAATGCTACAGCAAAATCTATCGATTTTTAATGATTGTACTTATGAAGATTGTGCTCAATATCTCATAAGATAAAATATCAGCTAATTTGATTACTTTTTCCATATGATTAATGCAGAGTTCTTTGCTAAATAAGCGAATTTTTTTATTTTATTCACATTCGTTATTGATCGATGTTGAAATAATCATCTCAGACGATTATTTTTTAAATAAGATACTTTCAAGAAATAACTTAAATAATCATACTATTTAAATTATTTCTTGAATAGAAAGCATTTATTTTCGGTGTATATATACATATACACAGTATACATATATAGATAAACGGTAAAAATGTAATGTTAAAAAACAGAGTTCAGGCGCGTGTCAGGCTCTCGAATTGATATCATGGCAGTTTTATCGTCCGCCCCGACTGTGACGGATTTCTTCCACAAATTTGAGCTGGTGCTATAGCGAGGACAAATTATGCGCATTACGAAAAGTGTCCCCGAAAGAACAGCTTGGAGGGCGCGGCGACGGGCACGGGGGATGAAACGTCGGCGCTGAAGCCGCGCCGCGGATGAGAGATGGGCCCATTGTGCCATCGTAAATACAGGGAAGCGGTCTGTCCCGAAATAAGGGCATATTTCAGCTTCTGTCCGGCAATCACCGCTGCTCCGCGGCTTCACGGTCGTGCAGCCACGAATATGGGCGCGGCAGCAAGAACGGCGGAAGAGAAGAAGGTAAGGGAGGGAACGCGCGGTAGAAGGGACGAAGAAGGGACAACGGAAAGGACAAATCCGAGCGAAAAGAAGCGAGTGGATGAACGAGTGGGGGATTCCGGGGAGAAAGAGATCCCATTTCGTATTCCTCGGGCATCCCTCTTGATCTCCCCGCATTTTTATTGCACTTGCCGCTGGTAAGAATATGTTTTATTTATATTTCATATTTTCCCTTTCTCTTCCTCTTACTTTTTCTTTTTCTATGCCTTGCTTCGTAATCCGCGGTCAGAGACGGACGCGGACCACTGTCGTGGATTCACACGGGGTGGGGGGAGGGATGACCACGAAATATGAAGTCGAGATACGGGATTCCCCGCGCGAAGAAGAACTGTGCGTAGACTCTGCTCGCCGTTTCCCCTAGTAGCCTTATTTTCGAAGGGACTGCCTTTATAGCTGGGTGGAAAATATTTTGGCAACGTTTCCGCAAAGAATATTTATGTTCGTCTCGAATCCATTCCTTCGCATGGCTTTATTGAAATGCCGCATTAATGGAATTGCATGCCTTGTCCTTACAATAAGCTGTATTTTTTTTAAATCTATATGTACGTACTTTAATAAGTTTTTTTAAGTTTCGGATAAATTACGTGGATAAATTACAAAAAGAAGAAAGAGTACGTGTAATAAGTAAAAAGATGCAAACAAAAATTCATTTTTTAAAGTCATAATTCGATATAAGAGGAAAAAGAATTGAGATGGGCGCAGGGAAGACGTCTCCAAGAGAGAATCGATCGACCATGCTTTTAGCGCCCAAATTTAATTCAGCGTCGTCTGATTGAGACGAAGGGTGTTACACGCAATTTGCCACGTTTCACCATAATAACTCGGCGAACCCTTCGCCATGTTTTATGAGATAGAGAGAGAGTATCACCCTGAGTATGCATAACTCACGGTCCAGCGAGTAAATTTCCGTGAACGGTGCGAACCTTCGTTGACTAAGAATTCATTGGGATAACAAAACGGAAAACGCGATATTTCAAATGTAATAATTTATGTTTTGACCATGGTTGTTACCTCTTCGGTTAAGACATTTTGAACGAATTTCTGAACAGAAAAGCATAAAAGAGAAATCAAGATTTCAACAATTTCGAGAGATAATTGATCGCTCCACCGTCAAAATAGCGCAGGGATCTTCGGCAGGAAAGTTGTCTTCATAAATCGTAGAACCAAAAGTGGCAACCGTGGTTGTAATGATTTATATACATACAGGGTGCGTCACAAAAATCTGGACAAATTTCAATTTCAATTTTCCGCTATATTGTACCTTCGCCAGAGGTTGAACTGTGTGCCAAATGATACTTTGAGATATAATGAGATATTAATACAAAGAAGTTTCAGGTTCACAATTGTTATCGTACCTGAGGAAAGGAGGGGCATGTATTATTACGTATATTATGTCTTATGCGAAAATCCGATTTTTTTATATTCAAAGCGCCATTTATGTAAGACTCTGCAGAATGTCTTAAGCATTTAATTCTATGAGCCATTTCCGCGATACAAGCCTTGAAAGATCCAGATTTTACATGTAAAAGTACCAGGCTTTTTGATTAGGAATATGTGATTCTCGGTCGAATATGTATGGGCGTGTATCAGTAGAAGTAAGGACTATTGAATTCGTCACTTCCGTAGTATTTAATGATTCCGAACTCTCTCTGATGTATGTGTGTGTTGTGTTTTGTGTGCATACGTGCGTGCGTGCGTGTGTGTGTGATTGGTGATGATTATATACTTGGATACTATTATATATTCGTACATGTTAAATTTGGACCTTTCAAAGCTTGTAGCGCGGAAACGGTTCATAGGATCAAATTGAGATATTTATTCACAATGAAGAGAACTACAACATATCCAGAAAGACATTTTCCCAAGAGATCAGAAAAAAATAGTATTATTATAATTTTTGATATGGAAATAATATTGACTGGAGCTATTACGTCACATATTGTTATTAATTATTCATTTACTTATTATAAATAAAACATATAAACAATATAATATCTTATAGGACCATATATGTGATAATACTATAGAAATCAATGCCTTAAACGATCTAATTATTTTAAATGATTTTATGTAAATTTATATACTACATATGTAGTCCTTTGAAACGCCGAAATGATTTTTCGATTTTGAAACGCTAACTCTATTAAACTATCGCAGTAATATCATGAATTAAATTGACTAGCAATTTATTAATTTGATGCTTTTTCGCATCTTAGAATGATCTTAATAATGCTGAGTGACATATTATAATAAAATCTGTAAATAATTCTTATTGCGAAAAATATTACCTAGGCTGGAAGTTGAACCCGGATCTCTTGAATAATGAATTCCGTACGAGATTTTAATATTTAATATTTATAAAATATATAATATATAAAATATATAATATTAAAACAAATGTTGATAAAAATAATTTATTTTAAAATAAAATCATGAAATTTGCTTATTTCATTTTTTATTTAGTTTACCTGATTTACTTAGCAACAAAATTCTTTTATTTCAACACGACATAAACTCGTCTAAATTGTTTAGGTTTTGTAAATTATTTTTTGTTTTAGATGAAGTTTTCTCTAATTGTGAGTTATTTTGGTTCTGTTCAACTTCAGAATACTTCAGACACTCTCATTTTCTGAAATAACTTCTTAACAATGTGAATAAAATCTTTCAACAAAATTTATAATTTTATATTGAAATATACTATAACTTTTTTCAGTACATTCTGCATATGTAGATGAATCGAGTAAGTTTCTTTTGTTTTTGTCATTAGAAGTGTAAAATGATCTGTTGATCGTTTTTTGTGTAGATATTCATATTAGTAGGCACTTTTATGTCTTTTATTATCCTTTTTAACATAGACCCTAAGAATTAATAAGTTAATAAATAAAAAATATGTATAAGAGAAAAATATTTGTTTCATATTGTCTTTTTAAAAATTTAAAAATTACCTTGTTTCTTTGAAATAGATGTATTTTCTAATTTATTTTTTTTTTTACGGAATTATCAAACAATTGCTTCTGCTTTTTTTGCTTCTTCTCTGATACAGATAAGTTTATCACAGATAAAACATTTTTTCCTTTAAAATCTTTCTTTTCTTTTTGTCTTCAATTTTAGATTTTTCAGACGTTGAGTCAGACATTGACAAATACTATGTGTAAATATTATGTATAAGATAATGGAGAAATAAGAAGATTAAATGTTTAAAAGGAACAATATAAAGTAAAATAGACTGAAAGATTTTGATCACAAATAAGATAATGCTTTTCGATCAAAGCAGATTGATGCTTTATTAGTAAAATTTTACGTCACCTCGGTGATGAAATGGAGAACGAAATTTATAAAAAATTGATAAAAGTAATAAATTATAAAAGATTGAGATTAGCATGAGAAAAAGAGAACACATAAGTGTCGCCGTCGATCCAAGATGTCGAAATTTATCAACTTTGTAATAGCATATCGGGGTACAAAGATTCATATTATAATTGTCCTTTACAATAAAATCGTTATTTTTTTTATTCGACAGGCAAATATCTAAACAATATGTTTGCATGTCGTACGACAAATGTAATACCAACTTATAACTCGAGTTATGTTTACCTGGTTCACATGTACGTTTGCAGAACATGAGAAAAGTATCTTGAGGCATCTTGTTAACGACGGAGGAATCACGCCGAGGATGCTGCGTTTTCTCGACGAATGTGCTTCATCCTACGTCAGCGCGATCGTTAAGATCTCCATCATAACTGTGTGAAAGTGCAAGAAGCCAATGGAACTGTTTGGTACGGCACGTGAGCTGAAAAGCTGAAAGTGAGGTACGAGCAAACAATTTCATGTCTGGCGCATACGTGACGGAGCCTCCTGATACCCGGTTCACTCCTCCTGATATGCGTGAGCGTGCGCGTGGGAATTTCGGATACGATTTGATAAGGATTCATGTCGGCAAAGTTAGAGCTACTCCAAGGGCAACGAAAGCCTTCTGTATTCCGCGCGCGCGCCTGCCATCAGTCTTGATTTCAACTGGCGTCGTCGGCTTTACCTAGGCCTCCAGTATTCGAAACTCGAGAGAGACAATGTAAATCGAAATTTAATGCTTTTGAAAATATATCCCGCCTCGGCTCCGGATATCTTTTTGGATCTTTCAGCGATTAATGAAGCTTTCCACCTAGCTTTGGCGCAATTAAACACAGAGTTATATAACTACTACTAAAGTAAAATATAAAGTAACTTGTTGTTTAAAAGGACTGCTAAATTTTTCCACACTCTGAAATCTTTTATCTTTTCTAAATGATTGATAATGAATAGTCATGTATTTGACACACAAGTCTTAATTCTAGCAATGAAAGTCATACACTGTGCGATTACTGATACTCAGTGTCGATTTGAAGCTGAAACGTTGCTTAGGTTTTTTACTTCATCATCATAGTAAAGTAAAGGAAAAATATATATATTATCAAATATATAATCTTAAAACTTCTTATCGAAATATTACTTCTAGAAAGATAAAAATGTAAAAATTTGGTATTACGAAGTACTTAACATAAAATGACGACACAGCATTTTAGTTGTGTACGATTGTGTTGACTTGTGTAATAGGTGAAAAGCACGAAATCGTACATCATGTCGCTTATGTACGCTTGATATGCTGAAAAGTATCCTTTTTGACTATATAAACCTGTGTCGTGTTGTGTTGTTGGAGAGCATTGTATTAAACACTGTCGTTTTGTATCGCTTAGTTATGTTCCTTGCTGAAAAGCTTCCTAAATATCCAGGAGAACTCAATTTTTTCTTGACACTCTCATATACGAAAAAAAAAAAATACTTTTGCTGATTAAAAAACTTAGATATAGATCTGAAAATTATTTCGTTACACTATTAAAATGATTATGTAAGACAGTCAAACTGATTGCTGTAACGTTAAAACTTTTTACAATATTACTCATCATACTTTAGTTTTCTACGATTATTTTGATGGTCTAATAAAATTCTTTTCAAGTTCGCAGCGAAATTTTTAGATACTTCAGCAAAATCGTTCTTTGCGTAGAAATGACATTGGACGATAATTGCAAGTATATTATACATACATGTATACATATCTGTACATATATATATTTACAACTATTCCAGGTAAAACACAAAACTTTTAAATGAGAAGACGAACCGTACACAACAAGCGTATCGTAAATATTATTAAAGCACAAGTTTGATGCTATTTAAACATTTTTGTACGACGTCGAGTAAATATTTAATAAATGACGCTCGAGAGAGAGGCGCGCGTCTACTTAGCGCTTCAAACGCTATAGAGCATTTGTAGCACTAACATGACTGGTCTATTTGATGCTTCGGAACGCTTTCAGCAAGTCTGATTACGTCATCAATGCGTCATCGTTTGCTCCTGCAACTTTGCCGCGCGGGGCTGATCAAAGAGCGGAGTGCAGTGTATCCTTTGCATGTCTCTAAAACCGGCCGGCCCTGACCGCAGCCTTAAGTGTATGAACACACGTTTAAACGTCACGAGTCACGTGGCCTCGCTATCGGGATATAGATTATAATGTTTTGATCATTCGTTCGTTTCGTAGTGCGATGGAGTTTTATGATACGAAATGTTTGCTTTCGAGTAGTCATCGCACAATGTAATTAATGCGGTAAATAGTAATAAAAGAAAATTCGATATAAAAGAATTGATCGATTTGAGACGAAGAAGCGAACGAATATTTGCGAGGTTAGGAAGCATACGTGCTGTGTTTACAAAGTCGCATGCGTTACGTTCTACAGGTGTTGATTGATGATCGTGATTTGCATCATCGTTACTGTGATAGGATCGTTTATATGCGCGTTTCTCAAAGCTAAGATCGACGAGTGGTTCGGAGAATCAAGGTAGGCAGCATCCACGTGTCACGAGACGAATGTTTTATAGGTTAGCTTGATGATCTAAGCATAAACGTGCCTCATAAACCTGCCTCGACTGCTTAGATTTATCTTTTGAAGACTTTTCGCGTTGCTAGATATGCTTAACAAAAGCTTCTTTTTGTTCGTTTATTTAATCGTTTTCATATTCTTTCAGCATGAAGGGACAATCGAGGTTATCTTTGAAAAGAAACAATAGTAGTATACCACAAAATAAACACAGTGATCCGCGTCACAGTGATCTAATAGAAATATCAGACGATGATAGTGATGATTTATCATCGAATATATGGAAAAATACAGAGGAAAAGTATACAAATGTAAGTGGAACAACTAGCATTCTGAATAACGTGATAGATGCTTCCAAGTATTATTCGAAACATGATATATCAGATGATTTTAATAATGACGAAGATATTATTATTGATGATGTTCCTGGTAACGATACTCCTGGTAATGATACTTCTAAGAGCCAATCACTGTTTAATTGGAATAAACCAATTTTTGATCCATTGAGCATTTTTCCTGAATGTAGTACTTCATATGAATGTAGAACCTCGAGGAGAAAGATGATAGAAACACCTAACAAAAAACAAAAGCTAATGAGAAATAATTCAGATTCAAGCTACAGTGAGGATGAGTTGATAAATTTTGATTTTCCCAAGAAAGATGCTTCATCACCTCAAGTTGGACTACAACATGATATAATGATTGCTGGAACTAGAGTCAAGCTTCCTGTTAAGCCATATCCATGTCAAATAGCAGTGATGAATAGTGTGAGTATGATTATATAGTTAAGTCGATGTCATTACTTTTTTATTATAGTTTTATTAGCCATCTGTCTGCAATCTAAGTTTTTTTTTATTACAAGTGAAACTTTATTTAAATTTTCACCATAATTTTTGTTCAAATTTTACTATTAAATGACATTTGAGTTAAAAAATTATTTGTTAATGTAATAGAGATGTTGAAAAATAATGCTGAATTTTTCCACATTTTTTGAAAGTTTGAACAAAAAGTTTGAAAAATTGAAGCTTGACAAAAGAGAATCAGATTGCAGATGGAAGGAGTAAAAATACAAAGATCATATTATAAATGGATCTTTAATTATGTTGAAAATTGTGTGTGCAGCTTATTCTAGGATGTACTAAGGAGCAAAATTGTCTCTTGGAAAGCCCTACTGGCAGCGGTAAGACTCTGGCACTTCTCTGTGCAGCTTTGGCATGGCAAGAGCAGTACAGTGGTGAGTTTAGAACACGAATATTAAATGTATATCAATTAAGAATTAAAACAAAAACATTAGAATTTAGATTATCCCATTATCACAAATTATTGCGTAATTTTTCTAGTCATTATTAACAAGATTATTGCGTTATAATTAGATGATTGTGAAATGTGGATTCTTAATTACACAATAAATAAAATTAATTAGTGCACACCAAATTATGTTAAAAATTCATGTGCCCGCTTAGAGAGTTGAATGATGCATGCTCTCGCGCGATCCATCATATGATATCATTAATTTCCTACCAATCGTGCTCGTGCAGCGTTTTCCGTGGCCGCGATTATGTCTGTCCTCAAGATTTATCGAGGAGCTTCGCGAAAATCTCGTTTCGTCGTCGTGTGGCGTCTCGTGACGGTCGGTCATTAATGTCAACCGTTCTAGCGACTTTTGCTTCTCTATAACATATTCACCGTTCTCATCGGATTTTTGACTGTCGCACAAATTTGGAAAATTAAGGAGATGGAGCCATCGCGCTTGTCTTTTCTTTGCCTCGCGGTAAAGCACCATTCTTATTAAAGTTTCCACCGAAGTTTGTCGACGTTTTACTTACTTATCTCGTCAAAACTTTACCAAGTTTTTCGGATAATTTCTTAACGCGATGTTATGTGATTTGTTATGTCCGTCGGATCGTTCAATCGCAATCTTTATTTCATATTAATATTATTATTACATTTTTTTTTAATATAACAAACGATTTGAAAAATTCTATGTACTTTATAAATAAGAGATTCCGCACTAATTATATGTAGAAAATTAAGTCCCGGCGAAATGAGTTTGTTTTCATGTTCATTGTACATTTTTTGTTTATTGTTGGAGAAAAATGTATTAAATTTTAATAAATATCTGTTTAAATAATACTAGCTGAATATTTACTAAATGTAAATATATATTTATTTGATACAAAAACCATTAATTATCACATTTTTTATTAAGTAAATCTTTACTGTAAGTAAATATTAAGTTAGTACTGTTAAAAAAAAAATTTGTATTAAGATTTAATAAAAGTTTTCTCAGTGTTGCTTAATGTTTATATAACATGATTAATAAAAGATGTAATAGACAGAAAGTTCGATGATGGATAGGTCTTGAGTTATAGTAGAATTACACTACAAGTTAAAAATTATTCATTACTGAGGCTTGTATTTATTACAGTTTTCGTTTATCGCGTTATAAGCTAAGCTACAACATACATGAAAACAAATTCATTTGTCCGGATCTCAATTTTTCATAATTAGTACAAGGTTTTTTGTGGATAGACGTGTATTGAAAGAGCATTCTTGCTTTAAATGGCAGATTTATCTACTGCAATGCTTTGCGGTTAACTCGTTAATACGGCCGAAATTAAAAATTGCTTTGCAAACATTTAATTTATATGAATTTTTTTTAACGAAAAAAAGCTTATAAAAGTTAATTACGGATTGTAAATATTGCACGTTCAATTCTCACGTATAATCACCACGTTGTTGCGCCGAATGGGAGATTTTGAGTATATTTAGCTATAGGTGGAAAGAAGGCGCAGACCCTCGTTTCCACGCCAAGAAAGTCATTTCAATCGTTAGCGAATTTCTTAGCTATGATATTAATTTAAATTATTCAACCGTTTATGCTGTCGTAATAATCCTTACGATCACGGAGTCGCCGATAATTTCGACTCTGCACGCGTGCATGCAGCTAATTATTCGCGATCCGTGCAATTTCTAAACAATTAGATTTGCCTTTGCAATGCGCGGTGTCCCGTACCGTCCTCGGTCGTACCAGTCTACGAAAAACAGCGGCCGAGCATAATTGTCTTTCGTTAGTATAATGCGCCGAGAATATATTTTCGTTCAATGTCGGACGTCCGATGGTCGCTTTGTACATTATTCTATCTACCTACAGCGATAAGATATTGGCATCTACGCTTTTGAACAAATACCGCTAATAATATGACCTGTACAGCATTTTACACAAAGCAGTGCGTACAATAGAAGAAATATTAGGGGAATAGGAATAAAATAAAATAAATATTAGAAATAAAGAAGTCAAGAATAGAGATGTTAAAAAATATGATATATTATATTAGGTGTTGGAATTAATTCGTAGCGTTTTACAAGTGATGGGAAGTACTTTCATTAATGTATTTTTTAATGCTCATGTGAAATAAATAACATTCTTTCATTTAAAACGCTACGAATTAATTCCAACACCTAATACAATAATACAGTATAAATAAGCATACAAATATGTATCTTTTACTAAAAAAATATCTTGTACATTAATTGTATTTTTTTAGTATGCGTTACATTTAAGGATATATCAGGTGTATAGTCTGCAAAAGAGTTGAAATTGGAAATTTATATTTTTCATATATTCTCTAAATCTAAATTAGTAGATAGTCACTAATTATCCAATGGCATACTTGGCACTGGATAATCAGTGAAGTTCAACTAAAAAAGGAAGAATGTTTGAGCATCATATAAATACTGTATTTGCACGTTAATTTCAATCTTTCAATATCATATTCAATGAATTTATGCACTAAAACAAAGTTAATTGGATCACATAATAAAGATTAGTTACGTTAGGGATTTCATATTTTATTCACTGATTACCAGTGATGTACTTAGCATTGATATCAGTGATTATCCACTGATTCAGATTAGAGAGTAAAAATTAATATTATATGCATGAGACGAACGAGTTTGATGAAGTATCTAAAAATTTGGCTAAATACAGATCTGAAAATAATTTTATTTGGGTCATAGAAATAATTATGTAACATACACAAAGTAATTGATAAAAGTTAAAACTTTTTGCAGCCTTGTAATCAAAGCTTAAATGTTTTACATAATTATTTTGATAATCTAGCAAAATTATTTTCAAATCTTTATCTTTAGCTAAATTTTCAGATACTTTAGTAAAACTATTTTTTTCTTGTATGTGTATAACATTTTAAGGTATTTTTATTTGACAGGACAATTTTACAGCTTAAATAAAATTTTTCTCATTTTATCTTAATTATTTTTTAAAAATATGTCTACTTAATAAATAAACAAGGAAAGGGCTATGAGCCAAACTAGATATTTTATGCTATATATTAAATTTCATGTATATTGTACATATAAAAACATACGTTTCAACTTTTATCGGATCATTCTTAATGTTTAAAATAAAAATGTTAAATTACTGAATACAATATTTCGATATGAACGATAAATTAATATTCCCTATAAGTATTAATTCGACGATTTCAAACCAGCGTTAAAGAACATCTATCGGACATTAATAAAAAAACAGGATCCCCGTCTGTCATTTCAGACCATTGCATTAATCATAGGCACGATTTCAATTGGAACGAAGTAGAGATTTTAGAGAATCTTCGTATAATAAATGATTAATTTCTGTGATGGTTTACATAGAAAGACAATCACAGGGATTGAATAAACAGAGCGACATGGAATCGATATCGGATACATATCTTTCCATCTTTCAATCGTTATCCCCTCTTTCTAATGTTCCTACCCCCTCTACTCATTTTTCTCTTTCCATTTTATATATTTTTTTTCCTTTGTTCATTACCATTGTAACATTTACTCACATTACAAGTACACATTAGTCGTTCTAATGGCTTTGAATTCTCAGCAAAATTGTCAAAACATTAAATTACGTAATTGTTACATAACAACACATAATTCTACATAACAATGGACGGCCTTTTCAGGTATTTAGCT
This sequence comes from Acromyrmex echinatior, assembly GCF_024713525.1. Classification (NCBI taxonomy): domain Eukaryota; kingdom Metazoa; phylum Arthropoda; class Insecta; order Hymenoptera; family Formicidae; genus Acromyrmex; species Acromyrmex echinatior. Next base: position 15,673,771 of record NC_141855.1, read on the forward strand.
TCAATTGTTCCTATTTTTATAATTAAAATAGAATCTAGATTAGCAATAGTTAGAGCATATTAGTATAAACTCAATTTTATTATTAAAACTTACTTATTAATTATTAGATTATCTATTCACTCTTACATACAACTTGGTGCACACTGTCCAAAAGTCTGCATATATTTTATTGACCGTTGACTTGAATTACTGGCCGCCGGTTCGTTCCATTAAGTAAGAAGAACTGCGAGCGATGCGTAAGAAAGAATTAATGCTTATAGGGAATATTATATATTAATTTATCGTATTATATATTAATTTATATTGAAATATTGTATTCAGTAATTTTTCAGCGTTTTATTTTAAACATTAAGAATGGCCTGATAGAGGTTGAAACCTATGTTTTTATATGTACAATATACATGAATTAATGTATAACATAAAACACCTAGCTTGATTCATGTCCTTTTCCTTGTTTATTTATTAATTTGTTTAAATTTATGAGCCTTAGTATATTATTTGAAGTATTGTTATTATTTCTTATGTTATTATTTCTTATTGAAATAATTTTTTATCTAGATTCTAAATCACTGCTAAACAGATGCTAAGTAGTACTTTTGCATATTTTTTAATATTACTTTCAAATACATTATAGAGGAATCTGTAATTTTTTCATATTTTTTCCATTTTGTTAAAAAAATACATACAATATGTTTTTAATTTCTATTCCTAATTTTTTTTCCTAATATTTAATATTTACTCCTATTTTTCTAATATGTCTTTTATTGTGCGTAAGGCCTAACTTTATGGCACTATAATATATAGAGTCTTGGAGCTTGAGTTTGTAAAAAATTTTATGACGTAGCGAATCAAAATATGACATGTTGTAGATTTTTATATTGTACACGTTATTTAAGGTGATATTCCTCGTAACACATACAATTGCAAGTCTAATGAAATCGTTTCGCTGAAACATAGTTTTCTTGACCTTAACCTCACCTTATCTAATGGAGTCGTATTGTCGTTAATGAGATCTATTACTCATCAACGATCCATGTCACTATTTATTCCGTTGGAAATATACGCATTTCGGTGACTATAGTCTTCAAAGTTTTCTCCGAGATAGGAACTAATTTCGTTTGTAAACTCCGTAGTTTATTGTATATACAATGCTATCTTAATATGGCATATCGCGTTCCTTGTAGGCGAATGTCGACCGATCGAGAGACAATTGTGTCGCGACTTATGAAGTCAAAGTTATATATTTTCCAAATTTATTCGTTTATTTAAATCGGAATTGTTTTCAGATAGCGACACGCTTTTAGCAAAATATTTTCTGTCTTTATATTACGTAATTACGCGATTGGATTTCGTGAAAGGTTAGCCAAATTTACCTGTATACTCCGATGCCAAGCTATGTTTCGATCATTTATAACATCAGCTAAAGTGCATATCGCGACAATGAGGTTGGAACGTATTCGACGATCGCGTGCCATTTCGAGGTACACGAGCGACGAATTAAATGTTCCGCGATGTTAACGTCAAATTTGCGTGAGCAACGTCAGAGTCCGCGAGGACGACGTAGGACGGACAGAACGTCTCCAGGAATACCGGGAAGGACAGCACGAACCGTCGTCGCCTTCCGGAATTATGGACGCGTCCTCCCCCCCCGAGTCTCGTCCTCGTGACGTCGCGTCACAAATCGAAAATTACCAGGCACGCAAAGGTTCTTTTTCTTTAACAATGCTTTTACCAAGAGACGATCAAAGCAGTTCCAGTATTCAAGAATTCCCTCGTTGAACATATCATCGCTTCTTATTGTCGTTGACAACGTTACGTGCATATTATGCAGGACAATGGCATCGAATGACATAGAATTGAAATCAATTTATTTTACTATGATAAACAGCAAGTAGATGAATATATACTGTAGACGAAGAAAGAAGGTAGAAAGTATAGATTTTGAACACTTGTGATTTTAATTTATTTTCTATAATGTTGCGAGAATTTAGATCGTAATTTCTGTATTTCTAAAGGGAAATAAATTTCTCATTTTTAAATAAAAATATAATGGCACTTTATGCGTTGCGTTAAATGAAATTTATGTATCTTGGCAATATAACGTAGGCAATTAGCTGTCATTTACGATTTGTTCTGATTGTTAGTCCGTAGATACGCATCCCTAATTAGGCAAATCAGGATGGAGCGACTCGATGGGAATTAGTCATGATAGCGATTTTCGTATACATGTAGAAGAAATACATGCGTAGGTGTGTCGCTTTGCACGACATCCTGCTTTTCCCAGTTATAATTTGCTTTATGCTTTAAACCTGGCGCTGTCACGCTCTGCCGGAGGTCGAGTGGTACTGCTAGCCGCCAAACTGTAAACTTAGCTCGTTGGAGAGCCGCATAAATTAGGTCCTCGAAAGGGAATAGAGAATTTTCTAACGTCGCGGTTTAATCGATACCGCCGTTGCCGTTGGCTCGCCGGAGATTCGTTTCGATATTTACGTTAGCTTTCTTTCAAAAATGCAATTAATCCATTTGGAGACGTAATCAAAATCGAATAGACGTTTAATCTGCAGCGCGATTCAACAGAGAAAAGAAATATTTCATTTTTAAGCTTAAGGGAAATAGAAAGAAAAGACAACATATGTATGAACTTGGAATATATATGTACATATATATACATACACGTTTCGTTGCAAGAGGGAGAGGTGTTGATAGAAGGAAAATGCGAAACTTGAGGATTCAGCGGCCACTTTGTTTGGCGGGCTCGCGAGTCGCATGTTTTACATGCCATCCATAGCACCCGATTAGTTTGACGTAACATTTACTGGAGAATTCGAAAAACTTAAATCGTTTGTAGAACGGAGGAGCGTGATGCACCGTGTAGTTGGTAGGAGGAAAAGGAACATCGAGAGGGTTGGACAAATAAATTTCGAAAGTTTATCGCGAAATCGCATGCCGGCTAATGTCACTTTATTACCAGCAGAAGACGACGTGGAGACAGGCTCGCCTCTATCCGAGGGAGGGTTCAGAGAGGAGGCCACGGGAAGGATAAGTTCGAAATAACCAGCAGCGACGAGACCCATTGTGCGGCAGGAAACTTGGGAAGTCATAATAATTATCGGCGAACGCGGAATTATATATTGTGTCCCCGTGGCAACCTGTCGTCGTCGTCGTTGTCGTCGTCATCATCGTTGTCTTCGTCGTCGTCGCCGCGAATTGTCTTTGCGCCTCAGCATGCAACTTCAACGGAATATGCAGCTACATGCCCTGTGACGTCCTGACATTAATAATGCGTTGGGGATCCGCCTTTTATGCTGAAGGTACCAACCGTGGTACCATCGCCGAGAACTCTTCCCAGAAGGAGCTCGCTGATCGTGCTCTTTCGCTCTTGCACGATCAGCCTTCTCGTGTTTTCTTCTGGGTATCTAGATGGCTTTTAAAGAGGGTAGCTGTCGTTTAATAATGTATTGGTTTAACATAAATTTTTTTCTTAATTACGTAATTATCAGAAATACATAATATAAATTTTACTCTATCTAACAATAACGATTAATAATCATGTGAGCAATTTTACAGCGATATGAACTTAATTCGATATAGTGTAATTTTTTATTTTTGGATGTTTCTCTCTCTCTCTCTCTCTTTCTCTCTCGTATCTCTTGGATGTCTATTGAGGTGTAAAATAGTGACACCTCATCTGGGTAAAAATAACCTTTTGAATTTGATTCTAAAATTTAGTGTCGAAACTCTCTACCGTTCACTTTTTTATACGTTTCTTCGCGACTCGCGAGATATGCGAGAGAAGGAAAGGGGATTGGAAAGGGAAAGATAGAAAGCTGGAACGGTAGTCCTGGAATGGTGCAGGGCTACCCGCAGAGCACGTTACTTGCTGTGGCAGCTTCGCGAGCAAAAGACAAAGGAGGGCCCACGCTTTCATCCGTGCCGACATTAAGGTACCTACTGTATATGCCCTTTCGGGACACAATAAGGTCCGCATGCGGGTCCAACGGATCTCACGTCTCTCGCGTACACGTATACCCTTCTCACAATGAGAGTCTCCTACTTTCTCCCTTCCTCCCTACGCCTTTTTTTTTTAAATCCCTTCGTTGGAGTCTTTTTCCTTCGATGGCTATGCACTTCGGCCCCGAATTCCAGGGTAAAGGATTATCGAAGCGCCAACGCGCGCGCGGCTAAGATATTCGACAAGTCGTAAAACATTCGGTGTGTTATCCATGAGCGATAATAAACCCGCGGCGTTCGGCGAAATTGATTCCGCGGCTAATGAGTCTCGGTTATTTACGAACTATCGCGATGACAGTTTGGTCGAATCGAAGAACTGGTACGGAAGGTACCGTTTTTGTTTTTTTTTTCTTTTTCGCAAAAAAAAAGTTTGTCTCATTGGCTGATTTATCGCTTGATTAATGCTTGAAATGCTTCAAAGCTTCGCGAGTGATGGCATAAAGCTTCATGAGGGATGACAAAATTCTGACATGAAGAAAGCGTTTCTTGTATATGTGTATCTAGGATTGACCTCAGACAAAAATATAGTTGTACCGATAATAGGATACTTGGAAGCGAAAGGTCCGCGGACAGGTCTCGCTGATTCCAAATGGTCCCCGAGTAAGCGAATAAGATAAGGACCCCCCGAAGGAATACGGCGTGCGCCGTCGATTCTTAACCAGTCCTGAACCTCTCTCTCGGGTGGTCCATGGTGTCCCTTTTCCCCTCCGCGCTCTTTCTTTTATATTGGCCCCCTTTCTTCCTTCTCTTGCGTCGTCTCTTCTGTATCCCGCTTCTGCTGCGGCTCGTTCCGCGACAACGGTGTTCCCAGTTGCTTCCGGTCACATCTCACGTTTTCGCGCGGCTACCAATCGATTTTAGAAAATTACTTTGCGCGAATGCCGCATTATCGATCGCAATGAAGAAAAAATTAAGTTGGTATTGCAGAACAATTAAATTATTCATATCATTCAGCAAGTTTATCATAATTAATCGCGAGTTTTTGAATGAATTGAAAAATTACGAAGAAGGCTTACAACTTTTAAATTTAATTCAGTAGCGAGGAGTTCGCGATCGAATAGTCGCGATTGTACGGTCGTTCGATCGGCGGTTGGTCGATAGAAGTCACGACGATTCACCTCCTTCCGAGAAAGGATCCGCGATTCAAAAAGTGCCGCCCTTGCGAATTCCAAACGACCCGCGATCTTACATAATTTCACATGCTCGGCAAGACTGCCCGGCGTCCTGGAATCGTCCCTTTCAGAATTTCCAGGATCCCGCTAACGATTCCGAATATTCCGACTGCAGAATAGACGATCTTGAACTCTTCGGTTCTCGGCTTTCAGAATTTCATCCACTTATTCAGTTTTCTAACGTGCAAATTGGGACAGGCTAGGAAAAACATCTCTTAACTTATTTCTTTAGTATATTATCTTACATTTATTGTTTCTTTTTAACTTATGTATTTAACTATGAGGCTAATTTGATTTTTTTCACAATTCTTCCAATTTATAACCCTCAATTTGGATTCTTTGGTACTTGATTCTTAAACCATCCTAACATGTTACACTTTTTTGTGTATAATGTTATAAATATTAAATAACTTAAATTTTATAACTTAAATTTATTATACACAAACACTTTTTGAGGTTCTTTCCTAATATTAATATAGATAATTAAAAAACGTGCGAAAATAAATTATGTTGGTCTCTTAACGCCAAGATAATTTAAAGCGAGCGTGAACTCGCGAAACATGTTCGTTGAACGAATTCGGCCGCGCATTCCCCAATGTAATTCACGTGGAATCGATTGTGTAGAACTTCGGTATGGGTGCTTTTCGTTCGGGCGGAAATGTTTCTCACAGGTAAATCGCGGGCGCCAGGCGCCTCCGGGCGTGTCGGAAATCGCTCGCCACCGTTTCACCAATCGACGCCAACATTCTTGTTGTCGTCTCTTAAATAATGTCTAGTCGATTTGCCGTTTTTTTTCTTTTTATCACAACACACACGATTTAATTGAGTAAAATTAATAATAATTAATAAAATAGTCCAGAAATGATAATGATCGGCCATGCATTTTGAGTTAAAACGAATCGTATCTTTCATATTCAAGTTTTTTAATGTGTTTCTTGTTATTGGGGAAAAAAATTCAATATGTTTAGTACGTGAAAAAAAAAACGGTTTGAAGTATCTAAAATTCTAGTTAGATACAGATCTAAAAATAATTTTATGATCATCAGAATAATTATGTAGAATGCTCAAGCATGATGATAATACATTAAAAGCTTTTGACATTCTAATAACTAACAACTGCTTCAAGAGGAGCCATCTAAAAGGAGAAACATAAGTAAAAATAAGCTTAAAAAGCGCATATATTCTTTCTTAAAAATATTCTATAATATATAGAATTATTTTGATGAACCAGTAAAATTATTTTCAAATTTGGATCCAGCTAAAATTTTAAATGCTTTAATAAAACTATTTTTTTTTAAATGTACGTATATATTGAAAATGCTCTACATATATTGTATATCATATATGTTAATTTTATAACTATTTGAGTTCTGTATTAAGAGCAGACCACTCTATCTATAATATATACAATTTCGATATCCGACATTCATCACGTCCTTTCATTATCAATACTTCCCTCTTCTCATCGCATAAACATATACATAGAAACAGAGAATGCGGCAGTAGAATGAAATGTAGGTGGAATAGGGGGCGAAGGAGTAGGAGAAGGTAAGACAGGAAAGAAAGGTACACTCACGAACGCTTAGTTAAGTGCAGAAACTTCTTCTGTGCATTCTATACTGCCGTGCACTTCTCTAGCCTGGGTATACAAATTTATAGCGTGCATACGCACAATATGCGTGCACATGGCGTTAAACAAAAGCCGTCTGTGTGTGAACGTACGTGTACCGATCATGAATATGTATGGGTCTTTTTGCGGAAGATATGTGCGTGTCCTTTTTGCCCTGCGCAACTCGTGTGTGCGTGCGAGATCAAAGGATGCCGCCCACCTCCCGTTCTCTCTTCATCCCCCTCCTCTGTCGCACGTGCATTTTCCCTCCCTCTTTTTATTTCTTTTTCTTCCCCCCTCTCCCTCTCTCTCTCTCTCTCGTTTATTCCTTTTTTCTTGTCTCTCTTTATTTCTGCATACGTGGATTACGCGACCATGTCTCATACCTCATCGCCTTCTCTTTTCTTACAGCGACTGCGTAACGTTTATCAGCGGATGCGACAGAGCCGCTATATTAATAACGTATTTTTTGGAATGTTATGCACAATACGATTTTGTGATTGAACACCATCATTCAAATGGGCGTAATATACATTAGTATAAATAAATAGAAGAAAATATTTTGTTAAGAACTTTTACGATTAATTTTTTGTGTTGAAGAAAATATTTATGTTTCCTAATTTATTTTACAAAAAGAATGAACTTTCAATCTAAATAGTTTTTATGACAAATGCAAAGCTGCGACAATTTTCGTTCGTGATAGAAATATTACATTGCGTGCATGTTACATAATTTTTATTTAACTGAATATGCGGAGAGTTACTAACTTTAGTTACTAAATTTAGCTACTAATTTTTTTTTTATTTCACGACTCTCGGAAAAATTAAATCAAAACTGACTTTTAACAATATTAATTTCATGGCAATTCCGGTTCGCACGGTCTTCACTCATGCTCGGGGGCGATTTTTTTTGTCAACGACGCATCAACCGACGCGTAAAATTGTATATAAACGAGGTGAGAGTATTCCCGGCGAAGCGTTTAGGCAAAAAGGTCGGATTTATTGAAGCCTGAAGCGGAAGTCCGAAGGCGGTGTTCGAATCGGCCACGGCTTAAATGAGTACCGAGAAAGCATTCAGCCAATAATGCGCCCACAGCGCAAAGAATTCCTCGTTGCGCGCGCGTCAGACAGGCCGGGAAGGAAGTGAATGCTAATTAATGACTCTTAATTCTCTTAATTGGTCGTTACAAACGCCGCCGATCGCGTCGTGCACACTGAGTTGACTGGGCCCGTAGCTACTTCTCGATTGTTGTAAACTCCCTTGGAATAATCGAGCCTCTGTTTCCCACAGCGCGCGTCTTTGCGAGCATCTTGGCGAAGTAAACTCGACCCATCCGGTATGTGATTAATTGCGAAAAAAAGGGCGACGATCTCCAATTGGTATCAGCGAGGAGAGTGATGGACTTCGTGGCTCCATCTGCGAACAAATGCCGGAAATATCTAAGGCACGAGATAGCCGAGACGCAAACCCGGCATACCGGGTGGATTGCGAAAAATAAGTGGAAAAAGTAATCATATGAAAGAAGAAAAAGCATTTTTTTCTTATTCATTATACTAAACATTTTTAAATGATATTCATTTATGATATTTATTGTTGATTTTTTTTGTTACATTTTTTTTATTTCTAATTTGACACTTTTTATCTTTAATGAGCTGTGAAATCAATTTTTTTTGTTTTACAACTCAAAGTTGATAACTAGCAGCTTGTTTTTTTTATTTTTCTACATATTTACTACATACTAAGAAAGGAACACAGTGATGAAGCGAAATATATTTGTGATCTTTTTATTAGACAGAATAATGAATATCACTTACGATTGAATGACAATGCCTCTCTTTCTTCTCTCTTGTATTTATTTTATCTTTCATCTTTCTCCACTTGTCGCAGAATTCATTAACGAACTGCCGTCGTGTCTTTAAAAACTTCTGTCGTTCTTCATTATTCATCGGTGATGATATTCATCATCAAAGAGTCCTCTTACTCGTCAAAGAGTTTCATTCTGTAATTCTACATATCGAAACGAAATTATTGCACGCATTTCCATATTGCATGAGACAAACAGGAATATGTTTTTTTATTATACTGCATATAAAATTCTTTATGAATTAAATATTAAAGTATTAAGAAATATATTATAATATATAGCATATATGATAATTCTAAGATTTTCTTATTTGAAATTATTTATGTATAATTGTGAGTAGTCATTTTTATTACATAAATATGATTGTGAGAATAGTTTATAGAAAAACAGCTATTATTGTAACTTTATAATAAACAGGAAAAAAACCTGCAAAGTTATTTCGAGCAATTTCCAAAATATTTCAAATTAATTATGTTATTATTGTATATTCAAACCATGCGATGATACAGAAATAAAAATAAAGAAAATATAGATGAAACACAACAGCGATAATACGATCACGATATGTAAATGGCTATGCTATCGTTCGTTATATAACGAAAATGTTCGTAATGTAACACCGTGGATGGATTTTCATCCAGGCGTAACGAGATAAGAGACCGAAGTGACTTCTCGTCGTGGGCGTAAATGTGACTCTTGCAGAAGGAGATATCAGGACGACGATGATGACGATGTCGTCGACGATGTGAAATTAAAAATGCGCATGGAAGCGAATGGGTGGAGAAAGGAGGTGAGAGTGGAATGAAGCGGGTTTGGGTTTCCGTGCCCGAGCTTCCATTCGCGGGCTCGCGATATTCCCGACGATGCCGACGAGGAAAACAATGCCAGGAATCTGCGCCAATGCGCTCTTGAGCGGCATTTCATCGACGACGACGACGACGATGACAACGATGAGGACTTCCTTGTGAGGCTTATGTCACTTCCCCTTATCTCTTGGCTCCATCGAGTCGGTATCCGTTCACCGCTGGTGCATTCATTAAATTTTTATCGAGCAGAATTTTCCAAATTTTACCAAATTTTCATTCATTTATTTCTTTATGCAGATGCAAACGCTTTATAAGCTTTTACAACATTTGAAATATTTTATTGTGATAGCTAATTATTGGAGGAAATATTTTAATTTATTATATTTTTTTCTAACGATTAAATCTTGCTATTATGAAAGATATACATTAAGTATTTTTAACTCTTCTTTCTTTTTAATTTTTTAACTCTTCTATCAATGCACGAGTACTCAATAGATATCTATATTATCAAATTTTGTTATGACGTCTTAAACCTCATTCTTCGAACAACGAAGAACAATTTTGCATAATTTTTATCTTGTTTTTACTTTTACATTTTAATAAAAACCTTTAACGTGTTAGTTAAATGGAAAATTATGCATTGACAAAAACATTATAAATATCTAGAGAGTTAAAAGTATACGTAAGATATACTTGTATGTGCGCGCGCGCGTGTGTATGTGTGTGTAAACGTATAAAATTAATTTTCAAAGCGTACAAATTTTTGAACATGATGACGGCGTTAATGTAAGTAAGCAAAGTCGAAAAGTAATACAAACAACTATTAAAAAAAAAAAACGTTCGTAATTGCGGAATAATATTTTTTTGACGGCTTTTTTTTAAATAAATGTTGTTTGTATTACTTTTCTGTCGACTTCGCTGCTTTTTGACTCCTCTTTTCTCCCTTCGACGGTTCTTCGTTCTCTGACACTTTATGTGCGCATATTCCCTCTCCCCTGTCGCATAGAAATGTAAGTCGAGTGTATACGCATACGGTGATGCGATTTATATGTACCGCCCGACGAAACCACCCCGCGTCACGGCTCTAATTAACCGATTCTCATTACGTAGTCGCGTTATACGAGAGAGGCTGCATTTAATGAGACCACCAGTACGTCGTATGGCTTTCCTTCTTCCTCCCATCCTCCTTCCTCCAACTATCTTCATCCCTCTCGTCATCTCCGCGCATCGCTCTCTATCCCACCCTCTCTCTCTTTCTCGCAGTCCACATCTCATCTGGTCGCCGCGCTATGTCGCGACGAGACGATCGGCTTCCGTCGTGGGTGGTGGATTTTTTAGATGAGAGGAAGCAGCGGACCAATGCGGGAGAAACGCGTGCCTCCGCGACGGAGAGGAGAATTTATCGCGAGAACGGGTATCGATCTCGCGCGAGTTGGAGCGAGTCCTCTATCGAGACGCCCGCGCCAGCCGTATTATGTGCCGTCAATTGTGCGGATCGTAAGTTTTTCATAAGCCGATTTTAGCGAATGTTAATACGCGCAATCGCAATCTCTTAATACATGATATATCGCAATCATCACAAGCATGTTTTTCCATTTTGCGCTTAATTTACTGTACTAAATAATTAACGGTAGCTAAATGCAATATCGTGAGAGTTCCCGGAACTTTTACTGCCGTTAACGTGGCTGTGTCGTATTTTGCAAAACCGTTTTGCCGCTTTTCCTTTTTGCTTCATGATTTTTCATTCTTCAACTTTTATTCGCGGCAAAGCGGAATTGTGAAGAGCGATACGTAATTTACAACATGAATAATTAACATATCTTCACGCGATGTAAGATGCTAACGATCAATGGTGTTGCAATTACGTCGTATAATCGCACAGAATGAAAAATGCCATTAATCTAATTTTATAAAATAATATAAGAAATTATCTCTATACCGTTATATAAGATTTTATTATTTCTTATGCGATTTTATACAACTAAATATCCGATAAGTAATAAAGACGCAATACAATAAAGTTACAATAAAAATATCACGGGCATAAAGAATTGAAATTAATATTTTGTAATTTTGAAACATCACATTTTAATATCAAGTAAATGATTGCCTTTATTCGAATGTCGCGTATTTGACGAAACCTATCGAGCGACATAACGTTGGATCGGCGCGCAGTCGGCGATCCTATTCATCGCCGCTTTCCGTCGCCGATAGCGGAGGTCCAGGAAGAGGCTGCGCGCTCTCGTGGCAATCGGTTTCTCGGGGACACGGTATTCGGATTCGACTTCGCGTTCTTTGTCGAGGAGGTGGATGGTCTCCATCGCACACAAAGTGCCCATGTACATTGTACTCCTATCCAGGAGGATTCTGAATTCCCATTGGGCGAAAACCGTCACAGGCACCACGCCCATCGGACCTTCTATAGAGGCTCACCTATACCCATGAGTCTTCGAAGAGATTCTCTCTCTCTCTCTCTCTCTCTCTCTCTCTCTCTCTCTCTCTCTCGTTCTCTTTCTCCCTTCCTGCTTCTCTATATCTATCTCTCTTTCTCTTCCTCTTTCTATCTCCTTCCTCCTATCCCCCTCTCCCTCTTTCTCTCTTCTTTGCTCCATGTTTCTCGTCGTTCTGAAGAGACGAAGCTTCTGTGTGCTTCCGTCAGTGTATGCACACGTGCGTGTCGACAGACACGCGCCGCGAGAGAGAATCCGCGCGCATCATGGATATACATGCACGATTCGCTGCACTTTGACTCTCTTTCTCTCTCTTTTCCTCTTTCTCTTTACCTTTCCATGCAGTTTTCTCCCCTCCTTTGACTTGCACACTTGTTCTTGCCGCTTCACTACGATTTTCTATTCGCTTCTGTTTTCTGAAGAAGAGAAAGGTAGAAATACGAGGAGAAATAGAGGTAAAGAAAAAGTGAGAAAGAGAGAGAAGTGGAAGAAAGGAGTAATGCTCGAAGAAGAGGGTGAGTTTACCTAACGGAGGGTACTACTTGCTCGCACTACCCTTCGAGAAAGACGAAGGGAAGCACAAGAAAGAGTCGACAGAGTAGAAAGCACTATTAGCAAGGACTCCGATCTGTACTCGGCAGATTTCTCGAAAACAATTTATTCCTTTGTCGTTTGTAATCCGGGATAAAGGATCTTGAGATAACGAGGCCTCCTGCGCACGCGTCGCTTATACACGCGCCATGCAAAACATGAAATATGCGAGAAACCGTCATTAAGAATCGGTGCGGCTTATGAAATCGTTAGATTGCGTCAATGAACGCAGATGGAAGGATCAGAGATGCTCCTCATCTGAATATTTCGAAAGAATATTGTTCAGAAAATTAACTCGGAGAATATTGATAAAGGATTGTGCTAAGACAAGAACAGTTTTGCGGGTTAAAATGAGTGTGACAAAATATTGTATTTATTTAAGGAATGAAAAATGTTTATGTAATGTAGCTCAAGCCTTTTTGTGCTAACAAAAAATATGGAAATACGTAAAATATTTATATAGCAAAATATAAAAATTGAAGAAATAATAAGATGTATCTAAATGAATTTAATTATTATGCTCGTGTTTTGAAAAAAAATTTGATTGAGTATCGTGATTAAATGTAGTTTTCAATATTGTGTATCATAATTTATTATACTATATATAAATTATATTAATTAAATTATGCAATCGTAGGTTGTTTAAAGCCTTTGTTGATTTTATCTTAAAGATAAAATAATTTTTTTTAATTTAACGAATTTTTTGTAGTCAAGTTATTTGAGTGCATGAGAAAAAAATGAAATTACTTTTTTCTTTTACATTCAGAAAAAATACTGTTGATTCAATTAAAGTCTATATTACGAGCTGCCACTAACATAAGTGATTAATTCATATATATATATATTTTTATTGACATAAAGACCTTGATTATTGAAATAATAATTTATGCCTTTATATCAATAAAAATATACATGAATTAATCATTTTAAATAGCATAACTAATTGTGCTTATCACGATCTGTGCAGTTACCGTATTATTTTCTAAGAAATTGATATGTATTTTTAAAACTGTAATATGTGGTATCAAAGCTAAAAATTCAGGAACAAATCGTAAACGGGTAATTAAAAGTCATTGATTAATAGTTGGGAGATTGAATACGTACTCATATTCGAAGTTGTTGCATTTAGAGATTTTTACACGGTAATATTCAACGCGGAGTTTCCGCGCAAGTCGCGTCGCACAACTCTCTCAATTTGCTCCCGCGGGAAAAGTTCCGCGCGAATTCATTTCGCCGACTTATTTTCCCGCGGGAGTCGCTACGGGAAGTAGTCGTGGCCTATGATCTCGATGGAAAATCTGGGCGAGCAAAAAGTCTCATGGGATAGATATAGATACACGGATCCTGCAGCATATATGCGCGTGGCAAAAGGGGGACGGCATAAATCCGGCGACCAAGCCATCGTGTAATATCGCTTCTAATTCATTTAATTAAATATACGCGCTAGAGAGAGATAGAAAGTCTAAGTACCGATCCGGTAGGACTATACACTTCGCGAGTCGTAAAATCATAATGTGGAAACGTTGAGCTGCGCGTGTCTGGGAAAGGAAATAATTCAGGCACATTCGATCGTTCGGAAAGGTCGCTCTTGTATTTGTCAATGTTCTGTCTCTAAAAGAACCTCAAGTTTTGTATTTAAGCAAATCGCAGTTGCAACATTTTCCCTATTATTTAAGGAATTAAAATTTAGTGAAATTGGGGTTAATCTCTCTCTCTTTCTCGAATTTATGAGAGAATAAGGGCTATATTATTATTAAAATTCTACTAAAATTAAAAATTTTAATAAATGCAATTTCATTATTGCAGTTTGAAATAGAAATTTACATGACCGTCTACGAAGCGAATATAGGATATTCAGAATACTCTTCGTTTTATTAATGAAAAACTGTCGCAATTTCTAGAACATCCAAAAAGCATGCATTGAACATAGAATTGAAATCGATTTGTTTGATCTCTAAAAAATTTCAAGTTTTGAATTTAAACAAGTTGTAGCTACGACAACTTTTTTCCTTATTATTTAAGGAATTGAAATTTGAAGGCATTATTAATTTGGAGTTTGTGAGAGAGTAAAGAATACATTACTTTTTGGAAATTTCACCATGATTAAAAACTTTAACAAATATAATTTTATTATTATAGTTTAAGATAATAATTTAGATCTTTTTTATGAATCTTTACGAAACGGATATGGAGGGATTCTATATATATATATATATATATTCTTCATTCTGTCCATGGAAAACTGTCGCAATCTTTAGGATTTTCAAAAGCGTGCTTCGTATACAGATCAAAATCGTTTCGATCGAAATCGGATCCCAAGAGAAACAAGCGAACCGGGTGGCCCCTCTCATTTCGGGATGTTTCTCGCTACTTTTCTACGATTGAATTTCCGATTCACGTAAATCCTATCGCCATCGTGAGATCTCTTCACTGCCGACAATACATTGGAATAAAGAAGTCGGTAAGAGGAGCGTTCTCTCGCGGTTCGGTTTATCCCTGGTGATCTGGAGCGAAGGATGTTGTGCCTCACGAATTTCACATTTCGCCCCTTCTCACCCCGTAACCTCGACTATCTCGTACGCGAAGCAGCCCCCGGGTCAGGTCCTGTTCGAGTGTTTACGCAATAGACGCTTTTGTCCATCGAGCGATGAGCATCATTGTCTGTCCATCTGTCTGTCTGTTTACCGAATAGATATCTGCGAGAGTGGCAGGATAGAAGACCCTGTTCTCTCATCCTCCTTCCCTCTCATCTCTCCGTCTCTCCGTCTTTCTCTCTCTCTCTCTTCCCCGTCGGCGGCCTCTCCAAACTCGAAGATGTACTTTTGTGCCTTTATGAGAGAAGCTCGCCCGAGCCTCGTTCCCTCTTTTGTTCTTTGTCCGCTGCGGAGGTTTTCGTTTCCACGGTAAGAAGAACGTGAGGAGGGAAGGACGGAGGTTCCCGGCAGGATTTTGCAGGACCTTTTCATCTATATCTTCCCGATTCTCTCTCTCCCGCCACTCCCATTCTCGCTTTTACTCCTCCGGAGAGGGTTTTCGATTTCTCGGGATGCACCCTTCGCTCTTCAAGAACTACTCTCCAAGACAGGTTACCTACTGGTTCCTTTTAGAAACGACGAGGACGTGTACAAGCGAACTCCAAAATCGATCTCGAGACTCTGGCTGTTAAAGCTAAAGCTTGTTTCTAATTGGATGGACGCGTCGCTTGCCAAGTACCGTCGAGGTCGCGAGGGCATTGCAAGGCGAGCCTATTCCTCATAGGGTTTGAGTTTGAAGTACGCAAACGTAACGATGAGTGCTGATTCAGATTTACTCATTATTTCAGTTATTCTTCTCATGGATATAAAGAGCCAACTTTTGTATTATTCACGGTGATTTACATAAAGTTTTATTGATGCGTAGTTTTGTGTCTAGATCGTTATTGTTCGATATTAATATTAAGCATTTATTCATGTATAAAGAAAAATGAGAAAATACGTAAATCATCTTCCAGGTTTATGATGTCTATGTATATATTACGTATATATATAATTTTACAATTATGGATTATCTCTGGTATTTTGCGGATTATTATTTGCAATCGGGAGAAAATAGTTGGATTGTTGATTGTGAAAATGAAAACAGTTCGCACCGCTGTGTTAACAATGAAAATAAATCGCATGCAATGTCTGTTTGCGAAAACCCAGTTGCCAGATTTATCTGTCAACAAATTGTATTTAAACTGTCGACCGCCCGTCACGCTCACCCCTATATTACATATATTTTCAACGCGAAGACTGCTTTCATTGATTTCGACAATAGACCGAACGAGAGAGTATTAAAATCATCAGCCATCCATAGATGGAAAGGGTTTTAATATTTTTTTATATAATATTGCTATTGCATACGTAGGTATAATATGTAAAGTCTTTTAAACATATTTACTTTTGTCGTCTGTGGATTTTTTACGTATAATGTACATGAAATCAGTTAAGTCTCTCAAGAGCTATTCGAAGATTTTTTTATTCTTGACTTAAAATGAAAAAGGATATCCAACAGCAGCGCGTTTAACGCGTTCAAGAGCGAAATGTCGTTCGGGCGCCATTACAGTGGCCATATTTACCCTGATCGTCAGCCTCGTAGGGGGTCTGTATACTGGTGGTGTCCATACCCACCACATAAGTGGCGTACAGACTCTATCAAAAGTACATAATGTACGAGTACTGCCATTACAGCATATATATTTGCTATCGAGATGTATTTATTGCAGAACCTGATAGCAAAATTTATATGCTTTGCATTGTCCATATTATTGATATCATTCAATAATTTTTAAAAAATATTGCATTTTATCTGATATACTCTTTCTAACCAGGACTAATTTAATAGTAATTACTACAAACTTAATTATTATAATTTTAATCTTTAAGATAGGATTAGAACATTCCAAACAAATTTTATCTTTATAGTTATTTTTTAATGATATGTATAGACTCTTAAATTTTTACATTATTTATATATCCTACTTATGAGTTAAGGGAATATAAAAATGATGAATTTTAAGATTTTTGAGGAATATTTTTTATTTTTCCTTTTCTAGAACAAGATTTTTAAGATAACTATACGTGAAATACTATAGTCGCTTACTTACTTAAAGGTTAAATATTTTTCTAGACATTTCTTCTCTCTCTCTCTCTCTCTCTCTCTCTCTCTCTCTCTCTCTCTCTCTCTTTAGTAGACGTGAATTGTTTTTGCGAGTGTTAAGATTGGTGCATAAGGAATTCACTTAGAAAATGGATTTGATAAAATGTTAACGTAGGTTAACACTTTTCATGTAATTACATTTTATTTGATGAACATGTTTAATGTAATTTATTGAATCAATCGTAGAATGGTGATATCATCGATACTCGAAGAAGACCGTCACTCGAATAAAAATTCTTCTCTTGCTCTTGTGATGTTTTTCCTCTTTCTCGCCTTGAATTTTTTTTTTTTTTAAGAAGGCAAACCGAAGATAGAAAATCTTTTTTTCACCCGACTCCTACGCTTCGGACATGACTTAAGAAAAGATGCGAGGAATCTCTTTTTGCAGTTATTATTGAAGCAGTCTACATCTAATAAATCACTGCTAATAAGCCATGTTTTCTCGCTCCTTTCTTTTCATATTTCATCTTTTTTTTTTCTTATGGATATAAACATGAGCGAAGAAAACAAACGGCTGTTCTTGCATTATTGTGATAAAGCTACGTGTTATATGCTACAGTAGTATAAATAGGCCGTTAGCGAATGATGAAGACGTGAATGAAAATTGTCCGAAGGATAGGCACAATCGCGATATTGCCGGGCACAAATTTATCGCGATGAAGGAAGTAGAACGTCAAGAAATACACGTCAAAAGAGTGCCTGCTTTGAAGCTTTTATACTCTTCTTTATTTAATGATTAAACTTTATAAAGATAAAATAAAAATTACAATCATTATGGAGAGAATAATTTAGAAAAAGAAAGTGCCAAGAATCGAGCAAATAGAACTTAACTCTCAATTACGTGAGTGAGTCATTTGGATTTGAGTGAACATTTTAGTCGATCTCTATTTTTTTTTTGTACGGTTAATAATGCAGAGTTGAAGTGAGGGGATAAAAAAAACTTGGAAAAACTTGGAATCTTTCTGTGTCGATCACCGCAATGCAATTGTTTTGTTGTCTTGACGCTAATTGTAATGCAATAAAAGTTTGGCTTGGGTAACTTGGACCTGTCAAATGTAAATTCGATAGATGTTTGCTGAAAGTGAAAATTCGTTGTCGTAAGTTCCTATTTATTAATTTAAGTATATGTGTTATTTTCTTACATAATTAATACATATATTCATTATCAAAAAAAGGCATTTTTAAGAGAGAGGCGTCTTGGTGAAACGGTCGCTCTATTTTCTCGGAGTTATAAAATCGTGAATAAATAATGTCGAAATCATTATATATTTAATTTAAAATATTTTCATTGCATTTTTTTAAAGAAGAAAATATCCGACATACCTCTATTTTTTCGAACATATAAAAATGCACCCACTTTAGTTGCGTAAATAATATTATATTTTTTGAAATGAATCAACATAACATACATATTTTTTCTTAAAGTTCATCTGTTTTCACCTTTTCCAAACATTACTTATTTTTATCTGTATTTTTTTATCATAAAGATGATTTTAAAGAAAAAAACTGATTATTTCACTTTTACAAATTGTTCTTTAATATTTTTTTACATAACTGTTTCAATCATTATCAAAATCTTTCTATATTTTGATATTTCAATTCTATACATTCTGACATTTCACTAAAAAAAAAAAAGAAACAGAAATATTTTCTATTAAGATTTGTGATAATTACAGAGCTAGTTAAAGACGCCGGTAACTTGGATAACTTGGATCCAGACATATAAATTAAAACTTCAAAACGAAACACGTAGTTGAAGGTTAACCGTAAAATTGAAACTTTCGAGATTCGTTATATTGTATTGATGACTTTTTGTAATCAGATTGTTTCGGGATTGTTCGAACACTCGTGAATTTCTACTTCAAGCAAAAGATTTTTTTTTTAATCTGTATCGACATTTCTCGCTGCTGACAGCCCTATGACTTTTTGAAGCGATTAACATTTACAGGCTTATGTATAAACGTTTCGGCGCGTAAATTACTGGCGGAATTAATTACGTGACGCGCGCGCGCGCGCGCGCGCGTTTCGTCGCAACGAGTGCGTGTAATGGGTTTAACGCGATGAGGCTATGGCCGAATTTGCCCCAGATGGACGCAGACCATGGATTGAGATGGACTCCGCGGGTGGGTGGACGTGCAGGGAAGGGAGAGAGAGAGAGAGAGAGAGAGAGAGGGAGAGAGAGAGAGAGAGAGGGAGGGGGAGGAAGAGGCAGACAGACAGATGGAGAGCACAGGATAGATAAACCCAAAGCTGGGAGAATTAGTAATGCAACCAGCCGTACATACTGCTTTACGCGCGCGTGCACGTGCCGGCTGACCAATCAAAGCCTCGCGGCACTCTATGAAGCCTATCAGATCCCTTATGTTTCCTAGAGGCTCTCTCGTTACGTGCGAGAGCATCCGATTATGTCTGTGCCCGCGCATACGTGTGTTACGAACGTGTGCACGTTGCACGCCATACAGGGCGTCCCATTAACTTCGTCCCTTCCCACACTCAATTGAATTTTAATGCTGGCGATTAACTGCGCGACGCCGGCGGTTTATAATTTAAATACGACAACGCAGCGTCGCCGTCCAGGTCGTAAGAATTAATTATAAACGGGCGAAAGTGTGGGTGAGCATGGCGGTAATCAATGCGCCGGTCATTTTAAACAAATCGTTACTTGATGAAATATCGATGAGAGCTGGCGAGTTTAAGCTTCACCGCAGCTCGCGCGATGTCCGCTCGGTGAACGACCTGCCCCCTCTATCCCCCTCCCCCCCTGCTCCTCCTCCTCTCTCTCTCTTCCGTGACCGATTAATATAATCCTTGTCTAATTGCAAACTGCGTAATGATGATATCGTCATGAACCGGAGGAAGGTGCGATGTATATACGCACGCATGTTCTGGCTTCCTGGCCGCGGGAGCGTTAGTGCTTACAACGTGTTTTATTCATTCTGTCTCGCCATGCGTGATTGAATTTTAATAGCCCCTATTAATTGTACAGCTTTTGCGGTTGGAATATAAATATGGCAATGTGGTGCGCTTCACCGCCGGATAATAATTCATTCCGCGTGCGTGAAACAGTCAATTACCGGACGATAATCGTTACCATGATCGCGGTATAATTTGTCAGCGGACGATGCGACTGGGTTCTCTGTTTTTAATTGTGTATGATCATCATTAATATTTCACCTGAAAAGCGCTAGTTTCGTACACTTGAAAAATTATTTTTCTAACAAAAGTAGAACATAAAACGCGCGTTTTTTAATTTTTTGTGACACGATTAAAATGCATTCGTACGAATAATATTATTATTCGTAATTGATAAATAAATAAGAATGCACTGGCGAACATTTCCGACTCAATTACTATTATCTCTTCATTTGCTCGTTTTAAGGAATGATGTAATACTGATTATATTATATTCATAGTGTTTTCAAAGAATTGCGGTCAGTTTAGACTGATCCCTTTTAAAGATCTATTTTTCATATATTTTTTATGAGTTTTATTGCCGCCACAGGAGTGCAGGGGCGAAATGTGCGTTGAAAGCGGTTAGACGATTGAAACCGGAGAAGCCGACGAAACGCTTGCCCACTCGCCGTCGTTGATGAACAATCCGAATTTTAAAAGGCCAACTGTCGCCCGCTCGCCTGACTTTGTTCGGCAAAGGAAATCCGCTCTCGTGTGCTTTTAATTTCAGTATTTTTTTTTTTTTTTTCCCCCCCCGTTAAATGTATCGATGATGCGCCCATATTCGAGTGTACTGCTTCGCATCATGTATTTCCGCCGATTCCATATGCCATTCTCATGTGCCACGACCAGATCTATTTGGTGAATATTTTCCAACGACGGGAAACGAAGCGCGTTCCCTTTTATTTTCAAAATCGGACACGCGCGTTAAACCACTTTTGTATCGCCGATACATCTCCGGTGGTTTCTATTTTGAAGCAGAGAAGAGGATGGTAGCGCAAATAAAATTCTTCTCGCTCACGGCGACGCAAATACTGTCAGCCGAGCCGACGTTTAAAAACGCAATCGCCGTAACTGAAAATCGAAAGCTGCGCGCTTTCAGGCGATGTATCGACAGATCCATCTTACTTCTCATGGGCGTACCTCGCCTCGAGGGGCGACGTGTCGTTTCGCGTTTTGAAAATCAACGAAATCGCCGACGGGCGAAGGATTAAATCCTGCGGTGCTGCGCTCCCAAGCTTTTGGCAACTTTAGCCGTGGGCTTATTTGCACACCTGAACTCTTCCCCGATATAATTTAAGCGCGCTATTAATAATGGCTTTTCCGCGGGGTTGTCTACATTTTTGAACAACGAGATTTCTGTAGCATTCTCATCTATTTGATAGCGTTGCATATAATACAAGGTACGCAAGAAGAAACACTTTCTAGATTTCGTTTCCCTTATGTTAAGATTACTGCTATGTGGAGAAAATTCATTGTGTCGAATTTGTGCGACTGTCACGATTAAATATCATGATTTATTATTTATAAATACTCTATCGATCAATATTGAATTGTAGTATTAACTGACCAACGAATACAAATGATCAACGAACGTTGAAAGGATATTTTTTCAATGACTTGATGTTTTATTGAGCAGAGAGATATGAGTCGTGGTGATTAAATAAGGATATATTGCAGAGGGAGATATATCGCACGAAAAATAAATTGGACGCTCGCCCGATAATTTACTGATGAATAAACATAACGCGGACATTAATACCGGCACCGGTCAATAATAAATAAATTGGATGCGAAACGCGGAAAATTGTAATGTATTTACGCGTCATACTTTCGCGTGGCAACCTGCGTTTATATTCGCGCTCCGAAAGTTTTTATTAACTTCCGCGTACCGCGTAATGTTCCCACGGTAATTAACCCGGGACAATAATTCTCGCGGCTGCGGGAATAACCCAGTGCGATCCAGTTTCTGTTTCGTGCGAAGCTATTTGAAATCAATTTGTTAAGTTTACGCGTACGCTGAGTGAGACTGTATCAAATTCCAAAATTAATTTTTAATGCTTCTATGAGATTATTACAGAGATACTTTGCAATTAACTATCTTTTCAAGAGATTATTTATTATTGCTATAAAATTCTTTTACCTCTTTTATCCTAAGCCATTTTTAATTAGACTATACATGCTTTTGTGCATATTGAAAATTTTTATCATAAATTCTCGCAAGTACTCTTTACAGTAGTTCATTTGAACCGATTGCATTTACGGTTCATAATTTTATCATTTTTTTTTAGCGTTTCTCTTTTTCTATTTTTTTAATATTAATGTTTTTCAAATAATTTCTAATTTTTCTTTTATTTGAAAAGTTTTATTTATATATGCTTCTCGACGTTTTCATCATTATATATAACTAGAAGATGACTATAAATATATAAAATGATAAGATTGATTGTTTGCGTCCAACGATAACATGAATGGATGTGGAATCGGTTGTGTAAGATTGCCATTCGCGAACGCCCGGGACGACCGAGATAGAAACGTTGCGCATCATAACAAACAGCGTCAACGCTTTTCGAAAAGATTGCAAGTAACAAGTAAACTTGTAATTCCGTTTGTGCGCGATGACATCAATTCGACGCAGCATCCGGGGCATCCCAGCTGGCCCGAAGCGATCGGCATCGACGGACGGCCGGTTGCCGGTTTGTTTTTATTGAGTAGTTACTCCCGCGGAAAAAGAGGAAGCGAATATAACTAAACGCTTCGCAAAAGTACCCCGGGGGTTCTTTAGATCCCATCAATCGTGATCTGTCCGTTTTCATCGCGATACGTTTATCTCTCTTCCAGCTTCCATCAATCGTCCGTTCACATCACGCGATCGACTTAATGCAGCAGTCCGAAATATCGTTTTCTATACAAAATTTTTATTTTCATCTATTCGTGATATACGCCACTCTTCTACGCTCGCGACAAATCCAACGGCGAATTTATTTGCGATTCTTATCGTACGGAATATATGAGAAAAGAAATTCGCAAAAGGCAAGATGGTAAAACGTGACTCCATTGTTCTCGACTTATGCTGCCTTTTCAAATGATTAGGGTTCTCGAGTGTGCGCCATCGTACGTAGGGGAAAAAAATTGGCAATTAATACATTTCTGTCGTGTGTTGGCCTCCGCTCCCCGAAATCGAATCGAGCCGTCGCGACGCCATCCTCTGCGGTGCCGCGTATACTGAAAAAAAGAGCTGAGCAGAATCGAGGGAAGGACGAAATTTCGTAAATCGAGTTGGCCTTCCCCTGGAGGGTGTCGGTGCGTCTGTCCACCATATTGATCGTGGAAGCGGTAGATACCCTGCTTGCCTATATGTACGCGCGTGTGCATAGTAGCGTCGTGTGTGTATGTGCGTGCGCATGTATGTATGCATATATATATATATATATATATATATATATATATATATATATATATGAAAGAGAAAATATATATACCTCTTCTCTTTATATGTATGAGCGCATATACATATATGCGTGTATAGATATATGTATATCTGTTACAGGACGGTTTTAGGGGTGGTTTTCACCCTCGAAGAGGATAGAGAGCGGGGCAAAGGGGGACGAGTGAAGGGTGCTGACGCTGGCACGAGGGTGGGCGAGAGGCGGCTTTGCTGGCGGAGGGAGGGTTAGAGGGCTATCGGGCGACGGGGTGGGATGGTAGTATAGAGAGTGGCTGGGCAAGGAGGGAGATGAGGGATTCTGGTGGCGTTGGAGCCGACACTCGCGGGTGCCGCCGTTACCATGGTTACCACCACCCTCGCTGTGAACAAGCCCTCTACGTCATATTGGCATAGTATATTCCCCGCACCATAAAGCCAAATAATCTACCGAGTGATCCAATCTGAGAGACTCCCTGTCTAACTCGCGCCCAGCCAACTGCACTTTCGTTCGCAGATATTGAACATTCGCACGTTGGTTGTGACATGTTCCCGCTTTTGCGCTATGTTTAATGGTTGCAATGATAATTTCAAATACATATCTTTCTCTGTTGAGTTGCTACTAAAATTAATTATAATTGAAATAGATAAAATCGTGTTAAATAAATGGGGATTTTAAATATAAATATGTATATTAGATAAAATAAATTGATTTTTTACTTGATGTTGCATCTATTATATTGATCCAATACTGTTCTGTTTTGAACAAATAACAGTATATATATATATATACATACATATATAAAAAAAAATAGTAAAATGTTCATAAATCATAGAGAAATAATTCTCATATATTGAGAAGAATTTGTAACAAAGTAAATTGCATATTATATATTTTGAAAATCCTATATTGATACTCCGAACTTTGCGGAGAATCAACCAACACGCATAAAAAAATATATTGAAAAATGAAGAAATACATTGAAATGATGATTAAACGCTTGTTACGATTCGACATTCGATGCTGCTTAGAATCGATCTTTTGAAATTTGACTGACACCAGTCTCGGGGTATAAAGTACTTACAGTGTGCAGACACTCGATCAAATTTTCAATGCGATAATCCACCGCGCGAACTTAACCATTCGGCAGCGCCATATTTGCACACAGCATTCCGCGCGTCATAAAGTCAAGCGGGCCACAGAGTGATTTATTCGGGAAGGCTCCCCGTGGCCTCCATTTTCCGAACAGGGAGAATTCGAACTCGAGGCCACTCTAATTGCTACTTGATCGTCGACGATTACAAGTCGTTCGATGGCTGCCGGTTGCGCCCGCGTTTACGAGTGAGAAACAATAAATTGCATTCACAGCGTGAGATCTGCTCCGCGGGCCACGAACCGAAGTTACTTTGATCACTATCTCTCTGAAATCGGAATGCTTTGTTCGCGGTTGCACGTGTCTGCTTCAGGATATTGCTACTTGATAGTTGGCGTTCGACGGTCGGTCGTGCATTTTGCAGGGCGAGAACCAGCGATTCGGAAGTCAAAATACAATATGGGGAAAAAGTTTAGACTTAACACGTGGAACAAATGGAGATACATAGGTATATACCTCTTTCACTGTTGGGCCGATTTACGAAAATCAAAATCGAGCACTTCATCGTGATATATTTCTACAAAATTAATATTGCAATGATGCACACGTACAAATTGCAATTGTATACAGGATATTTTGTCTCTGTATAATTTTCTTTCTTTGGCTATATCTTCTTTACAACGATAGCGATTTGTACTTTTAATGGAACGTTTTTAATCGAAGCACAGGTACGATACGTCAGTGCATTCGTAATTACAAATAATAAAATTATCGCGCGTGTAATTATGCCATTTCGAGGTTGCAACGTTACGGCTAGGGCATATTATGTCAACCTTATGCATTATTGCATACAATTGCTTATGAATTATGAAATTAATTAATTTCACATTCTGCGTTGCGTCGCGTTGCGCTGATACAAAGCCACAATTGGATGCTACAATCTACCGATCGTCCTGGAAAATGTCATTTTTAAATCATGGTTAAAATTATCATTGTTGCTCGTGATGCGCCTTGTAAAACGTAAGCGCGCAATAAATGAAATTTATCAAGTAATATCCAAACGCGTAATTAATTTAAAAGGGTTAAAAAGGTTATACATAAAAAAAAGTACTGTAACAATCTCTAACCAGGAATATATGTATATAATCTATTTCTGCTAAATACTATGTTGCGTATCTCTGTTGTAACGTATTTCGATATTCAATTGAATGTATCTATGGAAAAGGGTATCGTTTTACTGCCGGATCTGCGAGCGGCGAAACGAAGTTTCAATAACCCAGTTTCGATTTTCAAATAATCCTCCCCGAATCTAAGCCGCGTCTCCTATCGCTCAAAAAATCTATTTGCTCGATCGCGAAACTTGATAGGTTTGGCAATAAAATGATTTCTTTCAAGTGAACCGTAATTCTAAATTTTGAAAAGATTTCAATTTTACGATTGGCGAAATGATAATTTTTTTTATCCGAATTATTCATTTAAATGATTAAAGAAAGCAGAGACAAAAACGCAAAAGAAAGAATTGGAAAGGATAAAAAATAAAAATATAAAAATGACTATGATTCAGAGAATTATCGGAGAAAACGATCAGAAGCTCTAATACTGCCATTTTATTCTCCAGGAAACGAGACAATGGCTCAGACGGGACAATGTTCTCTGCGCGGTTTCGCGCAAAACTTCGTTCGCTGGGATATCTAGCCGGTGGCGCGAATCGTTTTCTCGCTGCTTCACCCACGGCCGGAGGGGTTGGCGGCAGGATGGCGTACGGGGGTGGCCGGCTAAGCGAGGCTCATTTTGTTGGCGGCAGATATGGCGCGGCCCGCCGCCACCCCCAACGCTCCGGCTGCCTTCCACAGCCGCACATCCGGTGATGTGGGGTGCGCGGAGGTGACAGGGAGGGATAGATAGTTGAGCCAGGGGTGGAACGGCTGGCTGGCGACATTATTAGACGCCCCCGGTGAGTCAGTGAACGGCGGTGAGGACGAGAGAGGACGACGATGACGACGATGACGACGACGACGACGACGACGACGATGTGGTGCCGCGGGGTTGGACGGAGGATAATGAGGAAAAAAGATGATGCACGAGAGATGCTGCAGCAAGATATCGCGCGGTCGTCGTCATTCCACGCCGCGTAAAAGGCATCTATCTGTGTGAAGAAAGACACAATTTTCGCGTGCGTCTATCTCCGTCGGAGTATTAGTTCAGCTTGTGGTAAAAAAAAAAAGAAAGTCGATGATGACGAAGTACCGCGTCGTTGAAGGGATTTGAATGAAAAATGAGCAGTATCCCCAAAAGAAAACACGATAATTAAAATTATGAATAGAAATTCAGATACATATATATTGTATCCGCACTCACACATACATATATACTTTTATTAAATTTTTTCATGTCTGTTTATTTAAAAAAAACAGTTGAATTCTATGGTTTTGTTTTGTAATCACGTGCAATCCTGATTTTCATTCACAGTTATAAATAGATGAGAAGATATGTATAATCTATACTGTTCGAATCCTTATAACATTTTTTTTATTGCATGCGTTACAATTATATTAAGTCGATACATCGGACAGATTTAGCGAATTTCTTTATATTTCCCTTTCTTGCAACTCAACAAGGAAATAAAGCATCTGTGACATTAGCTAGATTTCGTGGATTAGTCAATAATGATGCCTGTGGGAAATGAGCTCTCGAGCGTACCCGCGAACTTCTTATTCCCAAAATTAAACGACGTCGGTTCATCTCTGCAACTCACAGCCGGAGCTTTTATTTGATTCGCTATGCGACAACCAAGATAGCCGACGTGGCGCCGAGCATGGTGCTCATCCGTACTCCCTCATGCTCGCGGATGCGGTCTGAAAGCTTTTTCGCCGCATAGGATGAGGAGGAGAAAGAGGAGGAGGAGGTAGAGGGAAGAGATGGAAGAGGGATGAGGTGGTGGCGGGAGCGAGCAGGCGGGTGATGTTCCATCATGGGGAATGAAAATCAGGGGCCCCCTCGGGGCTCGGAATTAAAATGGCTGTCACACGCAGCCGGGGGTTGTGCTCTTCCTGCGGAAAACCTCGGCAAGAGGAGGAGGGGGGAGGAGGAAGAGGATGAAAGGTACCCATTCCCTCCTGCTGCCGCTTGCCACCCTTTAACCACCCTCTTCCTACTTCTCCGACATTTTTTTGTTACCTTATTCTCTCTTTCCCGCTGCCTGCCTGTCTTCCTCTTTTTTAATCCGTTTCTGCTCCTATCGGGATCTCCACTCTTTCGTTTTCAAGACGACCTGTCGTCCGCCGTTTGATCGACACCGATATTCGATCAGTCGCGATAGCTATATCAGCTATGGATAGAAGATTTATATCCGGGCGTTAGTTAACGAGACGCAAAGTCTAGTAAAGTTAAATATATAGTTACGTTAAGAAAATATGAAAAGGATAATCTTAAGGCGAAATGATTTGATATTTATAAATTAATAATTTTTATAAACTATGTGATATTAAGAACGATGCTCCTGTGACGAACAATAGCTTCTTTTACGTATTATAAAAAATATGAACCATAAACATGATAAAAATATGTTAAAGAAGTTATAATTTTTGGGAAAATAAACATTGATATTTGCTTTTTTACAGAAAATAACTAAATTATATGTAAATAAATAACATGTTGAGTTATAACTGTTTGTACAATTCTTTTATTAACTTTATCTTAGAACACCCGGTATAATCTCACTGTGTTTCCGTTGTAACCAGTTTGTGCGTCGTCGAGCCAATCTTGCCGAGGGTGCGTAGCTCCTATAGCGTTCCCCCTGTTACGCCCCACCCTCTCTTTGGTCCCCGAGGGGATCGAAATTAAAATGACAATGAGGGCAGATCCGAAGGGTGGCTAAAAATGCGTACCCTTGCCATCGTCCAATCAGCAACGAATCCCACGACGCCATCGCAAACCTTTCCCCTTCTGCTTTCTTTTTTTTCTTCCTGCGGCTCTTCATGTCCAGAGAAATGCCACGAAATGAAAACGTTTAAAGCGCGATGATCCTTCAGTAAAATCTCCAACCCTTTTCGTCTCCATTGCTTGCAGTTCTTTGGAAAAGTTTTCAAGTAATCGGACGAAATCGGAGAGTGATTTCTACTCTGTTCAACAGCGGCGATTGTTATCGTTGAAAATAATAAAAATAATATTCTTTGGATGTGTGAAATGAAACGCTTCCATAAAACCGATTAACGTTTATTATTTAATCCCACGATCTATATGTATTGTACAGATTCCAATAACTACTATTACTTGTTTTCGTAATATGCTAAACTGAGTTTACTTATTCGTCATTAAAAGAATGTTTATTACTTTTAATGTTATCGGGATGCTTGACGTTTGATTTAGAAGAATTGATTTTAGATATATATATATATATATATATATATATATATATATAAAATATCTTTTTAATTTTATTTTACTGTTTTTTCATTGCAAATATATGTATGTGATGTTTTAAAATCGCTAAAAATATGCAAGAAAAGATGTGGCGAAAAAATGTATAATCGTGCTCGAAAATATACGCAAATATTTTTCAATCGCACAATGAAAACACAGAGAAGGCGCAACGATGCGAGTTCGACGCATAACCATTGGTTTCTCACCTAGCGTGTTTGGATATTTCCATGAATATAAAAACGTGATTCGTATTCACGTGAAACACTGATTTCAGATCTATAATACATTTTTTCCCAGTTTTCTGTATTTTTGAGCATTTCAACAAAATGATATCGTGAAATGATAAAATTTCTCGATTGCACATTTGTCAGTCGATCGGTCATTTCATTCGAACTTGTTTATGAGAACATTGTCTTGGGGTTATCTACTGTATTTATGAAATATACTTTTACTTGTATTATTAATTGATATTTGTACCTAAATGATTAAACATACCTATAAAAAACCTGGTATATTTAAGTATATCCACTATAAATTATGTACATATATATATATAAAATATAATAATTATTGCGGTGTATGAAGTGTTGACGGATTGTTGTATTGCCGTCAAGTTTCTCTCATTCCCTCTTTTCGCCATTACGTGAATTGCGCCGGTCGCAAGACCGCGACACGAAAGATACAGGCGTAAGAAAAAAAAGTGAATTGACGGGAAGAGGGGAAGTAGTTAGGACGAAGGCGCGCAGGACTAAGAAGAACGAAAACGATATCCGTCGGCACGTGCACGCGGTTAAAAAGGTTCACGAGATTTTGCCGCGTCGGCCGCGGTTCAGCCCGGTAAAAGCGGAAACCGGCTGTCGTGATACGGATCTGACCAATCATAAAGGCCGCACATATACACGCATAATGGCCACTCATTCATCTATCCAGGACCGCGCAGTGGAACAAAGGCGGAAATTAGTTAGGTTCGTTATGCTTATTAATTGACTGACATTTCCGTCATTTATTGTACAGCGAATCGGAAACTGCTCTCTCGTGAAGCTCTTGAGAAACGGGCCCCATTTCTATACGCGCGTGGAGCTATTGCTACAGGACGTAGGTTTCATTGAATGGACAAAGTCAATGATTTGAAGAAACGTGCCGACGCTTCTGTGGATAGCTTTCGCAGTCAGATTCAGAACTGAGATAGAGATTTCCATACAATAAAAACTAACATGTGCGGATGACAAGAACAAAATGCATTAATGTGTAATATAGGTAGTGAAAGACCTCATTACATGGAAGATTATCTTTTTCTGTAAAATTTTATCAGTCCTTGTATTTCGACGTATTTTAAAACGTAAAAATAACACGATTCTCCAATATGAAAATGGAAAAATGACTTTATCTTTTATAAATGAAAAAAAAAAGATCTTATCTTTCAGTAGAGAGTAACATCAAAAGCTAAAGACATTGTTAAAATAGATCTCAATTTAAAAAAAAAACATTTGAATGAGACAATTTTATCATTTTTGCATTCTGGAAAATTTATTTACAAATAATGATAGAATATTAAACAGAGAAACGAGATAATGTTTAGAATGAGAGATGAGCGTTTGGTAATGTTTTCAGGAATAAAACTTTCATAACGTTTCGAGAAAATGTTGAAGATAAGCTTAGGATAGGCGATTCATCACATAATATTCTGCGACAATTATATAATATTAATTATTGATTAATACACGTTTTTATTAGCAGTAATACGGCTGGAGGAAAACGATACGAGCGGAATAGAGGAAAAGAAAATGAAGCGCACACGAACGCAAGATGCGACTCGAGTGAATCGCAGAAAAATTGCACATAAATGAGAAGTTTTTCATATAACGTATGTTAGCGTATAAAAGGCACAAAAAGATATATGACGTTACGGTATCTATGCTCTGTGCGCTCAAAGAGAAAGCATTCGTGTACGAAAATCCCTTTTTCGTACGCGTGGTGAACCGTTATTATGTTACGTCTAAATATCCTTTATTCATATCGTTAACAAACATGCGAAAAATATCTGAAATACCGAATTTTTGAAAAAATGATTTTTAATGAGAAATTGTTTAGATTTCCTGGAAAGACGATTGCAAATTATCGTTTTCTTCTCGTCGCGTGTGCGACATATATCTTGTAATTTTTGCATAGCGCGTCATTTTTAAAAATTACCATCTTTCGACACACGATATCTCGTTATCTGGTCCCTGTGAATATGGAGAAGAATTGAAAAATGTTGGTATGATACATGAGGGGATAAAGCAATTACGTGGATTCACTAATAACGGTGCCCATATAGTATGCTGTTTTCTCTCTTCACTGATCCGCCTTCGTTAAATATAAACTGGTCGAAACAATGATTTTCTGTTACATTCTAACAACTATAAAATTGCATCTCTCACATTGTAAGTGTATTCAAAAAATTTTTTCTATCACTTTTCTCTCTGCTTGAAGAATTTTAATTTATCATGTAATTATATCTTATTTAAAGAAAAGGAAGTTACTATTTTCATGCGCACAATAATTCGTACTCGTTTCAAACGTTTCCTCTGTAAACGCGCCATGTTCTATCGCGTATTCATTTTATGCACCCCTCATGAGAAATTGGTAAAAAATGGCGACTGGTTC